>NW_023270265.1:17475382-17534747 GCF_011800145.1 Mirounga leonina | reverse complement strand
GTTGCAAATTTGCCTAAGTACTCTTAGTGATTAGAGACTCAGCAGTCTTCGAGAGGAACTCTTTATGCTAATTAAAAGCTCTGCCTTTAAATGTCCCTTTCTTTCCGTAACCCACAACGTTCTGTCTCCTCCCTGAACACTTTGCTGCTTTCTTGTAGGAGGGCCTAGGTCCTCCAGACACATTGAGGAGTAGTTCCCTGGCCTTTTCTCTTTCTGTAGCTGATGCACTCAGGGACACCACCATACCTACCACAAACAGGGACCCATAGTCCCAGGTCCTTTAGGGTGAAGATTTGTTCTCACTTTTTCATCATGGTGGTCTCTTTAGTGATAGAGGATAATGAAGAAGAAGATGGTGATACCAGGGAAGAACTTGGAGGGTTGTTTCGTGTCAGCCAGCCTTCAAGAGAGTGTAAACATAAGCTTGACTCTTTGGACTGCTCCAGATTTCATGTGGAGGCGCCCCATGATTGGGATTTAGAAGAGGTAAGGCTGAATATGAATCTCTGTTTCACTTCTGAGGCAATTAGGGAATTGTTCTAAAAGAAGATTATGTGATTTCAGTATTTCCTGCCTGTTACTAGCTTTTCATTTTTGTGAGATAATAGGACATTCCCCCAGATATTGGACTGCATCCTAAGCAATAATGTGTTTTGAGTTTAGGCAGACTCTGTGCATGTGTTATGGAGAAATGGAAAATGGATAGTAGTGTTAATCTTTATTTTGAAGCATTGCACATAATTTTTCATATATTTGAAATATTTTGTGTTTTATAACTAGGATATACCTCATGTCCCTGAGTTAACATTTATAATTTCTACTGTTTGTAAACAAAAAAATCCATGATACTGGTAAATTTTCTTCCCCTGCTCACCACTCTTCAGTGACACTGGAGTTCATTGAGTTCTCAAACTTGCCAGGCTTAATCCCATCTTAGACTTCTTGCCCCTCAGTTTTCTCTTCTGGAATGTTCTGATGTTCTTAAGGCTGGCTTCTTTTGATCATTCAGTTTTGCTTAAATATCACTCCTTAGGCCTGATCACTATCATATTACTTAATTTAATTCACTGAGTAGCACTTAAGCACTTTATGAGATTTTAGGTAACTTTTTTTTGCAGTAAAATTTCATACAGGTTATAGAAAACCTCATAAAAACAACAGTTTAAAGTAATGGATTACTAGGTGAGGACCCATGTAACCACAGTGTGTCCATCCCAGTCATAGTCCTGTCCTCCCTGCAGAAGGAACCATGACTCTTATGGTAATCATTTCCTACTTTTTTTCATAATTTCATCCTCCAAGTTTGTACTATAGGTTAGTTTTATCAGATTTTGGGGGGGTTAGTTTTCACTCTGCCTTTTCAGTCTCTTAATCTACAGTCCCCTCCATCCATCTCTTTTTTTCCCATATATTTTGTTTAAGAAACTGTTTGATGTGTAGAGTTTCTCATATTCTGGTTTTTCTGGATTGCATTGCATCCTTCTGTGCAGTTTATCAGGCTCCTCTCTTCTGTATTTCCTGTAAAATGGTGCAGAGCAATACCAATAGAACTGTCTGTGATGATGGAAATGATCTATCGATCATTGAGCAGTCCAGTGTGGCTACTTGTGTCTCTTGAGTACTTTAAGTGTAGCTAGTGAGACAGAAGAACTACATTTTTAATTTAATTTTAGTTTTATTTAATCTTAATTCATTAGAATTTAAATAACCATGTGGTTGTAGCTACCCTATGGACAGCACATCTAGAAATTTGATTAGATTTAGGTTTGATTTTTTTTGGGGAGGGGGGGAAGACAGCTTCCTAAATGGTGGCACATAAAATCATCTTATGATGTTAAAATCTGTTGATCCTCAATGCCTAGATCCATTAACTTATTAAGGATGTAAAATGCTGAGATTCTGTTCAAATTGCTCTTTATTTATTATCTGGAATACTTCTATAAAGAAAACTTCCCTTCATCAACTATTTGGTTACTTAGTTCCATATAAGCAGGATAAATACTTGATTCTTTTTATTAGTTTTCAGAATGATTCTCCAAATGTGACTTTTTCTTTTTTAAGTATCATTTTGAACTCACAGACTTTAATATTGAGTGTTTCCTTCCACTGAACTTGTCATCCTTATGGATACTCCTATTATCCCATTTCTGGCCAGTGGGAGTCTCTTTAAGTTGGTTCCTAAATTCTTTTGACATGATCCTAATAGTCTTTGATTGCTTCTTTGCCATCTGATATGATGAGGTATTCCAGGATCATCTTCTACATTTCTGATGCCAGACTAGGAAGCAGCTATAAGAAGTTCTGATTTCTTTTAGTACAAAATGGTATTTCAGCATCACAATCTAGGCATAGGAATACACACTGCTATGGATTGGTCATTGTTTCTAGGCCTTTCAGTGACCAAAGCTAGAATTCATACAGTTATTTCCAATTCAGATTCAGAACTGCAGAGTTCTTATTTAACCTCTTTTATTTTACTTTTGTATCTCTGTTTTTCCACTGGGGAATTAATTCCGTTTGACTTTCAAGATGATGGAATTAGAATCACTCATTTGCTTTACCCCACTTATGTACAAAATAGTGTCAGAATAACATTATGCATGTTACTATTAATATGATTACTGAAAACAGAGTTTTTCCCCTCATATGTTCCCCCATTTTCTCTTTCCAAAAGTGGCTACACAGGTTTACATTCCCACCAGCAGTGTATGTGGTTTCTGATTTCTCTACATCCTTACCAACACTTGTTATTACTATTATTATTATTATTATTATTATTATTATTATAGCCATTCTGTTGGTGTGAAGTAGTATCTCATTGTAGTTTTGATTTGCTTTTCTCTGATAGCTAAGATATTGGGCATCTTTTCATGTGCTTACTGGCCATTTGAAGAAATGTCTATTCATATGGTTTGCCCATTTTTTTTTTTTTTAAAGATTTTATTTATTTATTTGAGAGAGAGAATGAGAGAGAGTGAGCACATGAGAGGGGGGAGGGTCAGAGGGAGAAGCAGACCCCCTGCTGAGCAAGGAGCCCGATATGGGACTCGATCCCGGGACTCCAGGATCATGACCTGAGCCGAAGGCAGTCGCTTAACCAACTGAGCCACCCAGGCGCCCCTGGTTTACCCATTTTAAAAATTGTGGTTTTTTTGTCATCGAGTTATAAGAGTTGTTTATATATTCAATTTGTCAGATATATGATTTACAAATATTTTCTCTCATTCTGTATGTTGTCTTTAAAGTGCAAAATTAAAATTTTTTTTAAAAGATTTTATTTATTTATTAGAGAGAGAGTGTGTGAGAGACAGCATGAGTGGGGTTGGGGAGCTAGAGGGGCAGAGGGAGAGGGATAAGAAGTCTCCCCACTGAGCAGGGAGCCAAGTGTGGGGCTTGATCCCAGGACCCTGGCTTCATGACCTGAGCCGAAGGCAAACGTTTAACTGACTGAGCCACCAAGGCACCCCAGCAAAGTTCTAAATTTTAATGAGGTTTAACTTATTTATATTTCTGTTGTTTCTGTGTTTGGTATCATATCTAAGAAACCATTGCCAAATCGGAGATCATGACACTTCACTCTTATGTTTTCATCTAGTAGTTTTATAGTTCTTACATTTAGGTCATTGATCCATTTCAAGTTAATTTTAGTATTTGGTATGAGATAAATTCAACTTCATTCTTTTGCCTGTAGATATCCAATTGTCCTAGCACCATTTGTTGAAAAGACTGTTCTTTCCCCATTGCCTTGTCTTGGCACCCTGAATGAAAATCATTTGACCATAGATACATGGGTTAATTTATGGACTCTTAATTATATTTCACTGACTTATATCTTTCTTTATGCTAATACCTTACTGTTTGATTACTGTTGCTTTGTAGTAAGTTTTGAAATTGGAAAATGTGAGTCCTCCAGCTTTGTTCTTCTTTTTTAAGATTGTTTTACCTATCTGGAGCTCTTGGGTTTTCTATATTGTAGGATCAGCTTTTTCATTTCTCCAAAGAGGCCAATTGGGATTTTAATAGGGATTGTGTTGAATCTGTAGATCACTTTGGATGGTATTGATATCTTAACAATATTAAGTCTTCTGTTCCATTAACATGGGATGCCTTTCCATTTATTTAGATCTTTAATTTCTTTCAAGAACGTTTTGTAGTTATCAGAGTATAAGCTTTGCACTTCTTTTATTGAACTTATTTCCAGTATTTTATTGTTTTCAGTGCCATTGTAAAAGGAACTGTTTTTTCAATTTTATATTTGGATTGTTCATTGTTAGTGTATAGAAATAGAATTTATTGTTGTATATTGATCTGGTATTTTGCAACCTTGCTAAACTCATTTATTCTGAAAGTTTTTCAGTGGATCCCTAGGATTTTCTATATACAAGACCATATCACTTATGAGTAGAGGTAGTTTTCCTTTCTAAACTAGGTGCCTTTATTTCAATTTCTTGCCTAATTGTCCTGGCTAGAATGTCTAGTACAGTGTTGAATAGAAGTGGTGAGAGGAGACAGCCTTGTCTTACTCCTGATCTTAGGGGGAAAGTTCTCTATTTTAACCATTTAGTATGATGCTAGCTGTGGGTTTTTTATGGATGCTGTTTATCAGGTTGAGGAAGTTCCCTTCTACTCTTGGTTTGTTTAGTGTTTTTATCATAGAGGGTCTATTTTTTAATTTTTTGGTCTTTGGTTCCCCTAAGTCAATTGTTAATTTTCGAGAAAGAAATAAGGATTTTCTTCTAACAGTCTGCCATCCTTCAGTTGCCTACGAAGCTTCTTGGCATAGAGCAGATGTTTAGTAAATATTTAGTGAGTGATTATAGGCATGAAGAAATGAGTAAATGAACAGATTTGCTTTTGCATCCATTGTAATCATGCTAGCCTCAAAGCTGCTCTTTGAGAGTGAGGTTGTATATGAAAAACATGATTCATGACCAAAATGTGATTGAGGTGTAAGCCAGGACCTATCTGAGGATTTCTATAAGTGTGCTTTTAAGGCCTTGGCAGTGAATGACATGAGCTGTCATAGGTCAGTTTCCCCAGGAAAGAGATTCTGAAACAGAGAGTTGTGTACAGGTTTTACTCTATATTTAAGGGGGGCACCCAGCATCTGCTACATGTATATACTAGATGATCTAGCAGGTCTGAGACTGAGAACTTCATCAGTACTTTCTGCCCGATCGTGCTTATCCAGGACATTTAGCCTTTGTCAGAAAATTATCATTGGTCAAGTAATTAAATTTTCAAATAGCCACAATAAGTCTGGATTAACAAATAGTAAAACCAACTTTCTAAATGCTGTCTAACTGCATTGCCTTAGGAATACTAATAATCTTTGAAAATCAGTTGTTTTAGTAAATACGTTTGTTTACTTACAAAGTCAGTGAGCTAATAGTACCTCCCCATCCACTGCTTAATGTTACGACATTTAAGTTTTTATCTCTATGGTTATACTATCTACATCAAAGATTAACACATCTCATATGTCTAGTTGGAATGAGAATTTCCAAAAAAAATGTGTCTTGAAAAGTATTTAAAGGTAAGTTGTCACCTACTACTGTTTCTTAATTTCAATTGTTTTGTTGAGTGATTGGAACGTGTCAACTAAGTGCTGACTTTTCTGTGTAAGGTTATGAATAGTATCAGAGATTGCTTTGTGACTGGGAAGTGGGAAGAGGATAAAGATGCAGCCAAGATTTTAGCAGAAGATGGTAAGTAAAGGGCCTTATTTTTCAGAGAAGACTGTCTTCTCTATATTTTATTCCATATCTTTAAAAGTTGGAAATAATAGGCAAATGTGAAATGCTTTGGGGAACGCTGACAGAAGAGTTTATGGGTAATATTCTGGTTCCTCTTTTTATGGTGATCTTATTTTCTTCCCCTGGTTAACTGACTTATTAGAAATGGACCTTAAAGAAAAGTGGGAGGCTTTCCATAAATCTTATCATGTGTTTGTTAAAAATGGATTTTTGTGTGTGTGAAAAATAAACTCATATAACATATTTTTCTTTTTAATAATGAAGGTAGTATACATTGTAGAACATCTAGAATAAAAAGTCATACCATAACCTCCACCATCTGTTAAAAAACCTTTGTTAATTTTTTGAGTTTATTTATTTCCAGTCATTTACAAATTTTAAAAATTTCTAGTTATATCCTACTTTATATAAATTGCATCATTAAGTTTTTTCAGAGGTTTCATGTTTACGATTTAATTCTCTCATATCCTAATTCAGTTCACAGTTTCTCATTTAAGCAATTTACCTTGTCCATATTATGAATAACTCTGCACTGGAGCACCTTGAAATAAGTCTTGGGTCACATTTTTTATTTTCATAAATTAGATTCATAAAAGTTAGAATTGTTGAGTCATTTTATGAACCACAACTCCCAAAAGGTTTTTCAGAAAGTCGTTCTTATTTATGTGCCCTTAAGCAGTGTATCTTAGTACTTAACATTTTACTGCTTTCATTCAATATTGAATACTACCCATAAAAAAATGTTATTTTTGGCAATTTGATAAAGAAAATTGTTTCTTTTTATATTTATAACTGGCATTCTTTTGATTACTAGTAAGTGAGAATATTTAAGATATGTTGGCTATGGCATTTCTTTGCTGAATTCTTTGTGTTTTTTGCTCATTTTTCTAATGGGGTATTATGTGTTTTTTTACTGATTTGTAAAATTATCCTTTAAAGGATATTTATCCTCTTTCATTGATAGTAAATATTTTTCTTCTTTTAGCTACTCAACTGCTTTCTGCCACTATATAGTAGTTTGTACCCTCTAGAACTTTATATAAGTAGAATCATACAGTATGTACTCTTTTAACTTCTACTCAGCATAATTATTTTGAGATATTCCATCCTGTTGCATCTTTGTCCCTTTTTATTGCTGAATAGTTGATTTCTTTTATTAGTGAGTAGTATTCCATTGTATGATGCTCTGCAGTTTGTTTATCTGTTCACCTGTTGGTGACATTTAGGTTATTTCTGGGTTTTGGTTCTTGCAAATAAAGCTACTGTGAACATGCTTGCACAAGTTTTTGTATGAACAACTGCTTTCATTTCTGTTGGGTCCATACCTCAGAGTGGGCTGAATGGATCATGTGGTAGATGTATGTTTAATTTTTTAAGAAATAGCCAAATTGTTTTCCTAAGTGGTTTTACCATTTTGTATTGCCATTAGCACTTTATGAGATTTCCAGTTATTCCATGTCCTTGCCAATACTTGATACAGTCAGTCTTTTTAGTTTTAGATAGTCTTTAGGTATAGAATGATATCTCATGGTTTTCATGTGTATTTTCCTAATGACTAATGATATTGAGCATTTTTGTGTGCTTATTTTCCATCTGTTTCTTCTTTGGTGAAGTGTTTGTCAAATCTCTTGTGCAGTATTTTAATCTATTTAGTTTACTGGAGTCCTTTATCACTTGTGATTTTAATTATTCTTGCCTAGTATGTGGTTTGTCTTTTCATATTTTTAACAGTGTCTTTTGCAGAGCAAAAGTTTTTAATTTTGAAGAAGGCCAATTTTTTTTTTAATGGACTGTGCTTTTGATAATGTATCTGAGAAATCTTTGCCCCGGTCGTGACCCAAGGTTTAGTGTTTTTTCTCTAATAAACTTCCTGTTTTGAGATAATTGTAGACTGAATTAAATTGACATGCATGTGTTAAGACCTAATACAGAGAGATCTCTTGTATATTGTACTGTGTCCTATATAGTACAAGACCACAACCTTTATATTAATGTTGATACCATCCACTGATCTTACGTAGATTTCCCCAGTTTTACTTATGCTTGTATGTTTTGTCTGTGTGTGTTTAGTTCTATGCTATTTTATCACATGTGTAGGTTTATGTATCTACAAACAATTGCAATACAGAACATTTCCATCACCACAGGATACTTTATATTGCTCTTTTTTAAACACATTTAGCTCCTTGCTGTCACCCATCTCCAAGTTCCTACCTGTCAATCACTTATCTGTTTTTCATTTCTATAATGTTATAATTTTTAAGAATGTTAAATAAACGGAATCATACAATATGTAACCCTTTATGATTGATTTTTTTTCCTCCATTCATCATAATTTCCTAGAGAGGTCCATGAAAGTTGTTGCATGTGACTGTAGTTCATTCCTTTTTATTGCAGAGTAGTGAGAAGTACTCTCTGATATGGATGTAGCAGTTTGTTTAACCATTCACCCACTGAAGTACATCTGGGTTGTTTCCAGTTTTTGGCTATTGAGAATTGAACTGCTATGAACATTTATGTACAGGTTTTTATATAAATATGAACTTACTATTTTTCTGGGATAAATGCCTAAGAATACAGTTGCTGGGTTGTATGGTAATTGCATATTTAGCTTTATAGGAAACTGCCAAAGTAGTTGGGCCTTTTTATATTTCCACCAGTAATATATGAATGATCCAGTTTCTTCATATCCTTGCCAGTATTTGGTGTCCTCACTATTATTTATTTTATCCAGTCTAATAGTGGTATTTCACTGTGGTTTCATTTTATATTTCCCTGATGGCTAATGATGGTGAGCATTTCATCATTTTTGCCACATTTTATTATTTGCAGTGTATTCTTTTATAAAACGTTCATGGATGTCTTTTGCCATGTTTCTTATTGGATTCTTTTTTTAATGTTGAGTATTGGGAGTTCTTTATATATTTTATTCCATTATTGGATATGTGGTTTGCAGATATTTTCTCCTAGTATGTAGCTTGTCTTTTCATTTCTTAATAGGGCCTTTCACAGAGCAAAAGCTTTTAGTTTTGATGAGGTCCAATTTATCATTTTATCATTTTTAGGGATCATGTCAAGTCTAGGAATTATTTTCTATTCCTAGATCCTGATGATTTTCTCCTATGTTGTTTTCTAAGAATTTTATACTCTTATTTTCTGTTTATGGCAGCAATCTATTTTGATTTTTTTTTAGGGCTTATTTATTTTAGAGAGAGAGAGTGTGCATGCACGCGAGTAGGGGCAGAAGGAGAGAATCTTCAAGCAGACTCTCCGCTGAGTGTGGAGTCTGACATGTGGGGCTCTCACAACCCGTGAGATCATGACCTGAGCTGAAACCAAGAGTTGGCTGCTTAACTGACTGAGCCACCCAGGCACGCCTATTTTGATTTCTTTATAAGGTGTGAGGTTTAGGTTAAGGGTTATATTTTTGCCTGAGGTGTATATTCCTCAAGCACTTTTTGTTTCATTGATTTGCTTTTGCACCTGTGTCAAAAATCAGTTAAGCATCTTTGTGTGGGTTTATTGCTGGGTTCTCTCTTGTGTTGCATTGATTCATGTGTCAGGCCGTCCACCCATACCACACTATCTTGGTTACTGTGGTTACATAGTAAACATTAATACTAGGTAGAGTGATTCCTCTCACTTTATTCTTTTTTTTCAAGGTTGTTTTATCCTAGGGCCTGTGACTGCATATAAATGTTAGAATAAGCTTGTCTGTATCTACAAAAAAACTGCTGGGATTTTGATGGGAGTTGCATTAAACCTATAGGTCAATTTGGGGAGAATCTTTACTATTTTGAGTATTCTAATCCAGGAGCATTTATTTGTCTTTAATTTCCTTCATCAGTATTTTGTAATATTTGGCATCCTAATGGTGAGTATATTTTGATAAGTTTATACTGAAGTATTTCATTTTCATTGATTTTTATGTGTTTATCTTTTATTTTGCTGAACTCACTTATTAGTTGGGAGGGGATTTTTTTGGTCTAGATTGCTTGGAATTTTTTACATAGTTGTGTTATCTGCACATAGGAACAGTATTATTTCTTTTCAAACTGTGGCCTTTTATTTTTATTTACTTGTTTATAATCATTTTATTTATTTATTTTTTCATAGTGATAAGTGTGCTCTTTAATCCCCATTTCCTCACCTACCTCCTCTCTGGTAACCATCAGTTTGTTCTCTATAGCTAAGAATCTGTTTCTTGGTTTGTCTCTCTTTTTTCCTTTGCTCATTTGTTTTGTTCTTTAAATTCCACATATGAGTGAGATCATATGGTATTTATCTTTCTCTGACTGGCTTATTTCGCTTAGCGTTATACTCTCTAGATCCATCCATGTTGTTGCAGATGGCAAGATTTCATTCTCTTTGATGGCTGAATAATATTCCCGTGTGTGTGTGTGTGTGTGTGTATACATACACATGTATGTATATATATATACACACACACACCCCACATCTTCTTTATCCATTTATCTATCAACGGACACTTGGGCTGCATCTGTAGTTTGGCTATTGAAAATAATGCTGCCATAAACATGGGGGTGCATGTATCCCTTTGAGTTAGTGTTTTTGTATTTCTGGGGTAAATACCCAGTGGTGCAATTATATGTATATGTATATTAAATATATTTAAATTTAAATTTTTTCTTATATAATGACTAGGATTAGTGCTAAGAGGAAATCTTGCCTTGTTCCCAGTATTTTTCAGTATTATGTATGATGTTAGTTTGGTTTCTCTGTGGATGCTCTTTATGTGCTCCATTCTTCTGTATTCCTGGTATACTGAGAGGTGTTTTATTTTTTTTTTTAATTATGAATGGGTGGTGAATTTTATAAAATGCCTTTCAGTGTCAGTTGATATGATCATATGAATTTTTTATTCCTTACCCTTTTGATATAGTGGATTACATTGATTAATTTTTGAATTTTGAACCACTTTGCATACCTGGAATAAATCCCACTTGGTCATGATATATAATTCTTTTTATATGTTGTTGAACTTTATTTGATAGTATTTTGTTAAGGAATTTTGTATCTAAGTTTATAAGAGATACTGGTCTATAATGTTGGTTTTTTGTTTTGGGGGATTTTTTTTTTGGTACTGTCTTCATTTAGTTTTGGTGTCAGAGTAATATTGGCTTCATAAAATGATTCCAGAGTATTCCCAATTTTTCTGTTTACTGGAAGAGATTGTTAGAATTAGAATGTTAATTTTTAAAATGTTTGATATAATCTCCAGTGAAATGGTCAGGGCCTGGAGATTTCTTTTTTGGGAGCTTATAATGACAAGTTTTATTTCTTTAATGATTATAGGATAATTTAAATAATTTAGGTTATCTATTCCATCTTGGAATGGATTTCTGAATTTTGCTATCTTATGGTTTTCAAGGAATTTCAAAGGCTTTTGGCAAAGTGGAAGTTTCACTAAGTGCCTTCTCCAAGAAACTAGCTTGGGTATTCTGAGTATAATACTGATAGTATTCATTTAATAACCTTTCAATGGCTGCAGGATCTGTTGTGGTAATCCCATTTCATTCTTGATAATTGGTGATTTGTGTCCTCTTCCTTTTTCTCTTTGTCAGTAGGTTTATTAATTTTGTTGATTTTTTTCAAATAATTAGCTTTTGGTTTCATTGATTTCTGTGTTCCATTTTTCAGTTTTCAATTTTATTGGTTTTTGCTTTTATCTTTATTATTTCTGTTCTTTGCTTGTTTTAGGTTATTTTGTACTTTTCAGTTTTCTTAGATTATTGGTTTGAGACCTTTTCTCATTTCTCATATGAGCATTTAGTGCTGTAAATTGCTTTCTCTGCACTGCTTAGCTGCTCCCCCCAAATTTTCATTCAATTCTATGCATTTTTCTGTTTCCTATGAGACTTCTCTTTGATCCATGCATTATTTAGTGTTTTTTACCTACAAACTACGAAATGTTTAGGAATTTTCTTGTCTTTCTGTTATTGATTTTCAGTTTAATTACATTATAGTCTAAGAACATACTCATGATTTCAGATGTTTTACATTTGTTTAGATTTGCTTTACTACCCAGACTGTGCCCTGTCTTGATAGATGTTCTGTGGGTGCTTTAAAAATTGTTTATTCTGCTGTTGTTGGGTATCATGTTCTATATATGTCAGTTAGATTCTGTTGGGTTGGCTGTATTGTTAAAATCTTCTCTATCTTTGCTGATTTTCATGCTTAATTTTATCAGTTCCTGAGAGGAGGATATTGAAGTCACCATATATTATTTTGGACTTAAATATCTCTTTCAGCTCTATCAATTTTTGCTGCTTATATTTGAGGCTCTGTTTGGTGCACATATGTTTAGGATTGTTATGTCTTTCCGGTGGATTGATGTTGTGTATTATGGTCACCTCCTATTCACCCCATTGGTGAAGGAGAGATTCCAGCTCTAGGGTTATGGGGATGGCTGAACACACACCTGACACTGGACAGGTGCGATTGACAGCAGTTTATTAGTCACATACACTCATAGCCTGAGGGAAGGGAACACTGCATGACATGCAGAGATTGAACAACCAGGGGCTTTGGGAGAAAGGCTTTGTACCTAAATGAGCATAGGATGACCATTGGTTCCCTTGACAGGATGTGATTAATGCGTTTGAATAAATTAATGGGCTGGCAGAGAGGTGAAGTGAAACCTGTTAGGTTGAGGGATAGGTGGGGTGCGGGTGGTCCAACTGAAAAAGAACTATCAGGATGGGGAGCCTTTCCCATAGGGCAGGGACATATCTGGCAGGCCTACTCACAGCTAGACCTTTGGAACCCTGTGAGGCTCAAGGATGTCAAGGCAGCCCATGAAATTTTAGGCCTTACAGTTCAGTTAAGTCTTTCTCTGGCTCTGATAGTTTTCTTTGCTCTGAAGTTCATTTTATGAGATAATAATTTAGCCATTCTTGCTTTTTTAAAAGATGAGTTGCACAGTATATCTTTCCCCTTTTACTTTCAACTTACTTGAGTTGTTAAATCTAAGGGGAGTTTCTTGTAAACAGCATGTGTAGTAGTTTATGTGCTTCTATCCTCTCTGTCAATCTGTATTTTGATTGGTATATTATGCCATTTACATTTAAGGTACTTACTATATGTAATTGTGTAAGTCTGATATTTTACTGTTTTGTTGTTTGTTTACTCTGATTCTAATTCTTCTGTCTTTCCTCTGTTTTCATTTTCTTCTATCTTGACATGTTTATGGTTTTTGAGTGTCTCTAGTTTTTGTAGTTGTTGCTCATTGTAATATAATAGCTCACTGGTGCCAGCATTTTATCATTTGAGGAACATGTGGAAACTTTTCTTCCATTTCGGTCTCTTTATCTTTCCCACTTTTAAATATTATTGGTTTGTGTATTAGGTAGTGCTATAATTTTTTTTCAATCTTCAAATATGATTTTAAAAACTCACAAGAAAAAGGCTCTTTTATTGTATGTAGCCATGCTTTTGGTCTTTTGTTTGTTTTTTCTTTTTTTTCCCAGAGGTCCCAGATTTCTTCTTTTATAATTTACTTACTGCTTAAGAACTTTCTTTAGCCTTTTTTTTTTTTTTTTAAGATTTTATTTGAGAGAGAGAGAGCCGAGTGGGTGAGCATGAGTAGGGGGCAGAGGCAGAGGGAGAAACAGACCTCCCCACTGAGCAGGGAGACCGACGTGGGGCTCGATCCCAAGACCCTGAGATAACGATCTGAGCCAAAGTCAGACATTTAACTGACTGAGCCACCTAGGTGCCCCACTTTAGCCACTTTTTAAGAGTAGGTATGCTAGCCACAGATTCCTGTAGTTGTTATCCATGTGAGAATGTCTTTATTTCCAACCCATAGTTTCACTGGATGTAGAATCATAGCTGACAGTTCTTTCCTTCAGCACATGAAAAATGTACCACTTCCTTCTGACCTCTGATTTCAGAGGAGAAATGCACTGTCATTTTGAATTGGTGTGAATCTGTCATTTCTTTCTGGCTGCTCTCAAGATTTTTATCTTTGTTTTCAGTTTTCAGAAGTTTGATTGGTGAAGATTTCATTGGGTTTACTCTGTTTGAAATTTGCTCAGCTTCTTGAATCTTTTAGGTTTATGTCTTTTACCAAATTTGGGAAGCTTCAGTCATTATTTCTTTCAATCCAGGTATCCTGGTGAGATCATATAAATGGTGGATCTTTTGTTTCTGCCCCACAGGTCCATGAGGCTCTGCTCATTTGTTTTTTGGCTGTTTTTCCTCTACAGTGTTCAGACTGGATAAATTCTGTTGATCTGGCCTCAAGTTCTCGGATTCTATCCTCTGTCATCTCCACTCTTACTATTGAGCCCATCTAGCAAGCTTTTAAAATTTCTTCTGTTGTATTTTTCAGTTCTATAATTTCTGTTTGGTTCTTCAGTTTCTTTGCTGAGATTTTCAATTTTTTGGTTGTTGCCAAAGGATTTTTAGTCACTTGATGAAGCATTTTGGTAATGGCTGCTTTAAGTACAAGTCAGATAGTTTCAACATCTGATTCATTTTATTGTTGGTGTCAGATGTCTTTTCACATTTCAGTTAAAATTTTCCCGGATTGGGGTATGACAGGTGATTATCTATTGTATCCTACACATTTTGGTTTTTATGTTAGGAGACACTGGGTCCTATGTAATCTTTTTATTTTAGCATGCAGTCCTCTTGTTTAGGATTAGTGTGCAGGTCCCGGTGTACTTTATGGGCTGTGGTTCCAATGACAATTTAATTTTAGAGCTTTTGTGGTACTATTTTGATCTGCTTAGGTTATCTGATGCCACTGGTCTCTGCGGGTACTGCCTGAGGAGACAGAGGACCTTCCCTAGTCTGGGCCCCCTGTTGTGGCTAGGTGGGGGAAGGTTGTTTTGGCCTGTAGGGCTAGTTTGCTTGCTGTGGGGATATCTTTGCTGGTCCTTCCAGGGTACACATTGTTTTTAGATGAGGGAGGAGAGCCTCATGCCTGGCAGAATCTCCCTTTGTCAATAACCCTTAGCCACCTGGTATATCTTGGTGGAGGAAAGGAGATTCAGGCTCTTTGGGGAAGGCAAACACTTCCCCTTATCACTTATTGTCAGTGGGGCTTTCAAAGCCCCCCCTTTACCAGTGCCTGCCCTGTTTACCCAGTGTTGCTGCTGAGAACTGAGTTTGATCTGAGGGAACATTGAGTCTACCTGGTCTACCTTCTGTTGCTAGGTTGAGGGTTGGGAAACAGTGGCTCTGAATTGCCTTTCTGTGGGTTGTGGTATAGTGAGCCACTGGCCATTATGTCATTCCTCTGGTCCCGGGGACCCTCACCAGCCCTTTTTTTCTTTACACCTTTCAGAGTTCTTTGATTTTCTTTAGGCTCTTGTGTTATTTTTGGAGTTGGTTATACTTAGTTGGGAGGAACAGAAGAAATAAGTCTACACTATCTTTTCTAGACCAGAAATCTATGTTGGTATTTTTTTTAAAATTTTAATTCCAGTATGGTTAACTTATAGTGTTATATTAGTTTCAGATGTACAATATAGTAATTTAACAGTTACATATATTACTCAGTGCTCATCATGACAAGCGTACTCTTAATCCCCTTATTTCACTCATACCCCCAGCCTTCTCCCCTCTGGTAACCATCTGTTTGTTCTTTATAATTAAGAGAGATTTTTGGTTTGTCTCTTTTTTTTCCCCTTGCTTATTTGTTCTGTTTCTTATATTCCACAAGTGAGTAAAATCATATGGTATTTGTCTTTCTCTGACTAACTTATTTTGCTCTCTAGCTCCATTCATGTTGTTGCAAATGGCAAGATTTCATTCTTTTTGATGGCTGAATAATATTCCATTTTACACACACACACAAACACACCCACACATCTTCTTTATCCATTCATCTATCGATGGACGCTTGGGCTACTTCCATAATTTGGCTATTGTAAATAGTGTTATAATAAACATAAGGATGCATATATCCTTTCAAGTTAGTATTTTCATATTCTTTGGGTAAATACCCAGTAGTGCAATTACTGGATTATCTGATAGTTCTATTTTTAATTTTTTGAGGAACCTCCATACTGTCTTCCTGCACCAGTTTGTATTCCCACCAACAGTGCACAAGGGTTCCTTTTTTTCCATATCCTTGCCAACACTTGTTTTTTGTGTTTTTTATTTTAGTCATTCTGACAGGTGTGAGTTGGATCTCACTGTGGTTTTGATTTGCATTTCCCTGACAATGAGTGATGTTGAGCATCTTTTCATGTGTCTTTTGGTCAGTGGAGAAATGTCTGTTCATGTCTTCTGCCCGTTTTTAATTGAATTATTTGGGTTTTTTTGGTATTGAGTTGTATATATATTTTGGATACTTACCCTTTACTGGATATGTCATTTGCAAATATCTTCTCCCATTCAGTAGGTTGTCTTTTCTTGGTGGTGTTTTTTATTATAACTGTGATAAAAGGAGAATTGACATCTTTCTGATACTGAGTCTTCTTTTTCAAATATATGGTAATCTTTGTTCAGTAGATAACATTAACCACACCTACTTCATTAGGTTGTGTTGAAGAATGTAGTTAAGGCACATAAAATACTTGTCTGTAAAGCATTTGCAAGTGTTAGCTAATGTCTATTCCATGTGTTCTTTAGTAGCATATTAAAGCTTTTTAAGTTTTTAAAATAAAGTTTTGGCACATTTCTTGTAAGGTTTAGTCCTAAGTATTTTGTCCTTTTTTGTTTTTATTACAAATGGAATCTTCCCATCTACTGTATCTTCTTTGGCTCTTTGATTCTTTGGCTCTTTCTTTTTTTTTTTTTTTTTTTAAAGATTTTATTTATTTATTTGACAGAGAGAGACACAGCGAGAGAGGGAACACAAGCAGGGGGCGTGGGAGAGGGAGAAGCAGACTCCCTGCCGAGCAGGAAGCCCGATGCGGGACTCGATCCCGGGACTCCAGGATCATGACCTGAGCCGAAGGCAGTCGCTTAACCAACTGAGCCACCCAGGCGCCCTTGGCTCTTTCTTATATGAAAATGTTTTATCTAAATATTACTTCTAAATATTGCTTCCCAAAGGAGTTTTAGCATCTTTTTGTTTTAAGGTTAGGACCCATAGCTAAACTTAGAGCTCTAAAAACAAATGGATGAGTGAATTAATGAGCTCTTCATGTGGTTCAGCATTATTTTGGGTACCACTCTTACTCTAAGTCCTGTATTTTATGTAATCCAAGATTTTTCCGAGGTATGCCAGGCATTGTGTTGTGTTGATCTTACTATTGAGACTCTTTGTCCTATGTGTTATTAATCAAGCCATGGTTTTTTCATGTCACTGTTGGTCTTGGGGGCTCACCTGCAGGGCCATGCATATATCTTTGTGTGCATCTCTGCTGCAAAGTGTTTACCACCTGTATTGGAAAAATAGCTCTTGGCTAAGTGGGATATCGAAGTAAAGTAAGGAAATATGGGTTGGGTCCATGAGCTTTATCCAAACAGGTGGTGAAATACTGACAATTCAACAAGAAAAAGAAGTCTGTGGAAGTACAGGATTCTTCTGGGGTGTGTAGCAATAAGTAAAAATGAAATTTGGGCTTCAGAGTATGCAGTGCACCTGGTGGTGCTACAGTGTCATATGCAAGCCCTATTCACAGAGGACATTTGGGTGTTCTTTTCCCAGAAGAGCTCTATGGTGACTTTGAAGACCTGGAAACGGGGGACGTGCACAAGGGAAAACCAGGCGCAGATACTCAGGTATGATTTTGTCATGGCTGGCTGTCAGTCACTGGTCCTTGATCTGTGGTCAGTACGTCCTGAGAGAGGCCCATATTAAGAAATGCAGATCTTATTATCTGTGTAGATTACAGAGTAGATGGATTCTTTCCTAAAAATGTGGAGATTGGGAACAGATCAAAGTTGTTGGTTTGTTATTCTTGATCTTTTGGGTGATACCTACTACCTCTTGTTGTCATTATGATTCTTCAGTCATTGAAAGTTTAGCTCCCAAGTCACTGTCTTTCTCTCTACCATTCCTTTTGCCATCATTCTCCTCTTAATATAAGTACCATTTAAAAAAACTAAATCCCTATTCTCCCTAGTATTTCTTTAGAACAGTGTCTGGGGAGCATCTGGGTGGGGACACTTGCTGTTATTTTTATTTATATCTGGCATTCCCAGCCAGATTAAGGAGTGACAGTGTATTGTAATGCAGATGTCTAAATGTCTCTTGTAGTAGTACATGTTATTTAGAGCCAAAGGCTGTGTTTGGTTTCGTTTGGTTTTTGTTTTGTTTTCCTAATGATCATAACCAAGACTTTTGCAGCTCAGATAGAACTTTAAAAAATCTGCTTTAATGTTTAAAGAAAAGATCTCCACAAACTTTTACAAAATTTTCTCTTCTGGAAATTTAAGATTGAAGATGCAGAAGAAGTTAAGGAAGAAATTGACCCCAGTGCAGAGGAAAGTGCCAAGAAAAAGCATTTGGATAAGAAGAGAAAATTGAAGGAGATGTTTGATGCAGAATATGATGAAGGAGAAAGCACGTATTTTGATGATCTTAAAGGAGAAATGCATAAACAAGCACAGGTAAGAAAACTTGGTTCCTATCAGCTTTATTTCAAGGCTATAATACAGTGTTGTGAATATGTAATTTCGTTTAGGTCTCTGCTTCCTGACCTGCTTCTCTGCCTCAGGTTTGGATTCTTAGGTCAAGATGCA
Organism: Mirounga leonina; assembly: GCF_011800145.1. Taxonomy (NCBI): domain Eukaryota; kingdom Metazoa; phylum Chordata; class Mammalia; order Carnivora; family Phocidae; genus Mirounga; species Mirounga leonina. The sequence goes on along the minus strand of NW_023270265.1, from coordinate 17,516,322 downwards.
GATAAGTGTGTTTATTCATGCAGTCATCTGATTGTTTTTTCAATCAGAAATTGAACAGAAAGATATCAGTATCTATTTTATACCAAGCATTGAGGAAGTAAAAATGGCTGAGACAGGCAGCAACTGCTGAGGATCTCTCAGTGTAGTGATTTGAGACAGTGTTTATTTAAATGCAGGCATTGCCTTAGCATTCTGACTACTGCTCCCTGGAATCATAATTAATTTGAATGGGTAGGTGATTCTTGCATACACCAGTGCTGTCCAGGGAGGCTTTTCTAAAAATTCACCTTGGTCAGAGTTCAGAGGATATTTCAAGTGTCGGGTCAGATGTGGAGATAAAGGGAACATGTGGAATGCTGAAAAGAAGATAGTCTGGCCCCCCTGCCTGGGATGCTGAACAGACTGACTTGATGAACTCACTCTGAAGGAGATACAAAGATGTGTATGCAGTTGATGGGAATTACTGAGTTGTACTTTGACAAGGGGGACCACCAATAATTCCTGTAAACTAGAACATATCTTAATACATCTTAAACAGGTTAAGCATATGATTTCTGAAAATGCCGTCAGCGGGCTTTGCCCAACCTAGGCTTTCATCTGTTCAAAGAAAGTATCTCCTGGTTAGTCATTAATATAGTGGTTCTAAGTCTATACTGACTTTTGATAGAAGTTAGTAACTAAGACGTGTAAAGCTAGTTCTGAAGTCTTTGCTTCAGTTCATTTATAACTTAAAATCACCTAGAGGGCGCCTGAGTGGCTCAGTTGGTTAAGCGACTGCCTTCGGCTCGGGTCATGATCCTGGAGTCCCTGGATCGAGTCCCGCATCGGGCTCCCTGCTCGGCGGGGAGCCTGCTTCTCCCTCTGACCCTCCCCCCTCTCATGTGCTCTCTCTCTCTCATTCTCTCTGTCTCAAATAAATAAATAAAATCTTAAAAATAAATAAATAAAAATAAATAAATAAATAAATAAATAAAATCACCTAGAATCTTGTGGCCTTTTGTAAAGGACTTTGAATGTTTTACTCTGAGTGAAATGGGGACCCATGGGGGGTTTTGAACAGAGGAAAGACATGTATGACCTGCTTACCTTTGAAAGAATTGCTGTGGCAAGAGTTCAGTAAGATTAAGATGACTTGCCAAGGGGGGTGGGGACGTGTGTGGCAGTGGAGGCGAAAGAGTCAAATTCTGGATATGCACTTTCGAAAGGTAGATCAAAGGTAGATTGTGGGGTGTGTGAGAGGAAATAAGGATGACTTGCTGGAAGGATTGAGTTGTCAGTAAGATAGGAAAACCTCTAGTTGGTGCAGGTTTGTCTAAGAAGATGAAGTTTAGAGCTGTTGGGTTTGAGATCTCTCTCAGACAAGTGGAGCTCCAAGTAGTCAGTGAGGAGCCCTGGAGAGAGATTGGGGCCAGCGACTTGGATGTACAGTCCTCAGCATCTGGATGCTACTTAAAGCCATGAAGTGGATGGGATGCCCTGGGAAGTGAGCGTGGAGTCAGGAGAGGAGAGGACTAGGACTGACAGTGGGTACTCCATTGTAAAAGGCTGGGCAGAGAGGATGAAGCAGCAGTGGGGATTCAGCAGTGCTCAGGAGAGAGAAGAAATTGAAGAGAACCCGAAGTAAGCTGGAAGCCACCATAGAAGGAGGGATAAATTATTTTAAATCCTGATGATGTATTAACTACAATGAAGACAAAATTGACAACTGGATTGGAATGTGGAGGCCCTACGTGATTTTGGCAAGCATTTTTATGGAGTGTGGGTTAAAGTCCAAGTTGGGGGGATTTAAGAGAACGGGAGCAGAGGAACTGGAGACTATGAATATAGAAAACTTATAAGCCATTTTACTTCAGAGAGAAGCAGAGAAATGGGGCAGTAGTTGGAGGAAGTAGAGTCAAAAGAAGATGTTAAGATGGGAGAAATAACAGGCAAGACCTGTTAGAATAAAGTTCAGTAAGGGTGAATGACACCTAGTATGCAAGTGAAGTTTGGCATAAAATAAATCTATAGTAGCTGCCCAGATGAACTTTCTGTAGTAACGGAAATGTCTGTCTGTGCTGTCTTGTATTGTAGCCACTAGCCACGTGTTGATACTGATCACTTGAAATGTGACTACTGTGACCGGGGGACTGAATTTAAAATTGTTATTTAATTTTAATTAATTTCAGTAATATAATAAGTAATAAATATAATAATAACAAGATAAAATAAAAGGCTGGATGTGGGTATAAACCCTGGTAGAAGAGATTGCTGTGGAGATTCTTTTAGACTGCTTAGTTTTTGAGTGAATTAAACAGTCAACAGCTGAGAGTGAGGATGAGGGAGGAGATACTGGATATTGGATATTGGAGAGTAAGAAAAGAAAGTGTGGACTGGGAAGCTGAGAGTGTTGGCTGACCAGCATTAAGGGTTGCTTTCAGAGTTGTTTGCATTTGCTGTATCTTGGAGCAACAAAGGAGAAAACAGTTGGGATATATCCTGAACAAACTGTACAGATAAGAATGTATGTTATTTTTAAAGAGGATAAAGCGTAAGTGATTATGTCCATGTTCCTTTATGAGATAGTGCTCATTTTTTAAAATGTTAATCTTAACTTTTATTAAAGATAACAGTATTGTGGGTTTTTTTTAATTGTTTTTTTTCCCTGCTCTCATATCTAGCTTAACCGAGCAGAATTTGAAGATCAAGATGATGAAACCAGAGTTCAATATGAGGGTTTTCGACCTGGGATGTATGTTCGAATTGAGATAGAAAATGTCCCCTGTGAATTTGTGCTTAACTTTGACCCCCATTACCCAATTATTTTGGGTGGTTTGGGCAATAGTGAAGGCAATGTTGGATATGTACAGGTAGGTACCCTTTGCTGCATGCTTTGACAATTGGGGTTCTTGGGACATACTTCCACCACTAATCTTATTGAAATCTCTTCTCCCCTCAGATGCGTCTGAAGAAACATCGTTGGTATAAGAAAATCCTCAAGTCCCGAGATCCAATCATTTTTTCTGTAGGGTGGAGGAGGTTTCAGACTATTCCACTCTATTATATTGAAGACCACAATGGAAGACAAAGGCTTCTAAAATACACCCCACAGCACATGCATTGTGGAGCAACCTTTTGGGGTAATATGTGATTGGAATAATTTGCTTGTAGGTTAATTTAAGCCATTACAGTTTTGCTTTTCTCTATTAAATCCCAATTCATAAGATTTTTCTCTTTTTTTTGGATTGAGGTACATATGTAAAATGGAATTCAGAATTTGTGATTCACTGTATTTCTTTCTTTCTTTCTTTTTTTTCTTCCTATTTTCTTTAAGGTCCAATCACTCCACAGGGAACTGGGTTCTTGGCAGTACAGTCTGTCAGTGGCATAATGGTAAATACCTTGAATGTTTTATTTTCCAGATTGTGTATGAGAAGTATGTCTTGAATATGGAATATGTACGTGAAACTTGAAGTTGAAAATGGCTCGTTTTTTAGTATTCATAGCAAACTTCTCTCTGCTTTTAATTTTTCTACATCTTTTTAAGTAGGATGTGGGAATGAAGGGAGAGGTAGAATTATTATGGTACTGATGACATTTTATATTTTTATGCATTTTTGGACTTTTTTTTTTTTTTTTTAAAGATTTATTTTAGAGAGAGTGTGCACATATGCGTGGAGTGGGGGGCAGAGGGTGAGAGAGAGAGAGAGAGAATCTTCAAGCAGACTCCCTGCTGAGCTTGAAGCCCAACATGGGGCTCAATCCCACAACCCTGAGATCATGACCCAAGCTGAAATCAAGAGTTGGTTGCTTAACCTACTGAGCCACCCAGGCACCCCTTATTTTTCTAAAAATATTCTAAGTAGTGCTCACCATGTGCTAAACATTATGCTAGGTTCTAAGGATACTTCGGATACCAGCTAGACATAAGACTAGCCCTAGTAATGCTGGTTTAGCAAAGTATGTTCATACAGTCTTCATTTGATCAGTCAGAGCAGGTTTTATTGGCCCTGTTTGACAGAAAACAGAATAATGAGCAGATGAAATCTGCTCTGGGGGTCCACAATTTAATTTCTTAAACATTGTAACCAAATGTTCATATTCCTTTCCATTCCAAATTGGTCATTGTTTTAAAATTATGTTATTGCGAAATTACCCTCCAGAGAATACTCAAGACATCATCATTAGTTTGGCTTACATATATTATAGCTTTAGATTTTGTTAAAATACTGCTTTGTATGTTCAGATATTCTTTTTTTGTTCTTTCTTAGCTGGTTGTAAGTGAAATGCACTTTAGGAATTTATTGCATCCTAGAATTACAGTTTTTCTCTTACTGGTATTATTCCTGTATTCAAATTTTGGGGGTTCTTCCCAGCCTGATTTCCGGATAGCTGCCACAGGAGTTGTCCTCGATCTGGATAAATCCATAAAAATTGTGAAGAAATTAAAGCTAACTGGTTTTCCTTACAAAATTTTCAAGAATACGTCATTCATTAAGGTCCGTATATCTGTATACTCACATATTTATAAATGTATATTTTATTGAAGGAGGAATGAAATACTTCTAAAATATAGTCTGATGTTTTCAAAAGAGTATTTGAAATCTTTTATAAACTTGGTCTTTGCTACTTTTGGTTTACTACTTTCTATTGGTCTCTATGTTACTTAAATATGCTCAGAAAATTTCAAGGTGACGTTAATAGAGCTACTTACTAATCAAGGCTATTCCTTATTCTGTGTGGGACTGTGACAGAGCTAATATTGAAAATATGTAATCTCATTCACTGGCTTTTTTTCCCTGCCTTTTTGGTTTGTGTTAAGAAAGGGGGGAAATCATAGGTTTATTAAACAGCTCAGTAGAAAAATAGACAAAGTATTTTGTAAAATACTTGTTGGCAGGGGTATGGAGAAATGGATTCTCTGTTATGCAGTATAATGTGGGAGGGTAGTTTGAGTGACATTTATTGAAAATCTTATTAGTGGGGGTTTCCATAAAAGTACTGAGTTAAGATGATCATAAAATATTCTTGTAATATCAGGTAATAAAGTCACTAACATTTTATCCAACTCTCTTTCTTTTCTGAGCATGTGCACCTAAGTCGTAGGATATGAGCTGCAGCCCAGCCCTGGCCGATGACAGCAAAGGCTCTCTAGGCCAGTTCAGTCTGATAGATATCTTTTTGATCTTTTCTTCTACAAAGATATCGGTGATGAGCATGCTAATGAGCCTACAATAGAATCTTGATTAATGTTATTTTGGGGAAGATGAAATAGAATTGTATTCCTTTTGACCTAGTAATTCCACTTTTGGTGGGGAAAAAACATTTTGATTATTTTAGCACTATTAAAGAAGTTGTTTTTTTTTTTTACCAAGGATTCATTTATGAAATAAGAAGTAAAATGTCTGATTTTGTGTGTATGTATTTTTTTTCGTATACCTATAGGGAATGTTTAATTCTGCCTTGGAAGTGGCCAAATTTGAAGGCGCTGTGATTCGAACTGTCAGTGGCATAAGGGGACAGATCAAGAAAGCACTCCGGGCTCCAGAAGGAGCTTTCCGGGCCAGCTTTGAGGATAAGTTGCTGATGAGTGGTAAATATAACTTTGTAGTATAACCATAACAGCATGTTACTATTCACTGTTGATTTCTAGCCAGTGTAGACTAGAGGTTGTAGTTCAGGTTTTAGAAAATTGGAATCGGCTCCAGCTCTCCCCAGTTGGAGCATCTTACGCAGTGTGCCGAGTCATGCTGTGTGTGGAGCCATGTGCTTCACACCCAGTACAAGTTTTGTGATATTCAAGAGTAGTTTACTTGGTGAAGTCTCTCTTCAAAAACCGTGCAGCCAGTTAGAGAAGTTTGGGGTGAATGTTTTGTTCTTTTGCTTGACAAGATGAATCTTCTTTTGAAAATGTTAAAGTAAGTTGTCTCTTTTTCCAGATATTGTCTTCATGAGAACCTGGTATCCTGTCTCCATTCCAGCCTTCTATAACCCAGTAACATCTTTGTTGAAACCAGTTGGTGAGAAAGACACCTGGTCAGGAATGCGGACCACTGGTCAACTCCGGCTTGCCCATGGTGTCAAACTAAAGCCCAACAAGGATTCTTTGTATAAGGTAACAGTCACTCACACATGTGCTCCATAGATGGGGGTCATCCAGATGCTTTGTACATAATGTTTTCTATGTTTTCAATTTTCAAGTAGGAAACCTACCATTAAATTTGAATGAATATGTATATTCATAGAATATTTTGGAAAGAATGCAGGAAAGTGGTAATAGGGGTTTTCGTGGGTTGGAAAGGAGACAAACTCTTCATTGTATACTCTTTTGAACTATTTTTTCCCCCATCAGATACATGTATTACTTTAAAAAACATTAATGTGCTAATCTTTATTGAAGCAATGTGAGTGGATTCTTTTGGGAAGTTTTAATAAACTTTGTAGTGAAGTGTTAAATACAGAAAAATATACAGATCATAAGCATATAGCTCATGAATTTAACACACCCAAATTGCCATTACCTGGATCAAGCAATAGAATTACCAGCACGACAAAAGCCCCCTTGTGACTTCTCCTAGTCACTACCCCACCTCCCTCAGAGATAGCCATTCTCTCAACTCCTGACATGTAAATTAGTTCTGCTATTTTTGAGTTTTATAAAATATAGCATATACTGTTTTGCCTGGTTTCTTTTCTTTCAGTTTTATGAGATTCATTCATGTTCTTGTAGGCATTGCATTTGTTGTTATTGTTGAGTAGAAATCTATTATGTTATAATGTCAGTTTATTCATTGATGGACATTATTTCCAATTTTTGGCCATTATAAATGCTGCCCTGAACACTTACATGTGACTTGTTTGGTGTTCATGTGCACACATTTCTTTTGCATCGATCCCCCCAGGTTGGGATTGCCAGGTATGGGGTATGCACGTGTTCAGCTTCACTGTATGATGCCTACAATATTCTGGTGTAGTGTACCAGGTTAGACTCCCACCAACAGTAGTTGCCAGTAGTTGGCATCATCAGCATTTTTTTAATTTTAAGTTCTCAGTGCCTTTCAAAATCCCATTTCATTTGGATTTTGGTCTTTGAGAACTTTCATTATTTTCTTCACAGGTTAACAATGCATTTGAAAAGATTTGTTTTAATGCAGGATAAATATAAATTGTTTTATAATAAGAGGGATGTTCAGGATATCAGTCTGCCATTCTGCCAGAAACCAATTTCCTAGGCATTACTTTTTTAATAAAATAATTAATAATACAATTTTTAATCCTGTTACATGAATTTCTAATAAAATATACTACAGGACATGGTACCTACAAGAACTACCTCTAGCTTGTGGTGCTTACTCTTTTTTCAGAATGTGATTTCTCCGAGTTCCTTCATTCTAAGCATTTTAGGTTCCTCCTAAACAGAGAATATTGAATATTATCATGGATGATGTCTTTAATAATAAATTTAAAGACATAGCAGCAATATTCTCTATATAGTTGATGTTGACCTTGGTAAAGACCTAGGGCAAGACTTTGCACTTATTAACTATTTTTGAGGCAGTTAAGAGTTTTGGTCATCTCAATTTAAGCATAGAAATTAGATTACCTTAAAAATTGAATGTAGAGAGTATTTATTCTTTATATGTCATTTAAATCTCATTTTTCTCAGCTGGCCTTCCATCAGAAACAGAATAAAGTTCAACTTTTTAATGAGAATCAGGGATGGGAACACTTGAGCTACTGCTGATTGGAGGAAGAACTATGTCCTTAAATCCACAGAGGTTGATAGTGAAGATGGACACCTAGATTATTGTTATTAGGCTAGAAGAAACTACCTCAGTGCCCCCAAAATAAGATGTGGGTTTTCCATTAAAAGAAACTTTGGATATGTTCATCTGCTATGTTGAGATCCCCATAGTTCATACCATAGACATGGACACAGTTGATTTTTTGGGAGAACTGTAAGTATATTATGTGTATTTCTCTGTTTCGCTTAGAGCAATGTACATCCATTGAGGCAATCACATTTGATGGATGATTGAATCCTCATTTCTGATGATCAGCAGACTCTGGTGTTACTGATCATGTGGAAAAGTCAATCCACTAAGAAGATTTTAGGCAAGTTTTAAATGCATATAGATCATAATTTAAATACATCGCTGTTTTTATTTTTCTTTTTAGCCGATTGTGAGGCAAAAGAAACATTTTAATTCACTGCACATTCCAAAAGCCTTGCAGAAGGCCCTGCCATTTAAGAACAAGCCCAAGACCCAAGCAAAGGCAGGCAAGATGCCGAAGGACAGGCTGAGACCAGCCGTCATACGGGAACCTCATGAGAGGAAGGTACTGTCAGCGGATGGCTTCCTGCGTGTTGCATTTAGATATGAAAGTAATGCTCTCAGCACAGTTGGTGTTTCTGTTGCGTTCTCATTTTTCTTCAGGAAAGGATAAGAGCCAGACTTATTTGAGGCACTAGAACTGGAAGTTAGAGGAAAGGCCAGAGTCCATTTCCCTTATTTTGTTTAGTCATACTGTGTCTTATGCATTTTAATGGGGAGTAATAGGCACCCAGCTGGCAAATCACTCTGTCTTAGTTGTACACTGTATCCACAGTGATTAACAAAGGTGGTTATTGGTGAAGGCCATTCTTTAAGTATTTTGCTCAGTAAATAGGCTCCTACTTATGCCTCCATGCAATTATGATTTCCTAGTTCAGGATAAATTTTCCCTGAGTTAATATTCATTTGGATCATGGATTGATTCTAGTTTTGATACATCAGCTGAGGTGTTTAGGTCCCCTGAAACTTAGAAGGAAAGCATGATGTAGGAGTATTCTGGTGCTCACTGGGTTTTGTCCTTGTCAGATCCTTGCACTGCTGGACGCTCTGAGTACAGTGCACAGTCAGAAGATGAAGAAGGCCAAGGAGCAACGACATCTGCACAATAAAGAACACTTCAAAGTGAAGCAGAAGGAGGAAGAAGAGAAACTGAAGCGACAGAAGGACCTCAGGAAGAAGCTCTTCCGAATTCAGGGTCAGAAAGAAAGGAGAAATCAGAAGTCCAGCCTGAAGGGGCCTGAGGAGCCATCAAAATGAGCTTCAGACAGACACTGTCATTTGGATCTGCAGAGATGGATGGTTTCCAATATTACAGTACTTGTAAATGACAACAGGGCACTGGTGCTCAAGAAAGACCTCTTTGTTGGATTTGTCGCCCAGACTGTGCCTTTGAGAGGAGAAGTGGAAACTCTGTTGATAGGACACCTGTTCATTCTCAGCATCTAGGTTATGTCAAGATTTAAAGGAATATTATTTATGGTTTTGTAGATTCCTTCACATTCCTCTTCCCTGTCTCAGTTTAATTATTTGTGCTACAAAAATATCATTAAAATACTTTCCTGTTAATTTTGGCTTAATAGTTTTCATTAGGGATGAGTGCTTGATGATTGTAGATAATTGCTTATTCTGCCACCTTCATGATGAGTCTTCCAGAGGGGGGAAAATATTGACTTGAAAACTCAGCTTTAAAATTTGGAAAAGAGAGCGCGCCTGGGTGGCTCAGTCGGTTAAGCATCTGCCTTCGTCTCAGGTCATGATCCCAGGGTGCTGGGATCGAGCCCCACATCGGGCTCCCTGCTCGGCGGGAAGCCTGCTTCTCCCTCTCCCACTCCCCCTGCTTGGGTTCCCTCTCTCGCTGTCTCTCTCTCTCTGTCAGATAAATAAGTAAAATCTTAAAAATAATAATAATAAATAAAATTTAGAAAAGAGTGTATGGTCCAGTGCACAGCTGAGTTTCCCAGAGGCCATGTGATGTGCAATAGCACAGTAGCCTGACTGCAGATGGGGGAATCCAGCTGCTTCTATTTATGTTAACCATGTAATGGGCTAGTTTGTGTTCTTTTAAAACAAATTAGTAAAAAATACTTTTAACATTTTCTTTCATTTCTTACATAGTAAAAATTGATAGATACAATCCACTTGAAGAAAAACTCTTTGAAGTCCTCATATTTAAGAGTGTAAAGATCTTGAGATCCAAATACCTGGGAAGCGCTGCCCGGAACGACTCCTTCCTGAGGTGGCCACCTGGGCTGCTCGCCAGCTCCCAGTTCTGTACCCAGAACCTAATGCTCTTGGTGTCAGGCACCTTACAGGAGGACAGTAAAGGCGGGGATGAACTAATTAAATTCCTGCCCTGTCACTAAATGTGATTGCTCCCTAGCTGCCAAGATGCCGTGGCCTGGCAGCAAGTGTACAGGAAGACAGAAGGGGAGCTGCTGCTGAGCTTTCTGTCTCCTCCCTGTGCCTTCCTCAACACACTTCCCCTGCCCAAGACCCCAGATGCAGTAGGTGGCTTGCCACTTGCAGGGTGCGGAGAGCCTTGAATGTGATCGTGTGCTTTACAAACTAGGTTCTGGCAAAGTTAACTGTGTAATGAGATCCTTGTAGGGGAGTTGTTATCTAAGTGAAGCTGTTTTACCATCCTCTTAAATGTCTTTTCCCCCCCTGTGGACTCCTGACCGAAGAGAGAGAACTGAGGACTGGCCTGGTGTCCCAGGCTGGCTCAACTCAAGGAGACAGATCCCGGCCCATGCAACCATCTGCCCTCCACTGAAGGGGGCAGCAAGAACCCCAATCTGGAGGACCAGCGTGGTCAGGGTTTCCCCTCTGGACAATGCCCTCTGAATCTGACAGAAATACGGTACTACCACATTAATACAAGGGAAGAGAAAACAGGTGAAATGAATTTTAGTACTTTTTTATTTTTAAGCCAATATATCTAAAATGTTACCACCACATACAGTCCATATAAGAATCTCTAATGAGATAGTCGACATTTCTATTTTTTGCCATTTTTGAAATTTGGGTGTGTGCTTTACTCTTACAGCAACTCTCAATTCAGATGCTAAATTTTGTGGAAAATACTTGATTTATACCTAGATTTCATTAAATTTATAGTGTAAAAGATTGACACACCCTAGTTGTTTCAAATATAACTGAACTTAGTACCAGTTTTTAAATTGAAATTCATTAAAATTAAACAAAACTAAATGTCCAGTTCCTCAGCAGTAGTCAGACATTTCAGTTACTTGATAGCCGGCATGGCCAGTGACTATGTTGAGGACAGCGTGGCTCTACAGTGTGGGAGGTCTGGAAAGGCTTCCTTAAAGGAAGCAAGTGACCTCTGATGCATGATCCGAAGAAGCAGGTTAACTTGGCAAAAGGTAGGAGTGGGAAGAAGAGTATCAGCCAGCAGGAATGTATGTACAAAGGCCCTGTGGCACAAGGCAGCACGATACCTGTAAGCCAGTGTGTTTGGAGCCAGGATGGGCAGAGGGTTGCAGGAAACCACAGAGGAAGATAGAGAAGGAAATGGAGAGGCAGGCGATGAGGCCGCATTAAGATACTGTCTTTATCTCAAGATACTGGAAAGCCCTTTGGAGAATGTTTAGCTGGGAAAACATGGTCAGATTTGTATTTTTGAAAAATTCCCTTTACTGTGGGGTAGAAAATAATGCAGAGGGAATCCAGAGGTAAATCCTGGAAGGAGGCTGACACAGGAGTGGTAGAAGATGGTACAGAGAGGGAGAAGTGGAGGATGCTAGAGCTTTAGGAGGTAACATTGGAGGTATGTTGGATCTGAGAGTTGTGAGAACAAGGGGTTTTCAGGAAAGATCCCTGGACTCCTAGGTGTCTGGCTTGCACTGAGGATTTTGCTGGCTGGGCTGCTGGGTAGTGAGGAACTCAGTTTTAGGGGATGGTACCCTTGGGACAGCCATATGGAGACATCTGAGGAGGTAGTTAGGAATATTGTCTGAAGCTCAGGTTGACCTATCTGGGCTTAAAATGCGTTCCGAAGAGACATCAACACCCTCCTGGAAGAGGATTGAGTTATCTAGGGAGGGGTCAAAATTGAACACAGGTGGGTCTTAGTCTAGCATGCTTCCCATTGGTTCAGTATTTTCACATACCTCAAAATCACCAAGTCCAACCCATATAAGCAGAGCAGTGCAGCCCAAGAAGCCCATTGATTGTGTTGCACTTCGCTTGACTAGAGCTGAGCAGGTGCAGCTCAGCAAGGCTGTGCACAGAAGCCAGACATGTAGGTGACATCAACAGGTAGGACAGCCTGTCTTTCCCAGCCAATGTCTTACACTACTTTGGGCAGACTTGACCATCCCAGTGCTGAGGTGTAGGAAGGGTCTGCCATTCACTGTGATGTGACTAGGGAAGTTGCTGAGTATCTCTGAGTTTCAAGTTTCTTGTCTGTAAAATGGGGTTAATAAGCAATCTTGCAGTATGTAAGGATTTAATGAGATTACATGCAAGGTAACTGGTACAGAACAGATTTTCAAATTTTTATTTTTCTCCTCTGGTCCCATTTTAAAGAGGTGTGTGAGCCTATGTATTTTAGCACATACACAGATTCATGTAACCACTACCACAATCAAGATACCAAACAATCCTCTCTCCCAAGCACTAACTCATGCAAGGTAGCCCTCCCAACCGTCCCCCACCCCACCCTGCTAACTACTGACATGCTATTCCACACCACAGCTTTGTTTTGAGAATGTCATGTAAGTAGAACCATAAGGCACGTAATCTCTTGTGATGGCTACTTTCTCTAAGCATCGTGCCCTTGAAATCTATCCCAATTGTTTTGTGTATCAGTGATGCTTTCCATTTGATTACTAAATAATATCCAACTGTATAGGGAGACCACAGTTGGTTATCTATTCACTAACAGAAGGACACTGTTGTTTTTTTTTTTCCAGCTTTGGGCAATTATGAACATAACTGCTATAAACATTTGTGTGGAGGTTTTTTTTTTTTCTTTTGTACTCTCATTTTTATTCACTATAGCCAGTCATTTGTTAAGATTCATTTTTTTTATTATTCTTATGTTAATCCCCATACATTACATCATTAGTTTTTGATGTAGTGTTCCATGATTCATTGTTTGTGCATAACACCCCGTGCTCCATGCAGAACGTGCCCTCCTCAATACCCACCACCAGGCTAACCCATCCTCCCACCCCCCTCCCCTCTAGAACCCTCAGTTTGTTTTTCAGAGTCCATCGTCTCTCATGGTTCGTCTACCCCTCCGATTTCTCCCGCTTCATTCTTCCCCTTGTGTGGAGGTTTTTATGTGAACATAAGTTTTCATTACTCCAGGGTAAATACCTAGGCGTAGGAGTCGGTCGTATGGCCTAAGAAAACTGCCAGACTCTTCCAGAGTGGCTGCACCATTTTTGCTTTCCTACCACCAGTAAGAGGGAGCGAGTTCCAGTACTCTGCCCCTTCATCATCACTTAACACTGCCAGTGCTTTTCATTTTAGCCATTCTAATGGGTATGTAGTTGTATCTCATGTGGTTTTAATTCGCATTTCCTTAATGACCAACAATACTGAGCATCCTTTCATATGCTTACTTGCCTTTCATATACAGCAACCTCTTTGGTGAAGTTTAGGTTCAAGCCTTTTGCCTTCTTTTTATTTGGATTGTTTGTTTTCTTAATGTTGATTTAAAGAGTTCTTTATACATTTTGGAATAAGTCCTTTGTCAGATACGTGATTTGCAAACATTTTCTCCTGGTCTGCAGCTGTGGTTTCATTAGCAGTGTCTTTTGCAAAGTTTTTAACATCAAGTCTAATTTATTAATTTTTTTTCTTTTATGGATTGTGTATTTGGTGTCATGACTAAGAACTTTTTTCCTAACCCTAGGTTAGAAGATTTTCTCCTGTTTTCTTTTAAAAGTTTTAAAGCTTTATGATTTTCATTTCGAGTTTTGTGTAAGGTGTAAGATTCCGGGTACTTTTTTTTTTTTTTTTTTTAACTTACAGACAACCAATTTTTCTGATGCCATTTGTTGAAAGACTAACCTTTCTTCATTGAAATACCTTTGCATCCTTATCAAAAATCAGTTGGGCATATTTGTGAGGGTATATTTCTGGTATACGTTTTAATAAGCTTGCCTACGTTTACAAAAAAATCCTGTGGTGATTTTGATTGCATTAAATCTGTGAATCAGTTTGGAGAGCGTCGACAACTTTGCTCTGTTGAGTCTTCCAGTCTGTGAACTTGCCATATCTCTCCATTTACTTACGTTTTCTTTGGTTTCTTTCATCACCATTTTATAGTTTTCAGCCTATAGATCCTGTGTGAGTTTTATTAGATTTATGTCTAGGTTTTTAATAATTTAATAATTGAGTCATTGCAAATAATACCAATTATTTAAATTTTGCTTTCAAATTGTTCACTGCTACTTTTTAGAGAAATGATTGATTTTCACGTGTTGAACTTATATCCTGCAACTTTACTAGACCCATTTATTAGTTCTAGGTCTTTTGTTATTGTTGTCTTTGGTTTATTTCTTAGGATTTTATTTTATTTTTTATTTTATTATTTTTTTAAAAGATTTTATTTATTTGACAGAGAGAGACATAGTTAGAGAGGGAACACAAGCAGGGGGAGTGGGAGAGGGAGAAGCAGGCTTCCCGCGGAGCAGGGAGCCCGATGTGGGGCTCGATCCCAGGACCGTGGGATCATGACCTGAGCTGAAGGCAGATGCTTAATGGCTGAGCCACCCAGGTGCCCCTTATTTCTTAGGATTTTATACATAGACCATTATATTGTCTGCAAATAGGGACAGTTTTTATTCCTTCCCAGCTGTATGCCTTTTTTTCTTGATATATTGGACTAGCTAGGACTTCTCGTATAATGTGGAATTGGAGTGATGAGTGTGGGCATCATTGCTTTGTTCCCATTTTTTTGTAGATGCTCTTCTCAGTTTGAGGAAATTCCTTTCCATGTCTAGTTAGCTAGGAATTTTTTTTTTTTTTAAATCATGAATGGGTGTTGAATTTTGCCAAGTGCCTTTTCTGCACCAACTTATATAATCATGTGGTTTCCATCTTTAGATTGTTAACATGGGGGATTACATGGATTTATTTTTCGAAAAGTGAACCAACATTGCATTCTTGGGATAAACCCCATTTGGTTATGGCATAGTATTCTTTTACTATTTTGTTATATTTGAAGTACTGATGTTTTGTTGAGTATTTTTGCATCTGTGTTTGTAAGGGATATGGATCTATAGAGTTTTTGTGTCTATCTGGTTATGGTATCAGAGTAATGCTGGCCTTATAAAATGAGTTAGGAAATGTTCTCTCCCTTTCTATTTTCTGGAAGTGATTAAATGGAATTGGTGTTATTTCTTTAAATGTTTGATAGAATTTGGCAGTGAACCACCTAGGCCTAGAGATTTTTAAAAAATGTTTTCAACAGGGGCGCTTTATGGCCCAGTTGGTTAAGTGTCTGCCTTCAGCTCAGGTCATGATCCCGGGGTCCTGGTATCAAATCCCACATCAGGCTCCCTGCTCAGTGGGAAGCCTGCTTCTCCCTCTCCCTCTGCCTGCCTCTCTGCCTGCTTGTGCTCTCTCTCTCTGTCAAATAAATAAATAAATAAATAATCTTTTAAAAAAGTTTTTAACAATAAATTCAGTATCTTTTAATAGTTGTAGGGCTATTCAGATTATCGATTTCATCTTGAGTGAATTTTGGTAGATTATGAAATGGAATTAGTTTATTTCATCTAAGTTGCCAAACATGGGCATAGAGTTATTTGTAGGATTCCCTTACCATCATTTTATCATCTTTGAGGTCTATAGTGATAGCACCTCCTTTATTCCTGATATTGGTAATTTGTGTCTTCTCTACTTTTGTTCTTTGTCAATCTTCCTAGGGGCTTATTAATTTTATTGATTTTTTTTTAAAGAATAAGCTTTTGGTTTATTGATTTTCTCTACTGCTGTTTTCAATTTCATTGGTTTTTGTTCTTTATTATTTCTTTTGTTGTGCTTGCCTTGATTTTATTCTGCTCTTCTTCTCTAATATCTTAAGGTTGAAGCTTAGATTAATGATTTGAGGCCTTTCTTCTTTTCTAATACAAGCATTTAATGCTATGCATGTCTCTGTAAGCCCTGTTTAGCTACAAGTCCTAACCAGCCTTCTTTGAGTTCTGACAGTTGTCAGTTCCATATACAAAGCTCTGGTGGTGTTATTTGGGTCAGTTTCACGTGGGCATTATGCAGTAGCCTGCATGGGATCTGGACATCGATCTATCTCTTAGGTCCATTCTCAAAGTCAGTGATACACTGTTTAGGGTCAGATCTATGCATGCACAGCACAGGAGGGAGCTCAGGAGTTCGTAAACACTGTCCTGAACTCCTCCCACTCCATGATTTCCCTGGTACTTTCCTGTTCCCTGGGGCTCTCCACTTCCCTAATGGTGAATAATGTTGACCATCCTTTCATATATTTATTTGCTATCTGTATATTCTCTTTGGTCAAATATCTGTTCATTTCTTTTGTACAGTTTCAATTTTATTTGTTTAATGTTGAGAGTTCTTCATATATTCTAGACAGAAGTTCTTAGGTATATGATTTGCAAATATTTTATCCTAATCTGTAATTTGTCTTTTCATCATCTTAATAGGATCTTTTGCAGAGCAATAAAAAATTTAATTCTAATACAGTCCAATTTTTCAATTTTTCCTTTTATGGATTATACTTTTGGTGTCAAGTCTAAGAACGCTTTTCTAGTACTTTTCTTGTGACATCTGGCTGGCTGAGTCCGTGGAGCATGCTACTCTTGATCTTGGAATTGTGAGTTTGAGCTCCACTTTGGGTGTAGAGATTACTTTTTAAATCTTTTAAAACACTATTACTTCTCCCTTCAAGTTAATATTACAAGTTATTAGTTACTGGTTTTATTTACTTTTATTGATTTACATGTAATTTAATTATTTTGAAAGAATGTAATTATTTTGAAGTAATATATGAATATATTCAGTTTGTAAACATTCCTTTTTCTACTTTCCCTTCTCCTCCCCGTCCCTCCCCTTCCTCTACTTCCCCTACCTTCTACCAGTGCCTTGATCTTAAACTTCCCAGCCTCCAGAACTGTGAGAAAGAGGCTTCTGTTGTTCAAGCTACCTAATTTATGGTGTTTTTGTTATAGCCACCCAAATGCACTGAGACCATGGGAGATAAAAAGAAAACCCAGGAACTTACTCCTAAAGTCATTCCTCAAATCCGGTGCCTCCTGGCCAGTCTGCCTTCCTATTCCACCTTATAGAGTCCTTTTATGATTGTCTGTTAGATTATTTCCAGTGTATTTAGTGATATTTAGAAGGAAGGAGCAGACAGGTAAGTCTACACCAACTTATAATGGAATGTCCAACCGATTTTTAGTCATTTGAATATGTTGCCACAATATCTGTCCCTCGAAGGGCGTTAACACTTCATACTCCCACCAGCAATGCCTGCATACATCCGTTTTCTTTACCCATGAAAACATCTGATGATATGACTTGTTTGTAAATTTGCTCCTGTGCCTAATAAGATGATTAATTAATATAGGCTGCTAGCTGTATCCTGTGAACCCAAACCTTAGAGATGTCACAAAAGGGATAATTAATTGATAGAGCCCAGAACCTAAGATAAAAAGCCATGAGAAGTCCCAGGGGGAGATAGAACATGAGAAGAGTAAACCCAGAGAGGAAAAGACCACAGACTGAACACCAGAGGGAGCAGATAAGTAGACAAGACAGGAAAAGCATTTACATGTGCATAATAAATATCCTCAGGAGGATATTGGAAATAGGAGGCTCAAGGCCGTTATGAAGAAGAACCAGCTGGGGATATTGTGTATGAACAATGTAAGTGCTGAAATGATAAACTTGATGGGAAGTTTAAAGAGCAGAAGAAAAAAATGAATGAACAGGGATCAGGTTGGGGCTCTTCTAGAAGAGATGAGGAAAGGCTAATACAACTTCCAGAAGGAGAGGAAAAGATCAATAGGTAAGAGGACTTACCTGAAAAATAATTGAGAATTTTCCCAATTCCTGCCAGTGGAAAATGTGCTCAATACTTTTAATTTTTGCCAGTCTGTCAGGCACAAGAAATATTACTTTATTGTTTAAATTTGCATTTTTATTAGATAACCAGAAGGCTTCAGCATGTTTTCCAGTGTTCATTGGCCATTCTCATAATCTTCTGTGATTTGTGCATATCATTTGCTCATTTTTCTAGTTGGGTTGTTTTGCCATATTAGTTTTGTAAAACCTCCTTATATATTTTGGATGTAAATCTTGTGGTTGTTTACAAATCTTATATTTTTGCCCCAGTATGACACATACTAGTCTTTCAACAAGTCCATGATGCTTTTCTTTATACGGAAGTTTTAAATGCCCATAAATCAAATCTAGTATTTCCTTTATGGCTTTGAGAGTTTGTGTCCTGTTTGAGTGAGTCATTCCTACCTCTTTAATTTAAAAAATGACCTTTTTTTTTTAAATTTAATTTTATTTAAAATCAATTTATCACCATGCCTTACATCATTTGTTTTTGATGTAGTGTTCCATGATTCATTGTTTGTAAAAAATGACCTTCTATTTTAAATATCCTCCTATTATAAAAGATCTTTCCACATGTTTTCTAAATTTTTAATTTTTATTCTTTAGCCTAAAAATAATTAGTAATTGTTAAACTATTACTCTTCTGTGACACCTGGCTGGCTCAGTCCGTGGAGCATGCAACTCTTGACCTTGGAGTTGTGAGTTCGAGCCCCACATTGGGTGTAGAGATTACTTTAAAAAAATCTTTAAAAACACTATTACTTCTCTCTTTCAGTTAATATTACAAGTTATTAGTTATTGGTTTTATTTACTTTTATTGATTGATTTACACTTAATTTAATTATTTTGAAAAAATGTAATTATTTTGAATATATGAATATATTCAGTTTGTAAACATTCCAACAGTATAGGAAGAGTGTAAACAGAACCAGTTTCCTCTGTGATTCCCTCCCAAACCTCTCATCTCATTATCTTCCCCACAGCTGACCATGCTGATCTGATGTGTATCTTCTGGATCTCTTTTAAAAAGACACTTACATTTATATACTGCTATTTTCCTTCATGTGGTGTCTTAAAAAACAAACACATAGAACTGTTTTGTTTGGAAACTTTCTATTTTTACTAGCATGCGTATCTTGGGGGACCTTTCTACGTCATTGAAATGTGTGTCTGCGTGTATGGATGTGTGCAAACATGTAGGTGTGTGCTCACGTGTGCAGGCACGTGGACGTGTGTGTGTGATCCTGTAGAAAGTGTGTTCATCTTGTAGAGAGAACTGGGGAGCTTCCCATTTTCTCGTCCTGGCAATCCCGTCCCCGGAGGCTGAAGGAACCCCTGTAATGCCTTCATTATCTGTTTCATTTGTTCCGTGTTTATTGTTCTTTTCAGATTTTCTGCCTCCTGGTAAGCCAATTTTGGTATGTATTCCAAGAAAATCTTCCACTTTCTCCAGGTAAAACAAAATCAACCAGAATGAAGCTGTATCTACAGTCTCCTTGTGGTTTAAAATATCTCCTTCATATCTGTAGTCATGTCACTTTGTAACTTAATGTTTTCATAGTTATACCTTTTCCTTTTTTCTTCTGCTTGACTTCCCAGAGGTTTGCTTATTTTCACGATCTTTTCAAGGAACCAGTTTTGGATTTTATCAAATCTACTTTTATTATGGTTGTTTTTAAGTTAAATTACTTTATATCTTGTTTCTTCTTTTTTAAAGAAATCTTCTTGTGTTATTTGCTTAATTATATCTTTCTTATACTACTTAGGTACATGCATATATACTTAAGACTATTCAGTTTCCCCTGAATACTTCTTTGGACATATCCAACAGGTCATGCTTTTATAGTAGTCTGTTTCTAAAGTGTTTTTCACTTTACTTTTTTTTTCTTTTTCACCCATCAGCTTTTTGCCTTCAGCTTTCTCTTCTGTCTCTTTCATCGTGTTGATTACAAATTCATTTGATGATATAAATTTCTCTATAATACCAATTTTGTTGAAGTCCATAATTTTTATATGAATACCTTACTGTCATGGAGTTCCAAATGTTTTATAATTTCCATTGTGGAAATTAATTTTGTTTCCAAAATGTATTTTTAACCTTGTCTTCATCTTGTTTCTCCTTTTTTCTTTTTTTTTAAAGATTTTATTTATTTATTTGAGACAGAGAGAATGAGAGAGAGCGCACATGAGAAGGGGGAGGGTCAGAGGGAGAAGCAGGCTCCCCGCCGAGCAGGGAGCCCGATGCGGGACTCGATCCCGGGACTCCAGGATCATGACCTGAGCCGAAGGCAGTCGCTTAACCAACTGAGCCACCCAGGCGCCCTTGTTTCTCCTTTTATTGAACCTGGTGAGAGACTGTGGTTTGTGGAAGGTGTGATTTCCTTGCTCCCCCAGCACAGTGTTTCCAAATGCTCTACACGAGCGTGAGGACACATCTTCTCTGTTGCGTAGGAGTTCAAATATTCCTGTAACTCGAGTTAGAGATATTCTCCTGTTTTTTTTAACAGCCTCATCTGTGTAGTTGGCCCACATCTTTGGAGCCAGTGAATCCTTTAACATATCCACGATGTTTCTCTGTTTGCTTCGGCTGCAGGGCGTGGAGAGAGGCCAGAGATGTGTTTGTCCAGGCCTGGAACATTTCCGTTTGCTCTTACTGTGCCTTGCCGGGTAAGTGCTCCTTGTCGCTGAGAGCACAGTGAGTGCGCTTGTCAGTTAGTTGCATAGCCAGGTACATTTGCCCTGGGTTGGAGGGGGCCCTGCCTCTGCTTGTCACTGCTGAGACGGTGTCCACTTCTCTGATAGATTTTGCTGGCCAGCTGCCTTCCACCTGGCCTGGGCTACTGGCTAGCCCTCTGTGTGAAGATGAGCCTAGCACGAATGAAGAGGAACATAGGCTTCTGCAAGCTGCCAGGACTCAGCCCCCTCCTTGGGGCTGCTGTCAGTCTGACACGGAGGGTGTCTCTGGGAGGTAGGCCCCAGGCCTGTTCCTTAGCAGGCGTTCTTCCTGCTCTGGTGTCTCTCAGGGCACCTCCTCAGCCTGCAGCTCTTTCTCTCTTGCACCAACTCTTGTCTGGCTCTCTCACCTCTCATTCTCTGCCCTGCCATACTGCTGCCCATTTTTGGAATAAACCTGGGGTTTATGAAAGGTGATTCTGCATGGTGAAAAAGAGTGTGGATTTTTCGAAAGCAAGGATATTTGGGGGCGCCTGGGTGGCTCAGTCAGTTAAGCATCTGATTCTTGATTTTGGCTCAGGTCATGATCAAGGGTCATGAGATTAAGCCCCACAAGGGGTTTCATGCTCAGTGGGGAGTCTGCTTGTGATTCTTTCCCTCTCCCTCTGCCCTACCCCTGCTTACACACACTCTCTCTCTAAAATAAATAAATAAATCTTAAAAACAAGAAAGCAGGGGGATGCCTGGGTGGCTCAGTTGGTTGAGCGTCTGCCTTCGGCTCAGGTCATGATCCCAGCGTCCTGGGATCGAGTCCCGCATCAGGCTCCCTGCTCCGCAGGGACCCTGCTTCTCCCTCTGCCTCCACCTCTCTCTCTCTCTGTCTCTCATGAATGAATGAATAAAATCTTAAAAAAAAAAAAAGAAAGAAAGAAAGCAGGATATTTGCACACCCATGTTCATAGCAGCATTATTCACATAGCTAAAAGGTGGACACAACCTAAGTGTCCATCAGTGGATGAATGGATGAACAAAATGTGGTGTATCTAGACAATGGAATATTACTCAGCCTTAAAAAAGGGGAAGGAAAATCTGACACATACTACATCATGGATGAACCTTGAAGATACTATGCTTAGTAAAATAAGCCAGACCGAAAAGGACAAATACTACATGAGTCCACCTGCATGGAATAGGAAATTTCATGGAGAGAGAACGTGGAACAGTGGTTGCCAGGGGCCGCAGGGAGGGAGAAAGGGGAGCTGTTGTTTAACGGCTTTGGAGCTTCAGTTTGGGAAGATGAAGAAGTTCTGGACATAGATGGTGATAATGATTGCAGAACAGTGTGGATGCACTTAATAATACCACTGAACTGTACATTTAAAAATGCCTAAAATGGTAATTTTTACGTATATTTTACCATAATTTTTTTTTAAAAAGGTGTGGGTTTTGGACCAGTCTGCCTGTTTCAAATCCTGCCTTCACTGTTAAGTTGTATTAAGCAGGTTACTAAGCCTCCTTGTGCTCCAGTCCTCGTTAAAATGGAAATACTAGGGGGTTCACACCGGCAGAGCTGTGGGAGTGCTCCTGGCCCCGTGTTAGGTGATGGCTGCTTCTGCCTTCCCCGGGTGCTTGTGTGGGGATTGGGGGTGGGGGAGGGGGCTCAGTTCACCATCCTGTTAATCCCTAGCCTTCTTCCAGGGGGGCTTTGCCATGCTTCTCCTCCCACCCAGGCCACAGCACCGTCCTCCCTGCCCATGATGCCCTGCTTGTTTCTTGATCTCCAGTAACATCTTGTTTTTCACGCTCAACCCCGGAGTCCCCTCCATCAGCCCCTGACTGCTGGGTCCTGGTTCCTGTGGGCTCTGCGAAGGTATCCATCCTCTCTCTCGTGATACTTGGTTGTGTCTGTTTGTTGAGACACCTGCTTCTCCCAGTGGATGTTAAGGTCTTGGACAATGTCCTTACTGGTCCCAGGGTGCTGTTTTCTGAACTGGAAACTGACCACAAATGGCATATTCCTTGCTACCCAACAGCTGGCCCTGATGCACAGTCAGCAAATGCGGTGTCCTCTTTTGGGGCCTCAGTTTCCCCATCTATACAGTCAACAAGTGAAGTCATCGCAGGTCTGATACCATGTGCCTTTCTGATGGTAACTGGTGCCAAGCCGGGTATAAGTCTAGGGGACCCTGCCGTGTGAGAAGGAGAGTACGGGGGGGGGGGGGGGGGCACATAAGGCGGCCGGGTGTGAGTGCGCACGTGTGTGTTCAGACAGGAGACGGCCTCAGCTCCCAGCAGTGCGGGAGGCTTCCTGCCTCTCACGATCCTGGGGATAGAGGTGGAGGACCGTCCCACCTGTCTGGGTGGCTCTGGGTGTCCAGTATCCCCAGGGTAAGCGAGCCGCTGTGCTTGGGCCCGCCTCCCAGGCCTCCTCCCCGGGAGTTACATGTAGAGGCCAGGAGGGGGCACCAAAGACAAACAAAAGCGGAAGGACAGCAGGTGGGCTCCCGGCTCCACCTCCTGCCTGAGAGGGATGGAGCGGGCCGCCCATGCCTCTGATCCAGGCCTATGGCTGACAGTGACAATAGTAATTATTACTCACTACACTTATTGCTTATTTCGCACTTATACTCCCAAGCACTGCGATGACTGCATAATGTGGATCCTCTCGTTGTATTTCCCTATTACGGAACCCTGTATTTTTGTAAATCTGTGATTAAAGAACACCCAGGATAGAGCTAAAAGCTCTAGAGATCTGGGTCCTGCCACTCAGTAGTCGTGTGACTTTGGACACATCTTTGAGCCTGAGGTTCTTCTTCTTCTACATAAAACAAATGTTTTAGGGGGCGCCTGGGTGGCTCAGTCGTTAAGCGTCTGCCTTCGGCTCAGGTCATGATCCCAGGGTCCTGGGATCGAGCCTCGCATCGGGCTCCCTGCTCCACGGGAAGCCTGCTTCTCCCTCTCCCGCTCTCCCTGCTTGTGTTCCCTCTCTCACTGTATCTCTCTCTGTCAAATAAATAAAATCTTAAAAAAAAAAAAAAAAAACATGTTTTAGCACAAGGGTATGTGTTCACACATGCGTGTGGGGGTATGTGCACGAATGTGTGCACACATACATGCCTGTGAGAGTGTGAGCGCTTGAACATGTTCATTAAGGGCCCAGGGGATGGAGCTGAGGAGTGAAGGGGAGATCCCTGCAAGGCAGTTGACACCAGGAGTTTGGTGCCCAAGAGAGAAGCTGAGATCCAGAAGCATCCTGGGGGTCATGTTTTAGGAGAGAGGCCCAGGGAGCACCTTTATAGTCCAGAGAGGGGAGCACAGAGGACAGGCCCAGGGCAGCCCCAAGCCTCAGGAAAGGTGGAAGGAACATAGCTGAGAAGATGGAGAGGGTGCTCAGAAAAGAAAGTGGAGATCGGAGGCATCAGGAGATGCACAGGCTGTCAAGAAGGCATCTTGGTGCCTGGGCGGAGACTGTCCCTGGGGGAGGAGACTGCCACAGGGTGGTGCTCAAGGGATGGAACAGGGCTCTACCAGGGGGCCCCTGGGGTATGGGCCAGCGGGCGGACCACAGTGGTTGTGCCACTTCAAGGCACCACTGAAACGGGAGAGAGATGCATTATCAACAAGTGTGCTGGGGACAAGTAGTGAGTCCACTGAGAAAACGTCAGGTCGCTCCTCAGGCTATAAAATCAATGCCAGCTGATTAAAACTTTAAATATAAAGAAAAGAGAGGAAAATAGGCAGATCAAGGGTTTGAGGTGATCCCAGGAAGCAGGGGTGAAGGAGTGGACACAAGGAGCGGTGGGTAAGCCGCTGACCGCAGGGCCTCTGACCGAGGGCCTCACAGAGCCCACCGATGGCTGGGGCGGCGGCTTCTCCTGTCGCTGCCCCCGGGAGTCCTCTGAGGCGTGCACGCCTTGCACACCCAGGCTCCCTGAGTGAAGAGAATGGAGCACGGGTGACACAGAACCTTTGAAATCACAGGGGCCACTGAGACTGTCCTGGACACAAGCAGCACAAACAGGTTTGGGGAAGAGAGAAAAGTCCCAGCTCCCAACCGCGGGGCCTAAGGACCTCCATGGGCTTGCTTAGACCCCCCCATGCTTCTTTTCAGGCCTGCGCCTTTTTCCTTAGTTGCAATTATGGAAATGTGTGCTTCTAAGTAATCTTACCTTATGCCCTTAATTTTAATACTTGGGTATTTTTTTAATGATGCCACGTAGTCCTGACACTGCCGTTGCCGGAGTCCCTCGGGGCCGGCCATCCCACCGTCCTCAGCATTCTGTTCTTCGTGTTGTGGGGCTCCTACTACCCCCCTCGGGCGGCTGGCACAGACTTTCCCGGCCCCTCCTGCTGTGTGCTGCACTGTCATCTCCATCCCGACCTTCTCCAGCACCCTCGGCATCACTGCTGCCTGGCACGGGGAACTTCCCACGCCCCGAGCCCAGTTGCAGGTGCTTTGCGGGCATTTCCCCTCAGCCCTCTTACCAGAAAGGGAGGCACAGCTGTCACGGCATTTGCTGATGAGGCCCTGCGGCTTCCAGAGGCTCACTGCTCCCGTCCTCTCCTCGCCCGTTTGTCCCCAGCCCAACCCGCCTCCCTATGCCCACTTCCCTTCTGATCTTAACAGAGACACCACCAGAAGCCTCCTTGGGTCCATCCAGGGGGCTGGGGTGCTCTGTCGGACCCTCAGCCGCTGGGCTTCCCTGAGGTACTGGAGCTGACTGGGCTCTCCCCACTGAGGAGGCGACTGCCACACGTCTTGCCTTTGGGGTTTCCAAAGGGCCTGGCCCAGGGCCTGATCCCAATAAGGGAGCCAAAATGCCTGTCAGAGAGACACCTGTCCCACCGGCTTTAGGCTCAGGGTGAAGTCCTAGAAAGCTCTTGTTCTGTGAGCCTCACACATGCGCGCACACATGCCCCACAGCCTCTTGTCCCTGCACCTTGAGCTACAACCCCCTGCCTACTTGCCCATCCTTCAAAGCCAACTCAAAACCCATCTCAGAGTCTCTGGTCCTCTTTCCTTCCCCTCCTCTTAGAAGAAGTGATGCTCTCCTCAATCACCAAGTAGTCACTGGGCCCTTTGGGTATGCTGGGCCCTCCTGTGTCAGGTGCAGCTACTGAGCACCTTCTGTGTGCCCAGCCCAGACTGCTCTGTGAGTCCAGGACAAGGGGAACCTCATCGGACAGATGAAGAAACGGAGGCACAGAGAGGCCATCTGGCAGAGCTGGGTTCACACTCAGGCTCCATAGCTGAGCCTTCTCCCAGGACTCAGCGGGGGAAAGTTTGGACACATATCAGGGAGGTGTGAGGCTCGGACAGCAGGAAGCTGTGGGTGTGAACAAAGGATTCCTGGAATCCCAGAGCAAGAACTGGAAGGATGAGGGAAGACAAGGTCTGGAGGTGGAGGAGGGCAGGACGAGACTGGCCCAGGTGACAGAGGCTCTGCTGGACAGGACAGGGAGGCTAGCTGTCCTGCCGGCTATGGGGGCCCACAGTGGACTGTCCCCATGCGCATCAGCAGGTCAGCTGAGCTGCTCTGTGTCATGGTCTCTAGGTGCATTCTTTCGTCCCTGCCTTTGTACATTTGTTCAACAAACCTATGCTGAGAAACTCTCATATATACTTTCTCTCCATGGTCCAGGACATAGGAATATAGTTAGCTGCCCTGGGAGTTATTATAAGATATTCTTAGAAAAGAAAGCAAGAGGCATCTTTGTAGGATGTTGGGTGTATCTCTTAGTCTTCTGTGGTTGGGTTAGTAGGAGTTGTGCCCTGAAAGTGCTGAAATGGCAAAGTGAAGGAACAGACTTTGAGATCACCCCCCATGCACCAGCCACTCACTCCGCTGAGAATGGGCCTGTCTTCTCTTTCTAGTAACAATAAACTTGGCAACAGCCGCTCTCATCTACTGGGTGCTTTCTCCAGGCCAGTCTCTGTGTTTAGTGCTTTACTTATATTCTGTTATTTTGAACCTTAGAACAATCCTATGACTATGCCCATCCCACGGGCAAGGAGACTGAGCCCCAGGGAGGTCAGATCGATTCCCCAAGGTCTCTCAGCTAGAAGGTGGTATTGCCAAGGTTGGCCCAGCCCAAGGAGCTCTGGCACCTGCAGCCACAGTCCCAAATCCTACCATCTCTGTGCCACAGTTTTCTGTGTTCCCCACAGCAATTTTGACAAGCAGATGTGACTGGTCCTGCCCCACTGAGGGACAGACAGGCCAGAGCTGGGAGCGGGGAGCTGGAGTGAGGGCTGGCTTTGTCCTTCCCCAGAGCAGGAGCTCATTTCCCCGAGCAGGTGCCCATGCCCTGGTACGAGACGGCGCCTGGCCCCACCTGCAGCCCGCAACTTTTCTAGGCACCCTCCTCACCTGTCCAACTAGGAGGGCCTATGACACGGGGCCACTGGGGCAGGACCTGGACCTTCACGTGCCAGGTCCCTGCCCAGGTGATGGCTGGGAAAGGCCGCCTCCCCGCGAGCACTGTTCCCTGGCCGTGGGCTGCCCACGAGGCCCGAGGAGGTGGCCCCACCATCCTTCTGCCCTGGATCCCAGCATGGGACTTGCCTCGTCTGCTGTGTCTGGCCCCGGTTGCCCTAATGCTGCCATGTGTCAGCAGCAGCCCCTTCTGGAAGCCACGTTCTCCGGGGAGATTGGATTATGTCCCGGTGGTGCCACCTCGTTAATGCAATCAGGAAGTTTCCTCAGGACTTCAGCTGCTTTGCTGGCCGCCGGGCCTGGCTCCCGGGACATCCATGCTGCTCTTCTGCTCACAGCTTCTCGCAGAAACCGTCCGCTGACCACACCAGGGCCCAGAGGCAAGTGCTGTGGCTGCCTCTCTGGAGTGCCCTGCTGTTATCCTCCTGCCTTCTTGGAGTGAGGCCCTCGGCCCGGATTATTCAGAATCATGGAGAATCTTCAGCTGTTTAAAAAAAAGTACTCAGCAATGAGGAATCAGCCCTTTGGAGAACATTCCAGAAAATGGCCATTTTCCATTAAGGTTAGGCTCTTAATTGAAAATTGTAAGAGGAGAGGAAATTTGGGGGAGAGTCCAGAAATTCTTTCCATTATGGTAATAAGCTGTAATCAGAACCAAAGGGTTGTGTTAATTCTCGTGGGCTCTCTCCCTGGGATTGCCTAGAGTGTGTCATCAACAGACCCTGGGAGTTGGGATGAGGGAACTAATGAGGTCAAGTGTTCCAAGAAACAGACACAGGGAGGGTCGGGGGTGCATCTTGCTCCTTGGCTTTCCTGCATCCCCACCTGCTCACCCCAGGCTGCTCCCAGGACTGACCTCAGAGGCAACTCGGTGTCATGCTATTCGAAAACATGGGGATGGGGCCTTCCAGGCAGAGGGCGAGCATGAGCTGTGGCTGGGTGGGGGCGGGCATTGGGGACAGTGCGGGGTGGGCAGCGGTCAGGGTCTGGGTGAGTCGAGGGTCTGAGTTTTCCAAGAAAGGCAGGGACTAGGTGTTGAAGGTGAGGCTGCTGCAGGAGAGGGGGTCACTCAGGGGAGGGCAGGTGTCCCAGGTGGTGGCCAGAAGAGCCACTTCTCTAAGTGCATCTGAGTGGCTGGCACACGGTGGGCACAGGATGTCTCACCTGCTCCCATGTGTCCCTTCCATGTGGGGTCAAGTGGAGTTCCCTCTCATCTAGCCTGGCCTCCTCACCCTTTTCCCTTGCGGCTGGTGCCCTGCGGTTTCTGTGAGTGGAGCTGTCAGGATAGCGAAGCCCAGCCATGTCAGCTGTCCCAAGAGACTGGGACTTCTCTTCTTAGAGACTGGACTCTGGGCCTGGATCCGCCCCATGGGCCGAGGGTCCCCAGACAGATCTCACTGGCTTTGGCAGAATTCCCCACAAACTCACCCATGGGCCCACTGGCAGACTACACAGCGCAGCTACTGGTTGGACGTAGGATTGTCAGGGCCTTGGACGTGGGTGAGACAATGGCAAGGGGGGTGATGACAACACCGCCCCGTGGTCATTAATTTCCTCCCCTTCAAGGCCCACCTGGGACTTCTCTCCCTTTCCTATTTAATACTCCTGGGAGCTCCCCACCTGCATCGAGCAGTTGCTCTCTCTGTTGGGTCAGGGTAAGCCAGGAAATTAGAAAAAAAAGACTGTTAACATGTGTCGAGGGCCTACTGTGTGCCAGGAGCTTTACCTCCCATCAAATCCCTACAACAATCTTGCAGGTTATGCACCATCGCCTCCCTAGTGACACAGGAGGAAATGGGGCTCCAGGAGGCTCAGTGACTGGTCACAGGTGACTTGTCCCAGATGACACAGACTACTTGAAGTGAGGCTGGGATTGGAGCCAGGGCTTTCTGGGCGCTGTCCTCCGTCCATGGGGCCGAGCCAGGAAATGCGTCCATGGAGGGCAGGGTTGACTCTCTTGGGAGAACCGTGTCCCCAAGTCCTACCAACACCTCTCCTTCCTGCTGCCTACCTGAGTCCTCTGGGTACCTTCAGGCCACATGGCAGCAAGGACTTCTGTGCCTCAGAAGGGACCAGGATCCCTGAGAGGTAGACATCCACCCACCTCCTGGCCCAGGAGCCTGGGGTCTCTTTGCTGCTCTTATCATTTCATTCCTCCCTTACCTTTATGCTTATCATGGAACAAAAAAATAAAGCTGTGTTCAGGAAACCAGGGGTGTGGCCAAGATTGCCATCCATTCCTGACAATATTCACTTTTGGATTAATTCAGCCTTTTGGGGTGGTGCCCAAACTCAGGGTGAGGAACGACAAACAGCCAGTTCCCTTTCGCCAGCAAAATCAGGGCCACGATTTGACTAGGGAACAATCTGAACTTCTGGTAGAAAAAAAAAAAAAAAAACTAAAATAAGGAACACAGGCTAGAAAGGTATTTGTATTAAACATGACAGACCTATAGCCTTGATTACCTTACGGAATTCCCACAGAAATGGTCAGAGAACCAGAACTTGACAGAACATCTTAATGAGGCTGGAGTGAGATCAGGTTACACAAAGAATGTTCTTGGATTAGCTGGGAAACCACTGGAGATCCTGAAATGTTTTCAGGACCTTTAGATGAGCAAACACACAGCGACAGGTCTGCTGGAGTAGGGTTAGGAAAACACTGGTCTTTCCCAACAAATGATTATGGCTTTTTGTCCTGGATAATGAGGGTTATATTGTATCCTGTTTTCCTTTTTACCTTGGCTTCCAGGAGGCTCAGTTTTATGATCGACTCTAGACCTACTTTCCCTGAGCTGGTTTCTGGTATAGGCCCTGGTCCCTTTCCCCTCTTCATCACATGAGCCTGTTTTTTGACTTATGTACGTGTTTCCCATTATGGCTGATTGTGGGACATCCCTTCTGGAGAGAGGCACAGCATCAAGAGTGAGTAAGCAATGATCGGGGGCAACAGTGTCCTTGAAGGGCTCTCTGCTGAGGTTGGGTTAGGTATGGGGGCTGGCAAGGAGGACATGGGACCGAGGCCTCAGGGGTGGCAACTAGGAGGTAAGTGTCAAGGAGCCTTCGCTGATGGTGACATCTCAGCGTGTGCTATTCCATGGACACTTGAAGTAAACAGAGGCGTTGCAAGTTAGCCTCAATAGAGCTCACGTGCACAGGAGGGAGAAGCCATGCACAGCTCCAGGCCCCTTGCTCAGGCGTCACTGCTTTCCTGTTTCTTGGCTGTCCTGGTGCGGACCTGAGGCAGTGCTGGGTGTCTCCGTACCTTGCTAGGCTCTCTGCCCTCGTGCCAGAAAGAGAAGACTCAAGCTCTATGCGCGCTCGCGCTCGGGTCTCACCCTACCTCTTGTTGAGACTCACTTCGATTATCCCTGTTTTTTCTCGCTGATGAAGATAGTGCTACAGTGAGCCTGTTAATGCGTGCAGCTTTTTCCTTCTCTTAGGTCATTTCCACGGAGTGATCCCCCAAATGTGGAACCACTGCGCCAGAGTGTGAGCATTTGAATGCAGGAGTGTGTGGGGCTGGCCCGACGACTCTGGCCAGCTCCCAGGCCACCACCCCCATGTTGCCTATTCCTGTGCCCCAAACTCGTCACTGTTGGGTTTGCCACGAAGACATTAATTTGCTACAAAACTGCACCTTATCACTCAATCTGAATTTCTTTGATTGCTAGGTGGTTGAACAGTTTGCTCTACTTTTTGTTGTCTTTTTTGTTTCTGTCTTTTGTGTTTCATTCTCATGAACCCTCTGTTCATGCCCATCGTACATTTATCAGTCAAGGACTTGATGAAGTCATTAACATTTGAGGGAATTTTTATTTTATTTATTTATTTTAAGATTTTATTTATTTATTTGAGACAGAGAGAATGAGAGACAGAGAGCATGAGAGGGAGGAGGGTCAGAGGGAGAAGCAGACTCCCTGCCGAGCAGAGAGTCCGATGTGGGACTCGATCCCGGGACTCCAGGATCATGACCTGAGCCGAAGGCAGTCGCTTAACCAACTGAGCCACCCAGGCGCCCTTCAGGGAATTTTTAAATGCAATAGTAGCTATAGGTCTGTCATGTTTAATACAAATACCTTTCTAGCCTGTGTTCCTTCTTATTTTTTTTTTCCTACCAGAAGTTCAGATTGTTCCCCAGTCAAATCGTGGCCCTGATGTTGCTGGTGAAAGGGAACTGGCTGGTTGTCGTTCCTCACCCTGAGTTTGGACACCACCCCAAAGGGCTGCCAAGCCCGGCTGGGAGTGGGCTTTGGGGGCATAGCTAGTGCCTTTGAGGCCTGTACCCAGACACCTCATTGTGCTTTATTCTCACCTGAGCCCCAGAGGCCTGGGAACGGGGGCAAGTCCGACAGCTGGACAGGGTTGCTAGCAGGGTGTCAACCTTGGATCTGAAGGACCAGGGTAGGTAAGCTCCCAACTCAGCCCTGGAGGGTGTCTTGGGCTCGCCCCTATCTGAGAAAGGTCCAAAGGGCATGTCCCTTAGTGGCCATATGCCACCCTCTATGTTGGTAAGTGCTTGGTGAGCCCTTGGGGACCTGGGGGCCACCCCGGGGGTGTGGTGGGAGCACTCACTTCACCCCCAGCAGAGGGTTTTGTGCAGAGATAGGGAGGGGCTGCGCCACACATACTCAGCAAGACCCCTTCTAGATCTTCTGTTCTACAGACCCTCACATCTAGCAGCTCCTCAGCCTCCTGCCCACCATGCCGCCCCCTTGGGGTGCCTTGGTCACTTGTCAGTCTCGCTGATCATGCACTGTCCCGTCCTCCAGGAGCCTTCCCTTGCTGCCTACTGCGATCAGTTCCCAGGCCTCTGCCCAGCGCTTCCTGGAGGGGCATCCTGAGGACTTCCCGGTAGAGGTGTCTCCACAGGCACAGGCTGGCTATTACCTGGCCTACAGAAAGGCACAGCGGATAGTTGTCGGACCGAATGTGTTGTGGGCTGGTCGGACCCCAGGCTCTGGCACACAAATGAGGTGTCCCTCTGGGAACCCCCGGCCTCCTTCAGATGTGAGTGTGGAGTCTCAGGGTGCTTAAGGGGGGTGGGGGAAGCTGGGAGGTGCTCCCTTCCTGCCTCGTGGCAGAGCCCGGGCAAATCTCGGGAAGGCAGCCAGCCGTCCCCTGTCTCCAGCCTCCTTTGTGTGTGAGTCACCATCTGGAAGTCGCCGTCATTTGTTTTAATTTAGCGGGAGTCGGCTCATCTTGGGAGTACGGACACCGGCTTGTCCTTCCTTCCACTGTGGCTTTATGCTCAGCGAGGAAAGGGGGTGGGGTGCAGAGTGCTTGGCAATAAAGCACTTTCTCCTCATCATCTTTAAAAAATTTTTTCTTAGCAGAAGCAATGGGAGAAATTTACTGGCCTGTCAGAAAAGCCATTGCTCATCAGACTGCAGAAAGGAAAAGCAGAGGTCATCAATTCATGGGCAGTGTCTCAGGAAGGGATTAAATCATTTAGCAACATGTCCTTAAGAAATCATTGAAGCCTCATACTGTCCTTCTCTTTTCCTGGACCTTCTCATCAAATACATTTGCCAAATGCAGAGCGAGTCGGACAGTGATGGTTATCTTCCCAGCGGTTGCAGAGGCTGGGCCTGCACCATTTCTGCTAGAAGACCTAGCACCTGTGTGTGCGGGGGGCGTGGGGATGACACACATGTGTGTGCCTCCTTGTGCTGACAAACAGGTGGTCGTGTGATGTGGTTACGTAAACACACACACACCACCATTGCTTAGCCGTGACGGTGTTCGGTTTTCTTATGTTTGTGTTCTGTTGTGAGCTGCCACTGTTTAGATAAATAAAGGTAGAAGTGGGGCGCCTGGGTGGCTCAGTTGGTTAAGCGACTGCTTTCGGCTCAGGTCATGATCCTGGAGTCCCTGGATCGAGTCCCACATCGGGCTCCCTGCTCGGCAGGGAGTCTGCTTCTCCCTCTGACCCTCCCCCCTCTCATGTGCTCTCTCTCTTTCATTCTCTCAGTCTCAAATAAATAAATAAAATCTTTAAAAAAAAATAAAATAAAATAAAAAAAATAAAAAATAAATAAATAAAGGTAGAAGTATGTTCCAGAAGACCCATTAGTGTTCCCTGGTTTGTGTCGTCTGTGCCGGGCACAGGGCTCTGGGGGCCTGGCCTGGTGTCCTCAGATGCCTGGGGGGACCTGCGAGCAGCCCCCCGCTGCTGTGCCCCTTGGGAGCCCGTGGACGAGTGGTTGGAAGCTTTGAAGCTGCTGCAGCTGGGTTCAAACGGCTCTTCCCCACCATCAAGTGGTGTGGCTTCTCCTCTCAAAGACGTCCTCTAGGGCCACGAGAGCCTAGGATGTGCCGTGCGTTTAGACAGATGAAGGGTCCTTTCGGCTGTCAGAAGGCCTCAAATTCTGGCAGCCTGTCTCACCAGGACACTCGTCATGACGCATGCCGTCCCCTTGGGGTGCCTTGGTCACTTGTCAGTCTCGCTCATCATGCACTGTCCCGTCCTCCAGGAGCCTTCCCTTGCTGCCTACTGCGATCAGTTCCCAGGCCTCTGCCCAGCGCTTCCTGGAGGGGCATCCTGAGGACTTCTGCTTCCGGAAGAGATTAGCATTTGAATTGGTAGACTGAGTAAAGCAGATTGCCTTTCCCAGTGTGGGTGGGCCTTATACCACCAAAGGCCTGAATAGAACAAATAGAACAAAAAGTGGAGGGAAGGAGGATTTGTTCCCTTTCTGCCTGCCTGCTGAGCTGCGACTTGTCTTCTCCTGCCCTTGGGCTGGGGATTCTCAGGGCTTTGGACTCCAAATGGAACTACCCCACTGGCTCTCCTGATGTCAGATCGTGGAACTCTGCCGCCATGGTTGCCTGAGCCGGTCCCTCCTAATAAACCTCTTTTTTTGTTAGAGAGAACACTGACTAATACAGATATGAAGGTGGTCCACACAGCCCGGCCAGTCATGAAAACAGTCAACACAAACAGATGAAATATCCTTGTTGGAACTAAACAGGAAGACGTTCTAAGCACGAATCATCCCCTTTTGTTCATCTCACAAACTCTCGGTGAACAGGTGCCCTGTGTTGGGCCCTGGGCCAGGGATGCAGGGGGGGACCAGCCACCTCTCTGGCCTCGCAGGGCTCGGGTACCTGTGGGAGATGGCTGTCCCTGGTGGGTGAGCAGAGAAGCGGGGAAGCTGGGCCCTGCACAGGCAACAGCCGGGCCATGGTGGTGGGGGCTGAGGGCGGACACTCCCCTGCACCGGGCACTGCCCACCTCTCGGGGACGGGGTCCCCGTGGGCAGGTGGGAGAAGCTCGGCAGGTCTGCGGAACAGCAGGGGAGTGGAGAGGTGCCAGCCCCCACCGAGACGCACCCCCCACCGGGCCAGGCAGCCAGAGCTTAGCTGGGCTGGCAGACTGCATCTTCAGAGTCTTATTTCCATCTTACAGAAGACACTGAGGGCAGAGACAGCCCAGGGCAGGGCAGGCGTGCACTGAGGCCCTACTAGGGCCTGCCACTCTGGCCCATGGACTCTGAGGGCCTGGAGCGACCCGCTCAAGCTTGCCATCCCTGGAGTGCCTTCCATTTTCCTCTCCACGTGACAATATCACACCCCACCCCCACCAGCCTCAGAGGGCCCAGTGGGTGCCAGGCTGTGCTCCTTGACCAGGTTCCCCCACAGTGTTACCTGCGGTCTGCCTGGGGGTCGGGAGTGTGGGCCACACCCAGGGCCTAGTGAGACATCTACGGCCCCGGCCAACGGGAAACTGAGAGACCGCCGGGCGGCTGTGAGGCTTGGAGGTGAGCAAGCACCTGGGCGGCTATCCCCTGGGGACTGGCTCATCTCCCCCCCCCCCCCCCCCCCCCCCCCCGCCCCCCCCGGGGGGTTCATGGGGCAGCTCCTGTTCCTCCCAGAACCCCCCCCCCTCCCCCGCAACCCGCGCCTCTATCAGCTAGTTAAGTGCTGAAAGCTGGAAGTGGCCCCTGGCCCACTGGAAATGGTGCTGGGTGGGCTTATGGCAGGAACTGGTCAGTGCCCTCCGGGATGGCGGGAGCATTCTCATGTCAGAGGACTGTGGGGTCGGTCTGGAGTTGTGGGACTGTGCTTACTCTCTGCAGGGGACAAAGGGCCCTCTGTAGTGCCCACAGACTCCATTCAGGCCTGTCCTCTTTTTTAAAGATTTTATTTATTTATCTGAGAGAGAGAAGGAGCGAGAGAGCATGAGCAGGGGGAGGGGCAGAGGGAGAGGGAGAAGCAGACTCCCCACTGAGCAGAGTCCGACGCTGGGCTCACTCTCAGGACCCCGAGATCATGACCTGAGCTGCAATCCAGAGTCGAATGCTTCACCAACTGAGCCACCCAGGTGCCCTATCTTGGTGCCTCTTAAACAAGCTGTAAGTGACTATCTCCCTGCACCTGCAGGCCAACTAGATGGGGGATGCAGTTAACAGCTGTGGTCCCCTTCCGCAGGAGCTAAAGCCTATGGAGGTGCGTGCTAAGTTCTCAGGAATGTGGGAGCACACAGGGGCCTTGCCCCTGGGGTGCAGGGGGCACCAGGCTCTCCTGAGTGGGTCCCAGAGCAGCGAGAGCAGGACTTGAGGGAAAGCGGGTAACAGCCGGCACAAGACCAGGGAGCAGGGGACATGCTGGGTGTAGTAACTAGCTCGTCTCTCCGGCCAGGACTTCCCCAGCCTTGGCACCAAACGTCCCACGGGCCAGGAAAGTGCTCCATCCTGGCTCAACTGGGACTGTTGGTTCTCCTGCTAGGAGGCGGGTACGGGTGTAAGAGGAGAGGCCAGAAAAGCAGGCCAGGCTCAGAGGGTGACAAACACGCCCAGGAGCTTAGACTTGGCCCTTTGGGTGGTGGTGGAGCCACAGGGTCAGATTTTGCTTCTGAAAGATCTGGAGCCTGCACTCAAAGACATGGGCAGGGGAAGGCAGGGGTGAGTCAGGAGGCTTCTGGTGATAGAGGCCAGGCTTTGAAGACTTGTAAACTGGGCTGCATGGGGGAGGGGAGGCATGGGGAAGGCAAGATCAGGAACTCAGGACCCAATAGGTGTTGGGGGAGGCAAGGGCCCTGCCCGGGATCATGGCCTGGGCCTAGGTGTCCAGGGGTGGGTAGATGGGATCCATTCCCCCAGGGGAGCTGAGCAGCTCTGTGTTGGACCCATGGAGCAGGAGGGCCGTGGAGGGGACAACAGATGAAAAGATGTCCTTCAGCTTTGCCAGTTTGCTGCTTCACAAGGGGATGAGTACAAATCAGTGGAGACCCTGGGTGTGGACATTGGTTTCCCCAGTGGATTCCTCGGGACAGAAGGG
The DNA here is from genome assembly GCF_011800145.1 of Mirounga leonina. NCBI lineage: Eukaryota > Metazoa > Chordata > Mammalia > Carnivora > Phocidae > Mirounga > Mirounga leonina. The sequence continues at coordinate 17,480,036 of NW_023270265.1, read as the reverse complement.
CGCTATGTGGGACATGGCACTGAGCTCAATTAAGTTTGGGAATGCTGAATTGATCTTGCTAAACAAGCCTCCTCTCTGGCTGACCCCCAGAGCTGGACCTTGGCACCACCATGGGCTCCACAGGAGTTGGAGAGTTAGGGTACTCAAGGCATGGGTGGAAAGGGCTGGCAAGGACTCTGCTAGAAGTCAGCCGCAATAGGATGAGGAAGTGGGAGTTAGAGCAAAATGGGGGACTGAGCCAGGGCCAAAGAAGGAGAGACAGGCCAAAGGGGCACTGAGGCCCCCGCTCCCCTGAGGCCCAGCACAGTCCAAGAGGTGGGGAGACAGGCCAGATGATGGGAGCCAGCATTCTTCCAGGACCCATACCTGCTCCTGGGCCTCACTGGAGTTCTCCCTTCTTCTGATCTACCCTCTTCTGTCTCCAATTTCATCCCTGGTTTATTCTGTGCATCTTTTCCTAACATCTGGTGTGCAACGTAGAGCTTGTTAATGTTCATTCTATCTTTTCCTTAACATAGCACCTAAGGTTATAAATTTCTCTCCAGTAAATTTTACCTGTATCCCAGGAGAGTCAATATCTGCTGCTTCTATTATTGCTTGCTTTATGTCCTTTGTATTTTTCATTATCATTTCTCCTTTGGCTCATGAATTATGAGTGAATTATTATATTATTATATTATATTATTATATATATATTATATATTATATTATTATAATAATGAATTATTGTTTTCCAGATGTATCTGGGTTTGGGGCTTGACCTGTGATTGACTTCTAATATCACTGTGTCTTGATTAGAAAGCATGTTCCGTATATCATCTTTGGTATTTGTTGAAGCTTTCTTTGTGGCCAGCTACACAGTCAATATTACAAACTTTCCATCCGTACTGAGAAAATGTGAATGCAGAGTTCTGTGTCTCCCCAGTAGGTCATACATAACAATGGTGCATTTCAAATCTCCTTATTTTTATGATTTTTATTCTGCCTGATGTATCACCTTTCCAAGGTTAGTGTGTTAAATCTCCCAGCCATGCTGGTGAGCTGGTTACTTTCTCCTAAGTGTGTCATTGTCACTCTGAGGTTCCATTATTGTTTGGTGCTGTTATGCCTCCTGGTACATTATCTGTGTCATTGCCATGTTGCCAGTTACCGTGTCACCAGAGTGCTTTTACCCCTGCTTTTACCACTTTTTCTACAATGGCTTTCTTCTGGGTCCCTTTTCCTACCACCTCACTTTTAACTTTGATAAGTCATTAAAGTTCATATATGTCATATACTTGCTTTAAAAAAATCTAGCTGGAGAATGTTTTAAAATTATATATACACATAATTAATAATTTAATAATTTAATAAATAATTTAATAAATATATATTTAAAGATTTATTTATTTATTTTAGAGAGCGAGCACACACACAAGCACCCGTGAATGGGAGGAGGGGCAGAGGGAGAGAATCTTAAGCAGGCTCCACGCCCAGCACGGAGCCTGATGTGGGGCTCAGTCTCATGACCCTGAGATCATGACCTGAGCCAAAACCAAGAGTCTGATGCTTAACCGACTGAGCCACCCAGGTGCCCCTGTTTTTTAATGTTACATTTTGAATTACTTTTACTGTCTTATTTTCTACCTACCATACTTTTTAGCATTTTTTCCCCTTTGTCCCTAGTGGATTCCGTTTTCTTTTTTTTTTTTTTTTTTAAGATTTTTATTTATTTGACAGAGAGAGATACAGCGAGAGAAGGAACACAAGCAGGGGGAGTGGAGAGGGAGAAGCAGGCCTCCTGCTGAGCAGGGAGCCCGATGCGGGGCTTGATCTCAGGACCCTGAGATCATGACCTAAGCCGAAGGCAGACGCTTAACGAGTGAGCCACCCAGGCGCCCCTGGATTCCTTTTTCTTATTCTCTTTCCCTCCCCTGCTGGTCTAGAGGTTGTAAGACCTATTTCTGTTTTATGCACTTCATTTTTTGTGTTTAGTGGCTTTCAGGTGTACAGACTTGAGCACTCCTTAGTTCATGGAGTTCTCCCCTTTCTCCCCTCCCTCACCCCTCTGCCTTTCTCCTCCTTCTCCCTCCTCACCATCATCAGCCCACACTGGGCCCATTCCTCAGATATGCCAGCCCCTCTCGTGTATTTTTATGTGCCTCTCCAGTTCCCATGCCACATATTTATTTTTATCTATTGGTAGATAAGAAAAATACAAAGTATCATATCATGTGTGTGGGCCTTTGTAGTGCACCTTCATGGTGTCGGGCTGTAGGTTTCCCCCTTTCTCATGGGCACCCCTACGTCCCAACACACCTCCTGCCTGCTGCACTGTCCTGGCTTCATGTCACTCATGACAGGCCTGACGATGGACTGGGCCTCTCATGTGGCCTTGAGAGGCCTGAGGGCACTCTTGTTTCTCTGTAACTGCGTTTTCCTCCTGAATTCTAACTCTGCTGGTGTTGGTTTGTTTGACACTTAACAAACACTTTCGTGTAAAGTCTTGTGTCTTTCTGTAATTCTTGGAACTTCTCTGTCAGCATTCCTTCAAATATTTTCTCTCTATTCACTCTTCTTTCTCTTTCCAGGATCCCTGGTATAGGGACAGGGACACTTTTTTTTCTATCTTCCACACCTCTCAACTTTCCTCCTATGCTTTTTCCCCCTTATCCCTCCTGATGCATTCTGGAAGAGTCCCTCAGTGAAATCTTCCAGTCAGTTTCAACACTAGTCCACTTCTCACATCCAACATCTCCAGCTGGTTCACCTTCATAATTACCTTTAAACGTGTGTTCCCAATATGCTCCCTTATGATTCCGAGCACTTCAGTTGCTTGTCTCAAGTTCCTGTTCTGTCTATCCCATCAGTCTGTCTCCTTTGGCATATGTGGCTCCCTTTGGGATCTTTCTGCCATAGAGCCTCACATGTGTGCATGCATGTTTTAGGTCAGGCAGTGGGGGGTAAAAGAAAGTGGAACTAGATAGACCGGAGTTCCACCTATCAGCTAGGTAACCTGTGGGCCTTTGCACAGGATGCTCTTTCTACCTGAGAAATGCCCCCACTTCTCCTGGATTGCCTAATTCCTATCCATGAAGTTTAGAAGCCTTCTTTCACACCCACTCCCACCTTTGGTGGGACAGGTACCCCTTCTCTGTTGCCATACATCCTGGCCTTTCTTCAGTTGTCATACTGGTCATACCCTCACACACACACACACACACACACACACTTTTTGATATAAAAACACGTGAAATATACATATGGAAGAATCCATGCAATGCAAACATACTGTTTACATTATAATAGCACAGTGAATACCTACCTCTGTACTTGTACCCAATTTAAGAATGGATTATTTCCAATAGCTTGGAATATGCCCTCCTCCTCCCAGAGGGAATCACTGTCTTGACTTCGGTGATAAACATCCTTGCTCTTCTGTTAGTGTATATAATGAACTTTATAGTATTGTAATTTAATTACATATATTCTGTGATGCTCTCTCTCTATGAAGTTTTTGGAATTGATCTCTGTTAATGCATGTAGCTGTCTATAATTCATTCCTTTTCACTGTTGTGAAATTATAGCCCATCATATCTACATACTACAATTATTTTATTTATTTATTCTACTGCTGAAGAGCATATGGATTTCTTTCCCTTTTTTTTTTTCCTATTGCTGACAGTGCTCCCATGAACCCTACAGGACACATGGGCAAGAATTTCTCTAGGATGTGTGTTTATATATATTTGCAGGAAGTATATCTATTTGTACAGTGCGTTTAGAGGAGAAAAAGTGCTGGATTCATCTCTTCTAGGTAATGCCCGTGTGTGCCAGCTTTGGCTCTACCAGCAGCAGGGGAGAGTTCCCATTGCTCAACATTACCAACACTGCATTGCCAAACTTACAAACCTCCGTCTGTTCGGAGCGTGTGAAATGGTATCTTATTGTGGTTTTCATTTGCATTTCTTTTATCAGTAACATGGTTAAGTATCTTCTCATATTTATTATTCATGCAGGTTTTCTCTTTTATGACTTTATAACAGTCTTCTCAAGTCTTTTGCACGTTTTCCCATTGGGTGGTTTTTCTTTTCTTACTGGATTTTGTGATAAAGCTGCTTATACCAGACTCATGAGAACCAACTGTGCCCATCTCTTCCCATCTCTGCACCTCGTGATCTCACACTGGTGGCTTGAAATTGGTCGCATGGGAGTTTTTACATCATGAAGATTAGCAAATGCTACAAATCAGGACTTTCTTGGGTCTGGAGAAGCTGTTGTTCAACCTTTTCCAGCAGACCGCTGCTTACAAGAGTTCTTTTTGTATCTAGGCTCGAGTCACTTGTTAATTATGTGCTACAAATATTTTACCCTACATTGTGGTTTTTAAAAATATTTCCTTTGAGTAAATTTTGATTAACAGAAGTTCTTAATTTTAATCTGGTTTCATCTTTAAATTTTTTCCTATATGTGTGGTATGCTTTGTGTCTTGTTTAAGAAATCTTTCCTATCCTGAGGATATTAAGAATCCTCTCATCTTTGCTTCTGAAAATTTTGGAATTTTGCCTTTTACATTCGAGTCTTTAATATACCTGAATTTGTGTGGGTTGTGGGGTAGGGGGCCCTATTTATTTATTTATTTATTTATTTATTTATTTATTTATTTATTTATTTA
>NW_023270265.1:17454476-17475372 GCF_011800145.1 Mirounga leonina | reverse complement strand
TTATTTATTTATTTATTTATTTATTTATTTATTTATTTATTTATTTAGCAAGCTGAGATCGCATATTTCCTCACAGACAGAGAAGGGGGCAATGTAATGATAGCTGTGCTGAACTGGGTGAGATAAGGCAAATATCCAATAACTCTGCAGTTCGAGTCAATGCTAGTGAGAAGATATCCATACATTTTGTGATTTTATGTGTGTCATTTGGATGAATTGTCCCAAGATACATATCTATATGGTGCCCAGTTGTGGTAGATTAATTGCAGAAACAGGCCCTCTTTCTCATGCTTGCCTATAGCCATTTGCTTAGGAAGGGCCCTCCCAAACTGATGTTGGGCTTGGTGCCATGACTTGCTTTGGCCAACAGGGCAGTAGCAGAGGCTTAGAAAAGCACACATGTACATTTTTGTTCTTTTCTTGTACTTCTGCCACCACCTTGAGAGCAAGCCTGGCTTAGCCTGCTGGAAGGACGTGAGTGACATGTGGAAGAGAGCAGAGCCATTCCAGCTGAAGCCATCCTAGACTGGACAGCTCCCAGCCAACCCATCAACTGGTCAGCCACAGTCATGCAAATCTAGTCCAGAGTGCAGAACTGCCCCACCAACCTGTGGACTCCTGAGAAATAACCAGTGGTTACTGTTTTAAGCCACTAGGATTGGGGCTGGCTTGTTACACAGCACCATCTCACTGATAACATGTTAGTTATTTGAGAGTAGTCCAGATCCTTAAGGTTTCCAATGGCATTGCCTTATTTATTTAGGCTTTAATATTTTTTGAGTATCTCCTATGCATGATTGCTTAGGGATGCCCCTTTAAAATTTTGGTCAAAAAAAGGGTGATTTTACCCTTTGTTTTAATAGATAAATCAACGTTGTTCTTAATACAGTTATGTTTTTATCATCTCCTCCAAGGTGTAAGATTTCATCTACTCCAAGGTGCCAAAGTACTCTGTCATTTAAGCAAGCTGAGAGCTTAGCAGCACTTTGGAAGAACCCAAATGTAATAGTAATTAAGTTAAAGAAAATCTCTTTTAAAATTTAAAGTCATCTAAAACTATTAATATACTACTGAGCAAAGCTTTGGCGTTCTTCCTTTGGCTCTGAAATATTTTGTTTTTATCATCTGTTATTTTATTCCAAATTTACTCTTTGTTGCAAAAATTATTAATAAGGGAGTCTCATTCATTCTGGCTATCTAATAGTAGTTGAACAAAAATGGTGCCAGGTTCTGCATTTCATGTGGGTCCCCTCGTCCTCTTTTCTATTCAGGTATAATCATTTTGCTGCTCTCTTCTTTTATCTCTGTACTGCCCACCTCCCTGGCTTAGTTCCTCTCTAGGAAGGACACATAGAAGATCCTGGTGGGACTAGAACCCAGTGTTTTAAAATCTCTCCAAAATTAAGGACGACTCACTCTCTGGGATGAGGACTTACCCAAAGTCTTTGAAATAATATAGAATGGAAGTTCTAAATCACTAAGAGACCGAAATGATTAAAGGATTCTTTTTGTCTCCCCTCTAATTCATAATAAGTATAATAACTAGCATTTATGTCTGCTTACAGTATGCCAGGCACTCTTGGAAGCACTATAGATATACTGACTCATGTTAATTTTCAGAACAATCCTAGAGGACAGCTACTACTATTATACCCATTCTACCAATGAGGGGACTGGGCCAGCCTAAACAGTTAACAAACTTGACGGAGCTCACATAGCTTGTGAGTGTAATAGGGATTCAATAATCCAGCTCCAGAGTCTGCATCCGTAGCCAAGAAAGTAGTAACCTATGTTTAGATATCACCTGCACTGTTTACAGGCCTGTGATACGTGTGAGAGCTGGCTTCAAATGTCTAAGCAGCCCGGGACCCCTGAGCTGGCATGACGCCCTGGTTTTAGGATTCACACAGAGAAATTTATTTGCAACGCACATTCCTTCTCTGTACACGCTTCACTTGGACTCACCAGCTAACATTTTGTCCTACTTGTTTTCCCTCCCTCTCTCTCTTTTTACTGTACCATTTGAGAATAAGTTGCAGATATCACAACCGTTCCTAAGTATTTCAGTGTGTCTCCTAAAACAAGAACATTCTTTTATATACCCGTAATATAATTATCTAATTTAACATTGATTTTTTTTGACATTTTTGAAGAGTACAGGCCAGTTGTTTTGTAGACTGTTTTATTTGAGTTTGATGTTCCTTCATGATTAGATACAGGTTATGCATTTCCTGCAGGAATATTCCAGGAATGATGTTATATCTTTCTTAGGGCATTCCTCATGATGCTGGTTTATCCCATTACTAGTGATATTAATCTTAAGTCAATGTCAAGGTAGTGTCTGATGGATTTTTCTATAGGAAAGGAATTTTTGCCCCTTTAAAATTAGTAAGTAATCTGCAGAAATAATCTATTCATCAATTAACTTCCATCTAATGGTTTTAGCATCCAATGATATTTCTTGCCTGAATCATTAATTACAATGGTGGCTACAAAATGGTGGGGTTTTTTTTTTTTGTTTGTTTTTTTAAGATTTTATTTATTTGACAGAGAGAGAGAGAGAAAGCACAAGTAGGCAGAGAAGCAGGCAGAGGGAGAGGGAGAAGCAGGCTCTCCACTGACAGGGAGCCCGATGTGGGGCTCGATCCCAGGACTCTGGGATCACGACCCGAGCCGAAGGCAGCCGCTCAACCGACTGAGCCACCCAGGCACCCCCAAAATGGTGGTTTTTAACTCTGCATCATTCCTTGTAAAGAGGAGTGTTCATTCCTTCATTCCTCTATTCATTTTATTACTTATACTAACAGTGATACCATGTATTCTGTTTTTATTTGCTGTCTTATATTCATTGTTGTCATTATTCATTTGCACGTTGAGATCATCTCAGATTTGGGGACCTCTTCAATCTGGATATTGGGTCCTCTCTTATGCCTTACTCAGTTTTCCAGCACTTCCTTACTTTCTGGCACAGCACAACAGTCTAGACTCACAATGTCCCTTTTCTGTTCCAGTCTTGGATTTAGTCATTTTGTTAAGAAGCCTCGATTCAGTTTAGGGGGGAAATGGCAGTTAGAAACTGAGATCTAGGCTCTGGTTGTACTCAATGGTCCTGGAGTATCATGCTTCTAGGTCCTTTAAGTGAACAGAGGAGGAAATACGTGGGGTTTTTTGGTTGTTTGTTTAAATTAGGAGTCTATCTGATTACCTATAATTCCAATCCAATACCACAGGATTCTTCTCTTTACCTCTCCTTTCCTTTTATTTCATTCTCCCCCAAAGAGTAATATACACACTCATTTGCTCAATTCTATAATACACATAAAAACAGTTCCAGAGTTTCTTCTCTAAAGAAACTTTAAAATTTATTTGTAAGTAATCTCCTATAATCTTTAAAATTTCTTCCATATCAGTGATTTTTTTGTGCCTTTCTTACTTTACTTATATTAGTCTTTTCTTCTGTTTTTTAAGAAAAATTCACTAACTAGAATATCAATTTATTAATTAGTCCTACTCTGTTCTCAACTTCAATGATTTTTGCTTTTTATTTTAGTATCTTAATCTTTATGCTATTCTGGTGACTTTGTTTTAGCTTTATGAGTTACAGTTTATTCACTGCTTTTAACTTTTTCAGATTATGAATTTTCCTCTGGCAATGCATTAAGTAAAACATTTCTGTTATCTTTATTTCTTAGGCATTCTATTTCATTTGGTTTTATTTTTCCTTTCATCCAAGAGTAGCTTAAGAGAACAGTTTTAAATCATCAGAGTAAAAGGCTTTTTAAAAAATGCACTCTTAATTTCCAATTTTTATTGCAAAGTGATAAAAAGTGTTGGTTTTCACCTTGGCAGTGTTGCTTTCCTTGTGAACAAACATTTGATTAGTTGTGAATGTTCATTGTGCAGTTGAGAATGTATATCCTCCATTACCAGGGTATAATAGTCATTTATCCATAAGATCTGCCTTATCAATTATGTTGTTTAGATATTCTTTACTCCTAGTCATTTTTTGGTTCACTTGATCTATTTTGTATGTTAATGTCTCCTACTGTTGGTATTTTCCTATCTTCCCTTAAAAAAAATTTATCATTTTGATGAACGTAAATTCATCAACTTTTGCGTATGGTTTGTGATTTGAGATTTTGTTTAAGAAGTCCTTTCCCATCATTCGGTCATAAAACATATTCCTTTATGTTTTATTTTGTTGCCTTCAGAGTTTAACATTTTACAGTTTGTCTATTATCCATCTGGACTTCATCTTTGTAGATTGTGTGAGGTAGTAATTCAATTTTATCATTTTAATTTTTTTATTTCTAACAGTTTTCCCAACACTCTCTAGTAAACTGAAATTGTTTATTTAAATTTCTTTATGTACATGGGTCTATCTATCTCTGAGATTTCTGTTCTGTTCCCTTGGTCTGTTTGCTTCTGTATAAATATCATGGTATATATCTTTGTAGTATTACTTATTATCTACTTAGTAAAACAAGTTATATTTTATTGCTCCTTTATAACGTCATCTTACTCATTCATATCCCTTTATTCTTTCATATAAATTTTACATTGTTTATCCAAGTTTCTCAAAAAATGTAACTACATTTTATTGGGTCTGTATTGAATTTGTAGCTTAGCAGAGAAGTGACATTTTAAAAATTAATATTGTCTCATCAAGAGTTTGAATTGTCTCTCCATTTTTCAGATCATCTTGTCTTTTTTTTTTTTAAAGATTTTATTTATTTATTTGACAGAGAGAGACACAACGAGAGAGGGAACACAAGCAGGGGGAGTAGGAGAGAGAGAAGCAGGCCTCCTGCGGAGCAGGGAGCCTGATGCGGGGCTCGATCCCAGGACCCTGGGATCATGACCTGAGCTGGAGGCAGAAGCTTAACGACTGAGCCACCCAGGCGCCCCTCAGATCATCTTGTCTTTTGATAAAGTTTTTAAAAATCTTCTCTGCCTCTGTCTCTCTATATATGAAAGAATATATATATTCTGCAAGTGATAGCTTTATATTTTGCCTCTAGGCATATACTCTTTACTTCTCTTTATTTCCTTATAGTCTAAAACAGGAACTTCATCCTTTTCTCATTATTGATATTAAAGAGGATGCATGAAGTTTGATGTTTGCTGCAGGATTTTAATATGTAATCTTTATAAGTTAATGAAATTCCATAACACTCGTAGGTTAAATAGGTTTTTTTAAGTTCATAAGTGTTGAACTTTATCAAAAGGCTTTTCTGTATCAATCTAAAAAATCACATCATATTTCTCTTTCAATTTGTTAACTTTTAAATTATACTGAAAGATTTTACAATGTTAAACCATCCTTGTGTTCTTGCAACAGACTTTATAGGTTATGCTGCTTATTTTTATAATATATTACAGATTTGACTATTTCATTTAGGTTCATAATTAAATGTCTGTATAATTAACTTTTTTAAGGTTGTTCTTAACTAGTTTTGGCATCAAAATCGTATTTGCCTCACAAAATGAACCGGGAAACTTTGTCTCTTTGGATATATTTTGGAACAACTTATATAACTTGAGCATTTGTATATAATTTGAAAAATTTGTAGACTTATCTTTACAACTATTTTGGCCTGGATTTATTTGTTTTTGGAGTAGGGGTGGGTATAGAAGGGAGAGTTTTGACTACCAATTTAATTTTGTTACTATTTCCTGGTTTACCTATTCATATTCTTCTCATACAACTTTGGTTTTCTATATGTTTATGGGATTTCATTAATTTCATTTAGGGTTTCAGATTTTTTCACATATAATAAAGTACTCCTTTATTATTTTAAAAATATTCACAGTTTTCACAAGTGGAAGTAAGAGTTAAGTGGAAGAAGTAAGAAGTCATTACAGCTTTCTGTTCTGTATTTTCTCTCATGTTTTGCTTTTATACTTGTCTTTTTTCCTTGATGAATATTATTAATTTTTCAATAATTCCATTTTTGCTTTTGTTAATCTTTATTGTTGTATTTAATTGATCTCTGTCCTGACAGTTATAGTTTCCTTCTGTCTTGTTTTTTTTGTCTTTACTTTGTTGCTCTTTTTCCGATTTCTTAAATTAAATGCTTAGCTTGTTTGTTCTTAATCTTACTTTTAAAAAAATGCGTTTAAAGTTATAATTTTCCCTCTGAAAAATGCTTTTTTGACAAATTGTGCTTTTATTATTATTTAGTTATAAGTATTCCCTAATTTCCTTTTTAGCCCAAGGTCTATCTGGTAATATTTATTTCCCAAAAATGTGGGATTAAAGAAAAATCTCTCTTATGTTGTTTTTAGTTGTATTATATTATATTTAGGAAACACGTTCTGTGTGAAATTCATCCTTTGGACTTTATGGGAGCTTCCTTTATGTCCTAATGCATGGTCAGTCTTTGTACATGTCCCTTGTGTGCCCTAAGTCAATGTGTATCATCTATTTGTTGGGTTTAGGTAGGTTCTCTATATATCTATCTATTGTAGTGTTCAGATCTTGATATATGTGCTTATTTTAATTTGTCTGCTTGATTTATCAGTCTCTGAAATGGTATATTAAAATATCCTAGCATAATTATTGGTTCATGTATTTATCTGCAATTTTGTCCATTGTTGCTTTATATATTTTGATGCCAAAATGGTAGGGACACGTTTTCATGATTGTAATACGCATATTTTATTTTTCCTTTAAGTAGTTTATAACATCCTTATTTTTCCCTAACATTTTATCCTAAATTCTATTTTGTGAAATACCATATTTCATTGTTTCTAAGTCAGGCATCTTTCCACATTTTAACATCTCTAAATCGAGTTGCTTCTTATTCTTGCTGTCAGAGAGGCAGCAGATGTGACCTACTTGTCATTGCTGGTGCTTATGTGAACATAATGATAGCTGTTCTTTTTGTCATTACTTCAAATGAATTATGTGCATTGTCGGTACTATATGTGTTTAGTTTAATTTCTGTTTAAAATGTTTTCAAAAGCTTATGTTATGATTTGGCACCGAAATGAAAAGTTATAAAAGTTATAATAATATAATGCAGAAAGACATGAAAATAGAGCAAAGGGCAGACATTTGCTGTTAGGAAAACAAATATTTGTTGTTGGAGAAATGCCTGCAATTCTAAACTTTCATGCAAAGCAATAATCAATGCTTTCTGAAACCAAGAATTGAAGATACTCACAAATAGATGGAGGTATGTCACTTTTGTTACTCAGATTCATACAGAAGGAATGCCTGTCACACCAAGTGCTCCAACCAGAGGGAAGATTGTTTTTCATATCCCCTGGAATGGATGAAAGAAAATGAAAAACAACCCGAGGCTGCTTTGCCTATTGCTATGTCATGCAGAACTGTAGTCAGGGGGTCAAGTGGACTCATATGTGGTCTTTCGGGATTTTTGGCATAGCATCGTGTTTTCAAGTTTCAGCCATGTTGTAGCATGCATCAGTACTTCATTTGTTATCACCCAGGCATACTCCATTGTATGCCATACCACATTTTGTTTACCCATGTATTAGTTGACAGACATTTAGGTCATTTCCACTTTTTGGCTACTATGAATAATGCTACTATGAACCTTCATATACAAGTCTTTGTGTGGACATATGTTTTTAATTCTCTTGGGTATTAGAGGTTCTGGAATCAATTCTAATGTATGTATATGAGTGTGGTGGGGGGGGCTGCTGGTTCCCATACCACCAAGCAATTCTTGGATACCAGCTAAGTGTCCTACAGTTCAACTCAATTCTGACACTCTCTACCCAGAGAAAGCATCATATTCTGGAAGGTAAGGGCTCAGTCCGGCAAGACTGACCCCTCCACTTCAGCTGCCAATCACAAGTCCAGGTTGTCACCTGGGCTTTGGACCAACTGGCTATAGATGGAAGCTTCAGTGACCCCTTCCTTGTGTTCAATTAATTTGCTAGAGTGGCTCATAGAACTCTGAGAAACATTTCACTTACTGGGTTACCAGTTTATTATTAAAGGATATATAACTCAGGGGCATCTGGGTGGCACACTCGGTTGAGTGTCTGACTCTTGGTTTTGGCTCGGCTCATGATGTCAGGGTGGGGGAGCCCATTCAGCGTCTGCCTCTCCACCCTCTCTCTCAAACAAATAAATCTTAAAAAAAAACAGGATATAACTCAGGAAATATATTTAAATCAAATTGACCAAGTAAATCTTTATGACTCTTCAAATTTTCTGTTTCTGGCTATTTCTCCCATATTATTTCTTCTTTGTGGTATTTTTAAAATTTATTTCTCTCTAAATGACTAAATGTATTTATTTTAAAAATTATTATACAGTAAAATTAACTTTTTTATCCTTTTTGTATTTATGAATTGTAGCATATAGATAGATAGATAGGTAGATGATAGATCTATGCAAATACTACCATAATCAGGATACAGAATGTTCTATGATCTAAAAGAACAAAACTCTCATGCTATTTGCACTTTACCCTCCATTCCTAGTCTCTGTCAATCACTGATCTGCTCTCCATCACTATGATTTTATCTTTTAGAAAATTACATATTAATATAATCATATGGTATATGATAACCTTTTGAAATCAGCTACTTTCACCAATCACAATGCCTTTGAGATTCATCCAATTTGTTACAGGTATCAGCATTTTGTTCCTTTTTATTGCTAAGTAGTATTCTATTTTATGGATGTACCACATTCATGCATTTGAGAACATTTGGGTTGTTTTTGGCAATTACGAATAGAGCTGCTAGGTACATTTGTATACAGGTGTTTGTGTGAACATAAGTTTTCTGTTTTCTAGGATAAATTTTCAAGAGTAGGATTGCTGAGTCATATAGTAAGTATACATATAGCTGGTTTTTTTTTTTTAATGGAAGTAGGTTGACACACAATGTTACATTAGTTTCAGGTGACCAGCATAGTGCTTCGTCTAGTCTGTAAGTTATGCTATGCTCACTGCAAGTGTGGCTACCATGTGTCACATGTACAACACTATTACACCGTACAGCACTATTACAATACCATGGACTATGTTCCCTATGCTGTGCCTTTTATTCCAGTGAGTTATCCATTCCATAACTGGAAGCCTGTGTCTCCCACTCCCCTTTACTCATTTTGCCCATTGTCCCATCCCCTCTCCCCATTGGGCAATGCTCAGTTTGTCCTTTATTTATGGGTCTGTTTCTGCTCTTTGTTTGTTTATTCACTTGTTTTATTTTTTCGATTCCACATGTAAGTGAAATCATGTGGTATTTGTCCGACTTATTTATTTAGCATAATACACTCTAGGTATAACTTTTTAAGAAAATGCTAAACCATTTTCTGAGTGGCTATACCATTTTGCATTCCCATCAGAGCTACGAGAGCCAAACACTTCTAAACAGAGTGTTTTACAGGGTGATGATATGAGACATATTTAAACACTGCATGCGAAGATGAGCATAGAGTCTTCTCTGTGAAGCACTGTGTTTAGAAGCGTGTGGTTCTTGTAGTTCATTCTCCTGTGAGGCATGTTTAAAGAGTATGCTTAGCAGAGCTAAGTGTATGAGCACAGGATTTTATTTATTTACATTTGCCTAGTACATTTGTCCATCTTTTGCTGTTTCTCTTGTATTAGTGTTGAGTTGGGTTTCACTTTGTGATTTATTCTGAAAATTCTTTTCTAAAAAACAGATGGGAGAACTCATTTGCAATTATTTGTAGATCAGATATGTTAAGTCTGAGCTCTGTCTCAAATGCTTCTTTTCTCTCAAATTCTTTTGGCTCTTTCATGAGTGTGCCATTTGGTTGCCTGTCTCATTTCTAACCTCCATGTCCCTTTATATGTTTAACTCATGTCTACACTTTCTTTTATTCTCTTTGGTTTTCTCACATCTTGTACTTCTGCTTTGTGATCTTCCTTCATGTATGATGTTGCTTTATAAAGTTTTGGGGTTTTTTTTTTTTTTTAATTCATAGAAAGATGTTTTGTTATTGACAATTTTAGGGCAGTATTTTCCAGATAGGTGTTCTTTGCCTGTTAAGCTTTGCTGATCTTACTCACTTTTCCCCCCTGGTTTTATCTTTGTATTGGTGCCACACCAGCAACCTTTTAGCTTATCATGTCTTGAGTTGGATTTCCTTGCTTAGATATCTGAGTGTTTTTCACTGGCAGTTTCTGGGAACTGCCAGTCTATCTCTCTGGGTGGTTTTATAGCATTTCCTCCTTTGTTCCATCCATTGCCTCCTGCTCATGCCCCCTCCCTTCCACAGCCATTGCTGTGGGTCTGGATATAGGTGTGTCACTTCTAATGTGTCCTTTACCCATAGGAAAGGAGATTTTGTCATTTTCTCCTGAGATCTGCTGCTGGAAATGACTCCTCTCCAGCTTCAGCTCCTCCTGTACTTGCCCCATGTGGTTTCTGAGCAGATGTCAGTTTATTTTGATAGTCCTTACAAATATTTTGAGTCTACAGATCATTACCATGTCCTACTTTTGCTGAAGATGGAGTCCACACCTTCTTTCCATTACCCTGTAATTTTTATAGTCTATCACATCCATCCACCCACAGCCATCATTTCTAAACTAGGTCCACAGTCACCCACAATGGCTTGTCTCCAACCATCCATTTCATATGTCCAAGCATCATTTTTAAAAAAGATTTATTTATTTATTTTAGAGAGAGAACACTCACGTGCAAGTGGGGGGAGGGACAGAGGGAGAGAATCTTCAAGTAGACTCCCTGCTGAGTGTGGAGCCCAATGGGGGCTCCATCCCACCACCCATAAGATCACAACCTGAGCTGAAAGCAAGAATCAGACGCTCAAGTGACTGAGCCACCCAGGCGCCCCTGTCCTGGCATCATTTTGTGTAGTCTCAACTATGTTGTCATTCCTAACAACAGGTAGAAGAGTTGGCTCTGCATATTCATATTTTAGAGTGTAATGCCTATTATACATATTTGTTTCATTGTGTTAATTCATTCACCATTAACATTTCCTTTCCCTTCTCTTGACGTTGTGCTTTTCTGACAGGCCTGCCAGGTACAGAAACATGCCATAGAGGGTTTCTGAGTAACTAATACAAGGGCGTGGCTGCCCTCTCTAGGATCTCTAGGATCATCTGTTTACTGGAGAGTGACCCTTCTGCCCAGTCATATTTACAGGCTCATCCACGCTCACAGAACACAGTTTTGAGCACTCTCCATACTTTCAGATCCTACCAGAGCCATTTGCTTAAGTGCCATCATCATCCTATGACATGTTGTTCCAAATTTGTCTCAAGCACCTTCACAAAGTTGTCTTCCCCTGAAGATTTACTGTCTTAGAACATCGCCACTGTTATGGACTGCATAACATTTCTGTCCTCCCCCCCCCCATTCATATATTGAAACTCTAACCCCATAGGATGGTATTAGGATGTGGGGGCCTTTGGGAGGTAATTAAGTCATGAGTACAGAGCCTGCATGATGGATTAGTGCCTTTATAAGAAGAGGAAACAAGTTAACCTTCTCTCTTTCCCTGTCCTGGGAGGATACAATGAGAAGGCAGCTGTCTATCAACAAGGAAGCAGGTCCTCACTGGAACCTGACCATGCTGGCGTCCTGATCTTGGACTTCCAACCTCCCAAACGGTAAGAAGTAAATATGTGTTGTTTAAGCCACCCAGTCTGTGGGGATGTGTTGTAGCAGCCCAAACTGACTGAAATAGATGCCAGTGGGTGATTGCCCCTGCTTGGAGCTAGCAGATGCTGGGTGAGTTCTCCAGGTTCCACCCCCTGCTACATTGTCTGTGTCCCCCTCCTTGGTGGTCAGGCTCTCAATCTGCTCTTATTCCCTGATGAGGACCAGGATGTTGCTAGGCTGGAGGCCCAGGGCAAGCTTGGCTGTGGTGGGGGAAGAGGTACAAGGGCTCTGACACCCACAGGGCTAGTCTCCTCTGGGGCTGCCTGTTCACCACCCCCGCCCCAGCCACCTACCTCTGAGTGGGCCAAGTGCTCTGGCTCTGTAGTTTCTAATAGAAACCTCAAGCAGCAAACAAGCATAATTCCTCACCAGTTCCTGTTCTCTTCCCTCGTGACAATATGTACAATTTATCTTCTGGGAAGGAACACCCGGCCCTTTGGCATAACTCCCTTACAACTCCCATTGCTGGGAGGCAGGTGAGAAGGAGAGTCTCAACCCTGGGAAGGGTGATTTCGCTGAGGGTCCCCCCATTGCCCTGGAGGTGTGGTTCCTGGCTGCCTGCTCTGTTCTCTGCACCCCTTGGCTGACATTCACTCTATTTTATGGTCCTCTGGTGTTCCTGTGCCCTGACTCCCCAGCACCTGTAGTCAGAGAGCTCTCATGATGCACCCCACAGGGGTTCTGCTCCATTTTTAGATGGCTTGGCCTGTCTGCACCTTTTAACTCTGTTTTTTATTACAAATGTAATACATGCTAGTTACAGGAAAATGCAACTAATATAGAAGTATATTAAGTGAAATACACAATTTTCTTTTCTCATTGCCTTCCTCCAACCCTGATTTCCATTTTCAGGGATAACCACTCTTGATACCTTGGTGGATATTCTTCCAGATTATTTTCTGTGCATCTGCAGACACACACACATTCACACACACGCAAGCACTCACACCTGTATTAGATACTGCCAGTGCTGTCTAGATTTTCTTCCTCCGGCCAGTGTACCCAGCCGAACTGCTGCTGGTTCAGAGTTGCACCCTCTTTTGAAGAACCACCCACCCTCAGCAGAAATGATCTGCGTCATCCAGCAATGTCTGGAGATTCTTGCCCATCCCATGGGGCAGCCCCCGATCAATGACTGAATAATACAGTTTCAAAAGCCTGACCTCCTTGCTAAGAGGTGGGCAGCTCTGTGGTGTCATTCATGTGCCAGAGCTGCTGGTGGAATCAGGTGAGGCTGAGCCCATGACCTTGCCTGGCTTCTTCCCTTGCCCTTCCCTCCTTCCCTCATCCCTGATGGTTTCCACCTGAGAGCACTGGGCCAACCCCTTGCACATAAATGTACCTGTAAAATGTATAATACATAGGTATAGATGCATATATACACAGAAGTGTTTTCAGAAAGGAGCCCACGCTTATCCAAAGTATTTGGTGATTTGCTTTTTTCACTTTGCAGTATACCATTGACACCTCTGAATATAAGTCTACTTGATTTTTTTATGGCAGCAGAGTGCTCACAGAATGGATTTCCCATAATTTAAGTAATCAATAGTCCTACTAATGAAATTGAGTTTGTTCTTCATTGAATGAATGGTACAAAGCTCTACCGCATGCCAGGTGCTGTCTTAAGCACTGGGGTTGCCTCCAATATTTCTCTCTTACAAAAAATATTAATATTTTTGCCAGCATATTCAAGCATGTGCATAAAAGTGGTTTTGGGGAAAGACTTTAGAAATAGATTTGTGGATCAAGAGGAAACTTCATTTACAGTTTTAATGGGTCTTTTTAAGCCAATGTTCCTCCTTCAGCTCTGGTGATAGCTCCTTGCTATGTATCTACTTTCCTCTTTCTGACCTTCCTCTGCAACCTGTCTTCCTGGGTGCTTTCCCACCTGCTCACCGAATGCCTAGAAACCCTTGGAGGGCCAGGACTTTCTGCTCAGCCCTGCTTGCTCTGTGGCTGCTCTTTCCCTGGGCTATGTCCACCCACCCTTCCTGCTACACCAGGCATTTGGATACCAAGGGCTCCTAGAGCAGCTTTCTATTGGGTCCCATTTTATATAGGAAGTCATTGGGACTCATAGAGGGTAAGTGGCTGTGCTGGTCAGGGTTCTCCAGAGAAACAGAACCAGTAGGAGATATATCTATCTATCTAGGAATTCATTTATGCCATTCTGGAGGCAGAGAAGTTCCACGATCTGTCATCGACAAGCTGGAGAACCAGGAAGGCTCAGTGGTATAATTCAGTCTGAACCTAAACGTTTGAGAAGCAGGGGGCTGGTGGTGCAAGTTTCCAATCTGAGTCTGAAAGCCTGAGAACCGGGGGCACTGATGTCCAAGGGCAGGAAAAGATGGATGTCTCAGCTCAAGCAGAGAGTGAATTCACCTTTCCTCCACCTTTCAGTTCTATTTGGGCACTCAGTGGATTGGATGATGCCTGCCTACATGGGAGAGGGCAATCTGCTTTACTCAGTTCACCAATTCAAATGCTAGTCTCTTCTGGAGACACCCTCACAAACATACCCAGAAACAACGTCTTACCAGCTATCTGGACATCCCTTAGCCCAGTTAAGCTGACACATAAAATTAACCATCATAGTGACCCACTTTTCTGGATCCCCTTGTCTAAGTTTCCACCAAGAATTTCCACTGGGCTGTCCCAGAGGAACTTCAGATTCAGCATGTCCCAAGTTATTCTCTTAGCCTCTGCCCCCAAACTTGCTCTTTCTATTCCCTATGATACCCAGGGGGAAATGTCCCATCTCCTTGGACACCTTGCTTTCCCTCCCCACCATGTCAGGTGTGTGCCTTCTCGGCCAGCCTTGGCTGCATTTCTAAGGCTCCCCTCCTGGCTGTGCCTTTATTCTGTCCTGGTCCTGGCTCTGGTCTGGAGTGAAGACCTCTAACTGGCTTGCTCCCTTCACTGGCGGTACAGGTCCTCCTCATCCTCACAGTCACTGGGGAGCTCAATACTCCTCCTTGGCTCCTACAGCCCTCTCTGAGTCCCCTCAGCTGACTGACATAGTGCAGGCCCCTCCAGCCCTCTCCCTGGCAGTCTCCACCCTTAGCACCACCCACAGCCTTGCACCTCAGTGAGATTCACCAATGAGCATGTAGGAAACCTTCCCACCGGAAGACGGGAGAGGACTGAGATGTGCCCTTGTGAGGGTGCCAACCTGGTGTGGTGGGAGTGGAAGAAGATGGACAGGCAAGCCACTGGGCTGGTTTCCTAGAGATCCCAGACCCTGGGTTGGTCACTATGTTGTTTGGCTTCAGGCTCCCCATGGACAAATCTAGGGCAACAGATAGACTGGCTCAGTAAGCTCTTCTAAGGAAGTAACTTTCTCAAGATCTAAGAGTATTTGGAGAAAACTGGGGACAACAGACCATTTTTATCGGGTCTTAGTTCTTCTCTGGATGGTTCCTACAATGTGTTTGTGCTTCTCCTGTGCCTATTGTAACACCTCCTTACATGGTAGGTAATGGATAAATATGAAAGAGTGAGAATCTGTGCTTTTTCATTAGGAAAATGTATGACTTTCCTCCTGGAGCAAAAGCTGAGACAGAAACCAGAAGCTGTCATTTGATTCTATTTGTCTGGAGAGTTGTTTTATTTTTTAATTTATTTTTATTTTTTTTTAAAGATTTTATTTATTTGACAGAGAGAGACACAGCGAGAGAGGGAACACAAGCAGGGGGAGTGGGAGAGGGAGAAGCAGGCTTCCCGCAGAGCAGGGAGCCCGATGTGGGGCTCGATCCCAGGACCCTGGGATCATGACCTGAGCCGAAGGCAGATGCTTAACGACTGAGCCACCCAGATGCCCCTGGAGAGTTGTTTTAAATGAGAGTGACTGGTACATTGCTGGTGGCTGTGTGTGTTGGTAAACCTTTTTGGAAGGCAGTTTAGTAATCTCTATGGAAAGTCCCCAAATTATGCATGTCTTTTTTACGTACTGAAATTCTAAAGAAATTGTTTAGGAGGTATGATAAGGTTCAGTCACAAGACTTACCTTTGCAAATGCTATTTATAATGGAAAAAAGTTGAAAACAACCCATGTGTCCAACAATGGGAGAGGGGCTAAATTCTGGAACTTGTGTATATTGGAATTCTGTGTAGTCATTACAATTTCTTATTGAAGTTTTTTTTTTTTTTTTGCTTACATGGAAAGGAAGTCATAATAAGTTATTGAGTCACGTTGCAAAATAGTATGTACTCTATGGAAAATTCTTAGAACGAAAAATCTACATATAGGCATATTTTGGGGGAGGGTAAGAACCTTTGCGTTTTATTTTATTTATTTTTTATTTTTTTAATTTTAATTCAATTAATTAACATATTATGTATTATTGGTTTCAGAGGTACAGGTCTATGATTCATCAGTCTTATCTAATACCCAGTGCTCATTACATCACACATACAGGCATATTTTTTGAATATCTGGCAGGGCCTTGCTACTCAAAGTGTGGTCCCTGGACCAGCAACCTGTGCGCCACCCGGGAGTTTGTGAGGAACCTAAAGCCTCTGCCCACCCAGCCGCCAGGGTTTCCCGCGCACAGCCGCATGGCATCCGCTCCGACGCCATGGCTGTGTGTGGGATGGTGAGGGCTTTCTGGCTCTCCTTTCTGCTTATCTATTGGTGACAAATGGATATTATTGGCATGATGAAGAAAGGAGAGGGATGGAGGTTCTCTGCAGAGCACATTGGTGGGCTTCATTGTCACAGAAACTTCCTTGGCTCTCTCCGTCTGAAAGGGGGCCAGGCCGGCCAGGTCACTGCAGTCTGGGCTCCTGCTGGGCACTCTCATTTTAAGCCTCGTCCCTTCTTGGGTGCATTTCGCTCTTGCAGGTTGGCTCTTGGCTTAGAAGTGGGGTTTTCAGAACCGCTGCTGGGACCCTCCTGCTTCCAGGGCATGAGGCGGAAGGCGCTCAGCACCCAGGGCCCCGGGCCCAGACAAGGCCCTTTTGCCGGCCTTCCTCCCCTACTGCATGGTCTTCCCATTAAGACTCAGGCTGGCTTGGTGGATTAGGTCATTTCTCTTCCAGTAAGCGAGTTGGCTACTTATGCATTCTCCTGTGGCACCATGGCCAGACACATTTCTCAGTCCTCTTCCGCTGGTCGGACAAGGCCAGGAACAGACCGTTTCCACCTTCCTTACGTCAATCTGTCAGGCTGTGGCAGGTGGCTCTCTGGGAAGGGCACGGCCCTCGGGCCGGCTGTCCGGGAGACCGTCTGCCTCCAGCTCTGGTGACGTCAGGCAAAGGCTCCGCCTGCAGAGGAGAACAGCTGCCTCTGTGGAGTGTGACTCTTCTGGTCGGAATCCCAAGACCTGTAATGAGAGCATGACAAGAGTTGGCGGCTCTCAGCGTGCATTTACATGGGGCGGGCGATGTTCTCGCAAGCTCTGAACCAAGCCAGAAGTTCATCTGCCTGGCAGAGGGGTAAGACCAAGCCCAGCCATTTCTTCTAGTTGAGCAAGGAGGGACCTGGGTTCCTGTCCAGCTGGAGTTCTAGCAGCTGGTGACCGGAGAGTGGAGTTGCCAGCGCAAGTATTTGATTACAGCTTACAGTTTCCCATAATCAGAGTGACCGTGGTTTTTTCAGACCGCAAGAAAGTGCTGACACCTGTTACCTGATCTCACTTACTTTACTCATTCCTTACTGAGCACTGATCTCCCTTCAGGCCTAGGGCTAACTTATGTGGGTGGGTTTGGGGGAGGGCAGAGAAAATCAAGGTACCTAAGATGGGTTTGCATCTCAAGGAGCCCATCACATGGATGGAGGGGTCACACTGGCTGGATGGCCCCTGAGATCAGCTCTTCTCACGCCTTTGCCCACAAATCCCAGGGGACCCTGAGGGGCGTGCAGATCCTGATCCGGGGACTGGGCTGGGCTGGGCTCACAGTGCCAATGATGTGCCTGCTCCAAGGACACCCCAGCAAGGCCTGAGAGGACATCTGGGCTCACAAGCTCATTTCCAGAAAAGTCCACCCAGGAAAGGGGAGGCTCCATGCGCACAGCTGTGACTGGAGGAAGGCTGATCGTGGAGGGTGGGGGGGGTCAAAGTTTCTCCCCTGTCCTCTCCTCCTCCATCCCTGTCACCCTGTAACCTCTCACGTGTAGCATCCTGCAGCTGGCAAATGCTCCTATGTGGCTCATGTCAGCCTGAGAGATTGTGGGGGATTTGCCCCCCTCAGCACTAGCATGGCTTGTCCTTACCATTTACTCTAGGGACCTGGCCCTGCACCACAGTCCTCAGGGCAGGACGCATTATCCCACTGACTTCACCAGGGCGGAGTGCATGCAGAGGAGTGTACTATATTGTTCTAGCACTTTCCTGTATGTTCCCAAAAATGTCTGACAAGGGACACCTGGGTGGCTCAGTCGGTTAAGCATCTGCCTTTGGCTCAGGTCATGATCCTGGGGTCCTGGGATTGAGCCCCATGTCGGGCTCCCTGCTCAGCGCGGAGCCTGCTTCTCCCTCTCCCACTCGCCCTGCTTGTGCTCTCTCTCTCTCTGACAAATGAATAAAATCTTAAAAAAATTTCTTTAAAAAAAATGTCTGACAAAACCAGAGGACATCAGGATTCCTTGGTGACTCTTCCTCTCTCCTCTCTGGGCTCTTTGGCTGTCTGTTGTTTACTTCCCATCCCCATTTCTCACCACCCCTCACTGAGGACTCTGTGCTGGCCCTCAGGGTCCCAGCTCTCTGCTGACCCTTGCACAGCTTCATTAGTTCCTTAGATGATGGCTCACCTCAGGGCTGAGCGTTGTACTTCATTAAATACATGGTTCTAATGAGCCCCCGATGTAATCGGCAACGTTCATTACCCTGATAAATGTGAGCCCTTGCAGCCTGCATATGACAGCACCATAATCCTGGAGCTCCTGTGAAAGGAACTTCCAGACATGTGTTCTTCCTCGCCTGCTGGGGCTCTTCCCAGAGGTAAGGAGAGGTGGGAGCAGTGATTTCAACAGTCAATCTATTGATTGCTTGATAGAAATATCATTAGACCGGCTCCGTGTGGGGTCAGGATGAGTTGGGATTGGGAGGGATAAAGGATCAAGTCAGACAGGGAACTCTCCCTCAAGGATACTCTTTGAGGGAGATGGAGAGTACCTGGCTGAAGGCAAGAAGCAATGCCCAACTGGAGTGAGTCATCCTGGCTGTGAGATCAAGAAAGGCTTCATGGAGGAGGCAGCATTTGAGATTTCACTGATGAGTTAGAATTGAATGGATGGAAGAAGAGAGGAGAGAGGGCCCTGGAGAAGGGGTGGAACAAAGGCTCGGAGGCTTACAACTCATGCTGTGTTTAGAGAGTGCTTGGACGCCAGGCCGTGGGCCTGTGTGACGGATGTGGTGGCGGATGAACCCGGGCTCAGAATGTGTCCTGAAGGCAAGGCAGGAATGATGAAGATCAATAGGGTGCCTGTCTGGGCCTGAAAGGACTGGTGCAAGAGGGCACTTAAGTGTTGAAGGAGGAAATGGTTAGACTTATATTTTAGTTAGCTTTTCTCAAAATGTGTTGGATGATAAAGGACCCCGTGATGAAACAGATCTAGAAAATGCTGCATCTCAATTGAATGTGTTTATCTGCTGCAGAACCTCTCAGAGCCTTTTATCTAGTGAATCTACATTAGAAAGTGAGAAGAAAAGTTGGCAGTGCGTAGAAGGGTGGGTGAGGGGCACTGCCTTTTCCATTTACGTGGGACTTTGTGGGTCACTGATCCATAGAACACACTCCTGTGGGGCACCTGCATGGCTCCGTCGGTTAAGCTTTTGCCTTCAGCTCAGGTCATGATCTCAGTGTCCTGGGATCGAGCCCCACATCGGGCTCCCTGCTCAGTGGGGAGTCTGCTTCTCCCTCTACCCCTCCCCTCACTCGCTCTCTCTTTCTCTCTCTCTCATAAATAAATAAAATTGTAAAAAAAAAAGAACACACTCTGTGAACTGCCACTCCCAGGGATAGTCCCTCCAGGCTGTTGGAGGGGAGCCTAAAAGGTCCTGGACCGAAGGTGGGAAGACGAAGGAGGGGTGAGGCGGGCATTGGGGGAGAGCCCAGAGCCTGTTCAGGACAGTGACCCTGGGGATGCTGGGGAGGTGAACAGTCAGTGGCCAGGGCAGGTTCCTCCCCGGGGGTGACTCCTGGTCACTGTGGGCTTCCTGCCCCTTTGGTAGGCTGGGCATCTTGGAATAAGGCAAGGAGGCCGAAGGCTGTGAGCTAGGGTGGGAGTACCAGGGCACCAGCCCGGCAAACCCAGATGCAGACCCCATCCCGGCTGTTTCCTGTCTTTCTGGTCCGGGCTCTCCTCTCCCAGGAGGCAGAAGCAGCAGCTGCAGATTGCCCTGCCTGGGCCTTACAGGGCTCCTCCCTATTAGGGTCCTGAACCTGCAGCACCAGAACAGCCTGTCGCGGGTCACGTCCGTCCCCTGGGTCCTCAGCGCTCAGCATGTTGGCAAACTGCTGTGCTCAAAGAGATGCCTCCACCCCCACCTGATACTAATCTTGACCGTGTCTCTCCAAGCGGATAAAAGGCCTCCCGGAGAGGCCCTGCTTTCATTCTCTGATCCCTGGTCCTCTCCTCCGACCCCAGGCTTGCCCCATCCCAAGCTCTTCATCTTCCCCTGTCACTGCTTCTCAGCGCACACAGGATTTCGGTCTTTCTAGGCCCTTCCGGGCTGCCATTCCGCACCACCAGACGCGAAGAAGCAGGTTAGTGCGAAGGTGGGGAGTGTGGGGGCGGGGCTGGGGAGTGTCCCGCGGCCGCAGGGAGAAAAGCGGGTGCTCCCGGCCTCCCGTCAGTAGGGAACCGCTCACCCTAGAGCCCTGGTCCCCGCGCCGGTGCACCTGATGTTTCTGCTCCCCACGCCTCCCGCACAGTTGCCATCCGTGTCCCGGGGCCGCCTTAGTCACTGTCCCCGTTAACCGCTGCCCCGGGGCCCCTGTGGACGAGTCTTGACGCTGCGTCTCGGCCCAGCCGAGTGCCCACGCTCGGTCAGCCCCGCGTGGCTTGTGCCCACGTGTGGGATTCCGCTCGCATCCACGTGCCCGGGCCAGGCCGCTCTGACCCGGCCTGAGCGCGCCCCTGCGTCCGTCCCTTCGGGCCCTGGCGCGGAACCTGCCTCGGCCAGCAGTGCCACCCTGGGGCGATGACCGGGCCTCTCTCTGCAAGAGGCACGGAGGTAACCCATCAGGTCCCTGAGGCAAAGGGAAGGGGAGGCCAAGGTGACATCTCAGGAGGGGCCTTGGGAAAGTC
>NW_023270265.1:17163495-17454376 GCF_011800145.1 Mirounga leonina | reverse complement strand
GGGGGGGGGGGGGGGGGGGCGGGGGGGGGGGGGGGGGGGGGAGGGGAAGGGGGCAATGCTCAGGCCATGGAGGCCACCACCGCCACTCCTCATCTTGGCCCTACGGGTTCAAGGGGACGTGGAAGGGCATCCTCAGAGCAGCAGGATGGCCAGCTGTCTCCTCCCTGTGCCTGCCCCTAGTCCGGGCTTTATTCTGAAGCAGAGGGAGCTCTCAGAGCTCCCGAGTGGGTGTGGGTGTGGGTGTGGACTTCTGCTTTGCAGTCCCCCCATCCCCCACCCCCACCCTGGCCTTGTAGAGGAGAGGGGCTGGAGGCAGGAGCGGAGGGGAATGGCCTGAGGGTAGATAGGAGGCCCCCGGGCTACAGAAGGCAGGTGGGGGCTGACCTCCCGCCCAAATATGACAGGGGGTGGGGTCTTGCCTCTGTAAAAAAAGAAAGCGGCCCCAAACCTTTCTGCTGAAAGGATACACCTGTGGAGAGTTTGATGCCCTTTACCTGCAGTATCCATGTGGACCCACATGCTAGGGCCCCGGCACGCCACCCCCCAACACACTCCCATGCTCAGAGACAGCCCAGCTGTGCACAGACCCTTCCTGAGCACAGAGCTGGGGTCACAACGTCAGACAGCTGCACAAGGCTTTGTCCTCCTGCCCAGGCCCCTTCAATAATCAGCAGGAGTGTTCCTGGCACAATCCCCTACTGTTGATGCCATTCCTCTCCCACCCCCCCAATGAGTTATTTGAACTTCTGACGCCCTCCACCTGCAGGGCCAGCCCAGTGATGTCACCAGGTGATGTCACCACTGAAGAGGAACAGGCGCATACTTCAGTGTCCCTGCCTTCCTGCATCTGGCCAAATGCCCAGGTATACGCTCCATCCCCCACTGCTGCTGGAGTGTGATGGGGCTGGTGGGCAGCCCTGAGGTGGCTGATGGCACCCAGGTTGGGGCTGCAGGTGGAAGCTCTGAGCTAGACCTTGGAAAGGGCACATGCTTGCTGCTGGGGGCCACTGGGAGGTCAGGGACAGAGGCCGCCCTCCTCCTCCTCCCACCCTGTGGATTGCTCCAAGGAGCTGCTCTCGCCGCGTGTTGTCCACCCACATCTGTCCCGATGCAGTCTCCCTGACCTCTGGCTCCTGCTTAGCTCAGACGCTGGGAGGCACCCGCAGGAAGCAGAGAGTGACTGGGGAGCATTTCTTCCCTCTATTCTTCCGTCATGGTTGATTTGGACCCTGTACCAAATGTCTGGCTTCTGTCAAGCCCTATCTTCGGGGTGATAGCTACCCGCCATTGTCCCTTTACACCTTGAGAGGTCACTGGTCACTGCTCTTTTGGTCTCCTTAGCCCCTTCCCCACCTTTATACATAGACTATCAGATGCCCCCCATTGGACTGCACTGTCCTGACTGGTGCCACTGGCTGGATGTTGCTTGTTCTTACGTGGCACTCATTGGATTCATTCTATTTCCTGATAAGCATTGATTGAGCATCTACTGGGTACACCAGGACTGTTTAGGTGCCAGGA
The DNA here is from genome assembly GCF_011800145.1 of Mirounga leonina. Classification (NCBI taxonomy): domain Eukaryota; kingdom Metazoa; phylum Chordata; class Mammalia; order Carnivora; family Phocidae; genus Mirounga; species Mirounga leonina. The sequence continues at coordinate 17,452,855 of NW_023270265.1, read as the reverse complement.
AGACTTGTCCTACAATAGGCTGAACCCAAAGTAGAGGGAGATGTGGTAGGGCGAGTTGGGAACCTGTGATCCCAGTACCCTCAGTGGGCTCCCCAACATCCCAATGCATGTCTCAGAAGGGGAAAAATGGTAACTGTTGACAATGTTTTATAGTGGTCTCTAAATTGGCTGTATCAACTGAGAACATAAGTCAGAGTCCCCATTATATTTCATGATAGTCCAGTACTATTACTTTTCATTCTTTATCAAGATGGTCAAAGCCATCCACGACAAGGTTAGATTGTCCTCCTGCCATTTTTGTCATGCTCTCTGCTTCTGCACACAGGACAGGAGGCACACGCACCATGGTCAACGCAAGCATACACATAGCCTGCACAAAAAACCAACATTCTATAGTTCTGTGCGTACCAATGTACATACAAAAACACACCAAAAGATCTAGAAGCATCCACACCAAACCTACACCTGTGCCCCCTCTAAGGCTGTGGATGGTGGCAAAGGGGGGATTTAACTTTATCCACAAGGCCTGAATTTTTTAACAACAAAAAAAAATGCATTAATGTATTCCTTGGGTAATTAAAATGCAGTAACTTAAAAGAAAATCTAGTGAGGAAAATATGTTATTCAAAGATAGGATCCTGTAACATTAAAAATATATAGAATGCTTAGGAATTGTTGAAAAGCCAAACAGCTAACTAGATAAGTAATTAAGTAGATAGATAGATGATAGATGGATGGATAGATAGATAGATAGATAGATAGATAGATAGATAACTTGGTCCCCTCTTACCCAATCAGGTCTGTTCAGTCACTGTTCACTGACTTATGGTCTGAGGAGAAGAGAGACATCAGCCTTCCATCACAATGTGTCCCAGTAGGGGGCCTCTGCCAGCCCAGTCAGGAGAATGCAGGGGAGGCTTCCAGGAACTACTCTAAGCAGAAACCAAAGGCAAGTAAAGCATAGATAGGGGCAGGAATCGGGAGGGGAGAGATGGTCTCAGTAGAGGGAGAAGCACAAGAAAACCCTATGGATGGAGGGACCAGGGCTTCCCTTATCTTCTTGTCCTGGAGGAGGGAGCCCAGTCCCTGCCCACTGTGAGCCACCATGGTTGTAAGGGAGACAGGCCGCAGGCAGGCTGTGGGCTGGGCCCTGGGCCTCACTTCACCATTCTCTGGCTGACCAGGGTACTCATTTCACCTGTCTGTGTCTGAAGGAAGGATCTAGACCAGATGATTTCTAGGAACCTCTTGTCCCTCTCTGGAAGGGGCTTGAGGCTTCCCAGGTTGTTTACAATCCCCAGAGTGTGGCCATCTTGGGACCATGCTGGCCCATTTGCACACTTCTGTGTCCCCTCCCCAGCAGCCTGGGGCAGTTCAGCCCAGTTTTGCCCACCTCAGCCCCTTCATGAAAGACATCAGAAGCTCAAAGAACATCTGTCAGATGGATGGAAATGTCCAGTTTTGGATGGTGGACTTGGCTTTCCATTGAGGCCTTCACCTTGGGGTCTTTGGAAGCCTGGGTCATGGAAAGGAAAGCCAGACTCTTCAGCCACCTTCCTTCTCCAGGGATCCTGTAACTACAGCTGGAGATAAACCTGCTGTTTTTCCTAATTAGCGCTTTAATACCTCATGCAAGCCGTTAACAGGCTGGTGCAGTGGATACACATCTTTAGATGTAATTAGTAATGGCGTTAGCCTAATCCATAATCAATACACAGGTAATTACTTCCGTGGGGTTTTATTTAGTCCTTGGGGTCTCAGTGCCACAAAGAACATCCATCTGCAGACGCGCTAACGCGTGTGCATTGTCCACTAACGGCCCAGCTCACCCGAGGACCCCGCAGGGGCACGGCTCAGCTGAGAGGACACAGATGGCGAGAGAGTAAGCTCTGGCCCTTGCGCCCACTGGGCACCCTTTGGAGGCTGTGGTTGCAGTGCCTCCTGAGTCCCTCAAAGACTTGGGCCCTTGCTCTGGGACTACATGGAAACAAGGTCAAAGGACAGTCCCAGGGCCTGGGAGATCTCAGACCATAGGCAGTGCCCCCTGCATTACCACCCTCCAGAGGCATCTGAGGAGGATACTAACGATGCTGAGACGTCTTTAGTCATCCCACAGTCCTCCTCCATGTGCTTCCTCAGCTCTCCCCGTCCAAGCCCAGCGCGCCCGCGGCCTGCCTCCTCAGCTTGCCAGGAACCCGGGCTGAGCCCAGCGAGGTTTCCTCCCTCTCTGAGGCTGGCGGCAGCAATGGTGGCTCAAGGTCAGACCAGAGCGACAGGAGAGGAGCCTGTCGAAGGCAGTCCTTATGAATGGGTTCTCATTTGGCTGTAATTGGAATTAATATTGAGGTTCCGCTTCCAGGAACTTCCCCAGCAGACGAATCCAGGCCGCAGAGGTCTGGGCTGGAATGCTCCGAAAGCCAGCCATAAATCTGTCCCCCAAATGACGATGCACAAGCTAATTGCTCTGGAGGCACACAACATGTCATTCTGCGTCCTCCCAGGCTCTATCCGCTTGCTGGGAACGGGGCCAGGGAGAGGTGGACGGGAGTTGGCAAAGTCACCGTGAAGGAAAACATTTTAATTCATTTAATTATGAGCCTCTCAGAAAACCGAGCTCTGTTTGTTCTTGAGCTGGTCAAAGGAAATGAGAAGTGACACTTTCCCACCCCCACTTTCCCTTGGCTGAGGAAGCTCTGAGTCGGAAGTGTTGGGTGTGGACAGCACCAGGCTGCGTACATCCAGGAGCAGAGCCCTGGGGGGCCAATAGTCCTGCCAGAGCAAGTCAGTGTCCCCAGCCACTGACCAGCGCTGCATCCCTCCCATCCCCGCCTCATGCACATGCATGTGCAGACGCGTGTGCACGCGCACGCGCGCGCACACACACACACACACACACAGAGTCAGCATTATTTCCTCTTTCCCTCCATGATGCACAGGGTTCCGTGCTGGATCTACCCTTTGGTAGTGTGCTAAACTTCTATACACTTTCTTCCTTTTCTAAACGTGTGTGATAGCAAGATGGTTACAGATACGAAACTTCAAATAATAATCACAAACTTGAATTATCAATAAGCCTTTAAATAATAACCATAAGCCCCTTCCAGGGTATCTTTACCTATAGTCACTCCATCTATCCATGATGTGATGTGTGTCAGCGTGTCCACAATGCGCCCCGTCTGGGTACCAGGCACCATCAGTTACAGAGAATGTAGGCAGGACCCCTGTCAGCCTGGAGCTTAGGTCCCCTCGGGAGATGGCTAAGCGAAGACAAATGTCTAAGCAGTGGGAGTGGGACACATGCAAATGAAGCTTCTCCCAGGCCAGCCACCCGACCCTGCAGGGCACCCAGCCCCTCAGGAGCAACAGACCCCCTGGGATCCAGTCTTGCTCTACCTCTACCCCGTGGTACAGACAGAAAGGGTGTGGACCTGGTCTGGGTTCAGAGAACGCTGGTAGAAGAATGCAGATCACCCAACTTCTCCCCCACGATGGGTCTCCCAAACCATGCTGTTCCATTTTAATGAGCAGCTGTTGGGCCTCCCTGGCTGCCAGCCCTGGGCAGCCAGGAGGCTCCTTCAGGACACTGCTCACCAGGGTTCTGGGCAGACTTAGGGCAGAGGGTGACGTGTGTGCCAGAAGGGCTGTGGGAACTTTATGCCTCACTTTCCAGGGCAGCTAGTAGAGGCCAGCAAGGGCAGGACATGTGGCCTGACTGTGCAGGAGCCAGATGAGGAGCCAGGTCTTGGTCCTACCCTGCACTTCCGGGGCTGGGTTTCTCTAGAAGAGGGGAGAGCCCTGCCCTCCGGTCAAGGCTGCAATAAGGAGGGACAAAAGGCCTCTTAGTTCCTCTGCCTCAGTGGGTCTCCTGCTGCCAAGCCTGGCCTCTGCCCATGGGCTGCTGCTCCCCCAGGGCAGAGGCCCTGGCCAGTCTGGCCAGTCCGATGGGCCAGCGAATGGCACCCAATGATGTCTGGGAGGCTGGAGCCAGCCAGCCCTGAGCACACATACGTCTATTTTTTTTGCTTGCTGAGCCTAGGCTGAAACCAGACAACCCTGTCCCATGGGGCCCCAAAGAGGAGACTAAAAATAAACATATAAACAAATAAACATATCAGAAAATTCAGTGAGATGCATGCCATGAAGAAAATGAAACCGTGCCAATGGCACAGAAGGGTAAAAGCTTGCTTGATCTTGATTTTCAGTATGAATACAGATTGTGAAAGCAGGACCTTGTGAAAAACAAATAAAAATTTTAAAAAGACAAAAAAATATCAAACAGTAATGGGAATGAGAGTGACTGGGGCTAGCAGGGTAGGGGCATCAGACAAATGTAGGTAGGCCTCTGAGGCAGTGACAAGGAGAAGCCAACTGTGCAAACTGCTCTCTGGGGTGAGGGAGCAGCAGAGCAAAGGCCCTGTGGCAGAAGTGGGCTTGGAATGTTCTAGATGAGAAGGAGAAGGGGTGCCACAGAGTCAAGTGAGCCATGAAAACACAAAGGCCAGGGAAGTAGGTAGCTGGCCCTACAAGGCCTGTGGTTTAGGTTCCATTCTAAGCGCAGGACACTAGAGTTCAGAGCAAGCATTGACCTGGTTGATCCTTTTAGAAGAGTCCGTCTGAGCGGCCCTGGATGCCAGCTTGAGGACGTAAGACTTTCTCCTGGAGGAGACAAGAAGCCAAAAGTGGCTTTTCAGCAGGGAACTAGCAGATTGTTCTTGTTCTTCTTTGGCCCCTTGACTGGCCAAAGCACAGATCCCTGAAGGCAGCTGTGGGAACCTGCTCCTCCTCGGGGCGCTCGTGGACCTGTGCAGGTGCTGGGTGCTGCCATCAGCACAGCTTCACTCCTCCCAGCTGGGAGGCCTGGGACAGGGTCTCCCTTCTCCAATTCTCCATTTCCTTCTCTGCAAAACAGAGAGAAAACTTGAGACAATAACCAGTGACTCCAGCCAAACACTACACAAAAGATGGTGGTCCCGTGGCCACCCTTGTCATCAAAGGCCAGACTTCCACCATCACCAGGCTGTAATGAGGTGCCCCCACCCCCTTTAGGGGTAGTGTAAGAGAGGGCCAAGTAGGGAGCCAGGACAATCATTCCCACTGGGCAGGAACAAGTCTCCTCCATCCCATCATGTCAATGGGGGCCACACAGGGAGATTCAGATTCAGACTCTCATAGGTCAAAGAGGAAATGCCTCTTTGTAAGTAAAGAAGTAAAAGAAGTAAAGAAGTAAAACTGTCAAATAAAAATGTAATGTATTAAAATTAGTAGGACACAGCTAAAATAGGACCAAGAGGAAAACGTACAGCACTAAATGCATACACTAGAAAATAGGAACCAGGGGTGCCTGGCTGGCTCAGTTGGTAGAGCATACAACTCTTGATCTCAGAGTAGTGAGTTCAAGCCCCATGTTGGGCATGAAGCCTACTTTAAAAATAAAATAAAATTGGAGTTAAAAAAAAATAAAGAAAAGAGGAACCATATTAAATCAGCAATCTATACTTCTTCCTCAAGAACTTAGGGAAAAAAGTACAAAATAAACCCAAAGCAAGTGAAAAGAAGGGAATGATAAATAAGAGCAGACATTAATGAAATTGAAAACAGAAAAACTGTAGAGAAAAGCAATGAAACAAAAAGTTAATTCTTTGAAAAGTATAATAAAATTGATAAACTTTTAGCAAGACTGAGAAAGAAAAAAAAAAGAGAAGACACAAATCACCAATATTATGAATGAAACAAGATATCACTACAGACCCTGAGGACACCAAAGGATATTGAAGAAATACTATGAAAAACTCTATACACAGAAATATGACACTTATATAAAAATGGATGAGTTTCTCAAAAACCACAAACTACCTCAACTCACTGAATATGAAATAGATAATTTGAATAGCTCTATAACTGTTAGGTAAGTTGAAGTCATAATTTAAAACCTCCCCAGGGCGCCTGGGTGGCTCAGTTGGTTAAGCGACTGCCTTCAGCTCAGGTCATGATCCTGGAGTCCCTGGATCGAGTCCCGTATCGGGCTCCCTGCTCAGCAGGGAGCCTGCTTCTGCCTCTGACCCTCCCCCCTCTCATGTGCTCTCTCTCTCTCATTCTCTCTGTCTCAAAAAAAAAAAAAAAAAAAAAATCTTTAAAAAATAAAAAAAATAAAAATAAAAAAATAAAACCTCCCCAAAGGGAAATTTCCAGGCCCAGATGGTATCACTGGAGAATGGTATCGATGCCTAAAGAAGAATTATCTCCCATTCTATGCAATATCTTCCAGGAAATAGAACAGGAACTCTTCCCAATATAATTGCTAGTATTACCCTGATACAAAACCAGACTTAGTACAAAAAAGAAAGAAAACTGCAAGCCAATATTCCTCATGAATATAGATAACAAAAATCAACAACAACATATTGGCAAGTAGAATTTAGTAATATATACAAGAAATTATACCCTATGACCAAGTGGGTTTTGTTCCAGAGATACAAAAGCTGTTTCGCTATGTGAAAACCAATGTAATCCACCTTATTAACAGGTTCAAAGAAGAAAAATCACATGATTCTATCAATTGAGGAAGAAAAAGCATTTGACAAAATTCAACACCCTTGGGAGAAAGAGGACTTGGGGAATGACTGCTCAATGGGTATGGGTTTCCCTTTTAGCGTGATAAAAATGTTCTGGAAATGGATAGTAGTGATGATTGCACAATGGAGTGAATGAATGTCCCATATGTCACTTTAGAATGCTTAAAATGATAAATTTTAAGTTATGTGTATTTTATGACATTAAAATTTTTAAAAATTGAATGCCCATTCATGATAAAGTTCTTAGAAAAACAAGAACAGGGGGGAACTTCCTCAACTTGATAAAGAGTATCTACAAAAACCCAATAGTTATCATCATACCTAATGGTGAAAGACTAAATGCTTTCCTCCTAAGATCAAGAAAAAAGCAAGGATGCCTACTCTTGCCACTTCTAGTCAACATTGTACTGAAGGTTCTAGATGGTGCAATAAGGTAAGAAAAGGAAATAAAAGGCATTCAGTCTGGGAAGGAAGAAATAAATTGTCCTGTTTGTAGGTGACATGATTATCTATATAGAGAATTACATGAAATAATAAAAAAATACCCCTCTTAGAACTAATAAGTGACCTTCAGCAAGGTCATCTGATACAAGATAAACATACAAAACCCAATGTATTTCTGTATACTAGCATGAACACAGAGACACTGGAATTAAATTAAAACTAGACCCACCATATGATCCAATAAACCCACTTTTGGGTTTATATCCAAAGGAAATGAAATCAATATCTTTATTGATATCTGCACTCCCATGTTCATTACAGCTTTATTCACAATAACCATGATATGGAAACAGCCTAAGTGTTGTAAATAAAGAAAATGTGATATACATATATACAATTATTTAGCCATAAAAAAAGAAGGACGGGACACCTGGGTGGCTCATTTGGTTAAGCGACTGCCTTCGGCTCAGGTCATGATCCTGGAGTCCCGGGATCGATTCCCGCATCGGGCTCCCTGCTCAGTGGGGAGTCTGCTTCTCCCTCTGACCCTACCCCTCTCAAGCTCTCTCTCTCTCTCATTCTCTCTCTCAAATAAATAAATAAAATCTTTAAAAATAATAATAATAATAATAAAAAAAGAAGGAAAGCCTGTCATTTGCGACAACATGGATAAGCCTAGAGGACATTATGCTAAGTGAAATAAGCCAGACAGGGAAAGACAAAAACTGTATGATCTCACTCATCTATGGATCTTCTTTAAAAAAAAAAAAAAAGTAAAACCCAAAGAAGCAGATAGTAGAAAGGTGGGTACCAGGGGCTGGGGCTGGGAGTGGTGGAGGAAGTAGGGAGATATAGGTCAAAGGGCACAAACTTTCAGTTATATCATGAATCAGTTCTGGGGATCTAATGTAAGCATAGTGATTCTAGTTAATGATACCGTATGGTATACTCTAAATTTGCTGAGAGTAAATTTTAAACTTTCTCACCAAACACATGTAAAAAGGTAATTATGTGAGGTGATAGATGTGTGGATTAACTTAATTGTGGTAATCATTTCAGAAGGATCTTCATGTTGTATGCCTTGAGTATATACACTTTTATTTGTCAATTAGGTTTCAATAAAACTGGAAAAGATAAAATATCATTTACAATCACTAAAATAAATGAAATGCTAAGGTGCAGATCAAACAAAAACACGTACAGGACTTGTGTGCTAAAACTACCAAATACTGTTGGAAGAAATGACAAAAGATCTAAAGAATGGAGATACATACCGTACTCATGGATTGGAAGACTCAGCGTGGTAAAGATCGCAGTTCTTCCAAAATTGATTTTCAGGTTTAACACAATTCCTATCAAAATCCTAGCAAGTTTTTTTTTTGTAGATATAAACAAGATAATTCTACAATCAATATGGAAGTGCAAAGGAATTAGAATAGTTCAAACAATTTTGAAAAGGAGAATAGGGTGGGAAGAATCAATGTATGTGACTTTAAGACATTATGTAATTATGATAATCAAGACTTGTGTAGTATTGGTAGAGGGTTAGTTACACAGATGACTGGGGCAGAATATAGAACCCAGAAATAAACTCACACAAATATGTCCAACTGACTTTTGACAAAGGTGCAAAAGTAATGCCATGGAAGAAAGACAGCTTTTTCAACAAATAGTGCTGGAGAAATCAAACATTAATAGCCACCCTCTCCCCTCCCCCCGCCCCCGCAAACTGACTGAACCTCAACCTCACACCTAATAAAAAATTAACATAGAGAGGATAATAGACTTAAATGTAAAACTTAACACTATAAAGCTTTTGGGGAAAAAAATAAGAGAAAAATTTAGGGATCTAGGAGTAGGCAAAATATTCTCAGACTTGACACCAAAAGCACAACCCATTTAAAGACTGATAAAGTGGACTTCATCAAAATGAAGAAGTTTAGCTTTACAAAAGATCCTATGTAGAGGATGAAAAAACAAGCTACAGTTTGGGAAAGTATATTTGCAAACCACATATCTGACAAAAGAATATTCTAAAACATAGAAAGAATTTTCAAATGCAACAGTGAAAGAAATAATCCAATTAGAAAATGGGCAAAGGTATGACCCAGCAATTGCACTACTGGGCATTTACCCCAAAGACACAGATGTAGTGAAAAGAGGGGCCATATGCACCCCAATGTTCATAGCAGCAATGTCCGCAATAGCCAAACTGTGGAAAGAGCCGAGATACCCGTCAAAAGACGAATGGATAAAGAAGATATGGTCCGGGCGCCTGGGTGGCTCAGATGGTTAAGCGTCTGCCTTCGGCTCAGGTCATGATCTCAGGGTCCTGGGATCAAGTCCCGCATCGGGCTCCCTGCTCCTTGGGAGCCTGCTTCTCCCTCTGTCTTTCTTTCTCGCTCTGTCTCTCATGAATAAAAAAAAAAAAGATGTGGTCCATATAGACAATGGAATATTGCTCAGCCATCAGAAAGGATGAATACCCAAAATTTGCATCAACATGGATGGAACTGGAGGGGATTATGCTAAGTGAAATAAGCCAAGCAGAGAAAGTCAATTATCATATGGTTTCACTTATTTGTGGAACATAAGGGATAGCATGGAGGACATTAGGAGAAGGAAGGGAAAAATGAAGGGAGGGAAATCGGAGGGAGAGATGAACCATGAGAGACTATGGACTCTGAGAAACAAACAGGGTTTTGGGGGGGGTGGGGGGATGGGTTAGCCTGGTGATGGGTATTAAGGAGGGCACAACATATTGCATGGAGCACTGGGTGTTATACACAAACAATGAATCATGGAACACTACATCAAAAACTAATGATGTAATGTATGGTGACTAACATAACATAATAAAAATTTTAAAAAAAAGAAAGAAAATGGGCAAAGGACATGAAGAGACATTTCACCAAAGAGATGGGAAATAACTACGTGAAAAGATGTTCAACAGCCTTGACCAGCAGAGAAACATAAATGAAAACCACTATGCACTGATCAGAAAGGCTAAAATAAGAAAATAGTGACAACACCAAATGCTGGTGAAGATGCAGAGAAACTGGATCACTCATATATTTCTGGGGAGAATGTATAATGGTACAGCCACTCTAGGACATGGTTTGGCAGTTTCTTTAAAAACTAAACATGCAGGGTGCCTGGGTGGCTCAGTTGGTTAAGCGACTGCCTTCGGCTCAGGTCATGATCCTGGAGTCCCGGGATCGAGTCCCGCATCGGGCTCCCTGCTCAGCGGGGAGTCTGCTTCTCCCTCTGACCCTCCCCCCTCTCATGTGCTCTCTCTCATTCTCTCTCTCAAATAAATAAATAAAATCTTAAAAAAACCCAAAAAACTAAACATGCAAATAGCATATGACCCAGCGACTGCATTCTTGGGCATTTATATCTGAGAAATGGAAATTTATGTTTATACAAAAATCTGTTCAAGAAAGTATATAACAGTTTTGTTTCATTGGTTGGTTGTTTTTGTTGTGGTGGTGGTGGTAGTAGGTGAAAACCAGGAACACCCCAGCTGTCCTTCAAAAAGTGAATTGTTAGACAAACGATTCACATTCATACTATAGGCACATTCATACCATGGAATATTACTCAGCAATAAAAAGCAACAAACTGTTGATACAACCATCAACCTGGATAAATTTCTAGAGAATTATGTTGAGCAAAAAAGCCAAAGCCAAAGGTCTCATACTTCATGATTTCATTTATATAACACTCTTGCAATGACAAGATGATAGAAATGGAAAATAGTTCTGGGTTTTCCAGAGTGTTTTCCAGAGATTAAGGATGACGTAGGATTAGGCGTCAGGAAACTCCTCTCCTTGGGGATCTGGGAGGGAAGTGTGTATCAATAAAAGCGTCAACAGGAGGGATCCTAGTGGGGCTGGAAATGCCCTGTCTCTACTGTATCGATGTTAGCTCATTGTGACATTGTAATATAGTTCTGCCAGATATTATCGTTGGAGGAAACTAGGTAAAAAGTACACAAAATCTGTATTATTTATTGGCACTGCATGTGAATCTGTATTTCAAAATAAAAAGTTTAATATAATTTTTAAAAGTACTAAAAATGTTGGTTAGATTTAGCAGAATTGAACAAATCTGTGAATTTAATGGCATAAAGCATCATATCAAGATTATCTTTCATTAGTTGATTTTTAAGTTTCACCCAAGTGTTAGGTATACATTGTCTAAAACATTTAAACATATTACAGGGTTTATAAAGAAAAATGGCAGCCCCATGCCCTAACCCTCCCTACCCCCAGAAGCATCCCAGTTAAGCCTTTTGGGTCTTCCTTCTGTTATTTACTTCTTTGAGTCTAAGTAAAGGGCCTACACTGTTATTTCTTGCTTTTTGCATTTTAGATGTTGACTAAATGATGGACTTTCTTCCAAGGACAGTGAGATTTTGGTTCTACTTACCCCTGTCCCCCTGTGCCCCCATACTCCCCTCTCCATTTCCTTTCAGTGGTGTTAGCTCATGATATCCACTTAAATTCATGTTTTCTCTTTAACACATGGCTAATTAAATGTCTTTCACAGCTGAGTCCGAGCCTTTTCAATTCATTTATCCAGTCATACAATGAATTTTTATTGGCACCTACTGTGTGCCAAGCACTGTTCTAGGTACTGGGGACACAGTTCTGAGCAAAATAAATGGAATCCCTTACATTCTTTTTTTTTAAGATTTTATTTATTTATTTGACAGAGAGAGACACAGTGAGAGAGGGAACACAAGCAGGGGGAGTGGGAGAGGGAGAAGCAGGCTCCCCGCTGAGCAAGGAGCCCGATGCGGGGCTCGATCTCAGGACCCTGGGATCATGACCTGAGCCGAAGGCAGACGCTTAATGACTGAGCCACCCAGGTGCCCCGAATCCCTTACATTCTTGAGAATCAGGGAGCTGAATAAGAAAAAAATACGTTCATATTGTTCTGATGTGAAGTGCCACAGAGGAGCAGGGGATGGGATGCAAAATGTTCTTCCGTAATAACCTAACTGCAAGATATTATGTAATAGATGAGTTACTAAGAATTCACTACATCAATTATAAAAGGAACATGTCAATACAACAAGTACTTACTGTGGATCTACTATCAGTCTAAGTGCTGTATTAGAATCTGAGTATAGTCCTCACCCTAAGGAAGCCCACAATATAAAAGTAATTCTCTGCGTCAGATATTTCCTTGAGTGCTAAGTATTATCAATCATGTGGTAACTTTCACATATAAGTCAAGAAGCAGAGCCACCTTTTGGGGATAATTTGGCCTTCATGATGCTTTTTTCTATTAATTTTCACTTTTTCATTTTTCCAAAAGCATGCAGTGTCTCTTCTTGTTAGGGTATTTAGTGGAGCTTGGATTAAAATGTTTCTTTGATATTGTAGCAGACATAAATATAGTATTTTCCAATTTACACTGTAGTTTTCCTTAAGTATTAAGAATAATGCATAAAATAGGGGTGCCTGCATGGCTCAGTCATTAAGCGTCTGCCTTCGGCTCAGGTCATGATCCCAGGGTCCTGGGATCGAGTCCCACATTGGGCTCCCTGCTCGGCAGGAGGACTGCTTCTCCCTCTCTCACTTCCCCTGCTTGTGTTCCCTCTCTTGCTGTCTCTCTCTCTCTCCATCAAAATAAATAAATAAAATGTTTTAAAAAAAGAATAATGAATAAAATAAACTGAGTTTATTTAAAACAAAGGTAACAAGGTGGAGGAAGAAGGGAGAGAGAACAACAATTCTCATATAAAAGCACATAGGAAGCATCTTGAATTTTGAAAAAGACAACCGAGGAGGCTATGTCTCCTACAAAGACGGTAGTCCCCCCCTTATACGTGGTTTGCTTTCCGCCATTTCAGTTACCCAAGGACAATCATGGTCCAGAAGCAGATGATCCTCCTTCTGACTTAATGTCAGAAGATCCATAGTAGCCCAACACTCCATCACAATGCTGATGACGTTCACCTCACTTCTCATCACATAGGCATTTTACCCCCTCACATCATCAGAAGAAGAAGGGTGAGTGCAGTACAAGATAGCTTGAGAGCGAGCAAGCGAGACCACATTCACATAACTTTTATTACAGTATATTGTTATAATTGTTCTAGTCTATTATTCATCATTGCTGTTAAATTCTTACTGTGCCTAATTTATAAGCTGAACTTTATCATATACTTTATCATATGCTTAAGGTTCGGTACCATCCATGGTTCTGGGCATCCACTGGTGGTCTTGGGTAAGAGCGAGAGACTACCGTACACACTTGACCTTGACTGATACCTCAGGGATACTTCTTTCAACCAGTTGGCCTATGTATGTATTTCACGTAACTGTGTTTCCACTTCCCTGGAAGTGTTTATCCAGTGAGCTTGTCCCAGAGAAACTGAGGCGGTGGAAATCAGAACTATGGGATCATCAGCATCGTAGCTGATCCTACAGTTGGTTGGAGGTCTGATTACCTTCCTTTGTAGCGGTCTGAGATTTGTGAACCATGGCATTCTTTCCAGGCCAGGGCAAGGCAAAATGTGGACAAAAGAATCATAAAAACTTTCATGGTGTAAGAATTAGGAAAGGGATGATCAGAGAGGGAAGGAGGAATGGAAGGAAATGTTCCTGATCTGACGTCTTAGGAGGAGGCGGTCTACTTTGGTTTCAGCTACTTCTTTTCCTGGTCAATTTGATTTTGAGGTCTTTAGCATTTGTGCATTTTGTTTAATATCATGTGCTTGTGTATTAAAGATGTGATAGTGTCTATGTATTGGAATACAGCATAGCTTGGTCTAAAAGTTAAGCTAATTTCTACCATAAAAAAAGGAACAGACCTAATGTTCACGTGTTGGACATTTTTTAAAAAGTTGCCTTGATCAAGTGTTGAAAGCACAAAGTCCACCTTGTAGCAAAGAGTTCAGGGAACAGGACTACTGAGGGCCACCAACCCTCAGATCCGTGCACTGTGTGTGTGGAACAGATGGCGAAAATATAAAATACTACAGGTGCTAAAAAGGGAACAGCAGTTTGCACCCTGTCAGCCTTTAAACAAGCATAAGGATACAGAACACAGAATTGAAAACTTGAAGTAGAATTTAATATCTGTGCAGTTATTTGCTTTAAGTAAAATTAAAAGCTGAGATACAGGAGTAAATCGGTGCCAGGAATGGAGTAATGGTTTAGATAAAATGCTGCCGACTCTGGACTCATTCATCCCAGCCCCTCTTGGACCGTCCATGGGCCTCTCTGCAGAGCCTCACTGACCGCTCCCAGGACCAGCTACAGGAGGGCTGCCTTCCTCTCAGAGCTGTCTGAGGAGGACACGCTGGGAGGCCAGGCAAGTGTTGGTGAGTCCTGTGGGTTTCTAGAAGAGGAGCTCATCTGGGCAGAAGGAGCAGCCAGTGCAAAGGCCCTGGGGTGTGTGTGTGGGGGTAAGCTTGGCATGTCCACAAGCCATGGGAGCGAGGGGGAAACTAGAGATGACAGCAAAGAGCCAGTGGGCAGCCAGCTCGCACCCCTCCTTGTTACCCAGGGCCCCTTCTTGGGAAGCTGCACTTGCTTCCCATGTATCGATGCTACACCTTGGTGGTAGCTAAGTCCAGGCTTTTCTATTCTGTGAAGTCCGACCTCCCATCCTCCTGACTTCCATCTTCCAAACTTCCATGACACCCCTCCTCTGCTCTGCTGTCTTCTCCCCAGGGACCTGCAGTTGCCCTCTCCTGCCGCACACCCCCCGGGGTGCATGCTCCTCCTGAGGAGCGGTGGGGGTGGCAAATACCCAGGAGCCCGCGCAGAGGGCTGAGGCGGTGGCACAGACTTCCCTGGGGGAAATGGACTCGAGCTGAATTTGGACGAGTAGGGAGGAGGTGAGCATGCTGCCTTCTTAACAGCTGGGCTGCGTCGTCCTTGTCATGCTCCGGTTTCCCAGCCCAGGCTATTTTGGGTCAAGCGGTAGGGACCCGCTGTGGCAGCATAGTGGGTGGTGAGTGGCAGGCTCACCCACCTCCTCCAGCTGGCCGGGAACGGGGCCAGGCTGGTTCCCGCTCGGGCTGGGCGAGGGGTCACCACCCTCTGGAGGAGGGCGGGGAGGAGCCCCTGGAGCCAGGGGGAGCGGCCCTAGCAGGAAATCAGTTCCCGGTTAGCACAGGCTTCTGCGGTGCTCGTCTGGGGAGGGGACAGGTATCCAAGCTGACATCTGCCAGGCTGGACGAAGTGTGCACAGACCTGCGGACCACACCGGGGCGTCTGGGCTGGGCTGGGGTCTGGGGAAAGGCTTCGCTACCAGCAAGCAGTTGGTTCCTATAGCAGTTCGCTACCTGTAGCAACCTCCGAGGGTTTGTCAGGCTGAGTGATGCTGCACAAAAAGCTGCACAAAAAGCAAAAGGCAAGGCTCTGGGACCACTGGGGAGGTGGGAGCCTCTTCTGGGGATGCTGCGGCCATGCAGTGGGGCGCCAACCATGACAGGAGCACGTGCTTTTCTCACCTCCGTGCAGCCCTCACAGCGACCAGGGAGGTAGCCTTCCACCCCACCGAATGCTTCCCAGCCAGTCTCACCCTCTCCACCTCAGCACTCACCAGCTCTGATGACTGAATGAAGCCCTCTTAACATAGATCTTGTGAAAAGTCAAAATGCCCCCCTGCTTGGATGCAGGGAGCAATGCTGATTATCCCCTCCGGTGTCCAGCGCCTGCCCCACGGCAGAAACACCAGAGTCCCGGGGCAGAACCTGCCGCTGTCCCTCAGAGCAAGGACACGTCTGCCAGTGGCTGGGCTCCTCCTGGAATTCAGCAGAGGCAGGGCCCTGACACCTGTTGCTGAGCCACGGAGGGACTGCAGTTTAATGAATGCGCTGGTCACTGTGGGGAAGTTCTGATGCATGGGTCATTCTCTTCTAAAGCATGTATCCCCTCAAAACTCAGAATAGCCACACGGTCCTGTTTACTCAGGAAAAGAAAACAAAACAGGGGAGAAAGAATACCTGTAGGGAGAAAGTCCCTTCCTTAGGCAGAAACCTGCTTTACCATTTTTATAAAGCGCAGCGGGAACTTTAAGGTCACATCTCCAGCTTTGCCCTGCACCTGCCACTCCAGGCTGGGTGAGTACCTGTGGGGGAACATAGGGGCTCCCTCCCCTAACTCCCAGACGGCCCTGCCAGGGAGCATCCCTGTCTGGTCACAAGGACAGGAAAATGAGGCACAGAGGAGATTCGAGATCTCTAAAGCCAGTGGAAAGAAGAGAAACCAGTGAGAAGGGCCCCAGATGCTGCAGCCCTGGATCTGGCTCACCCCCTACAGCAGCGAACTTCCGAGCTTCCGTCCGTGTCAGGAAGGTCCGAGTGGGAGTCTGCATATGAGGGGAGGATTGATCGTCTCTGAGCGAAGCATCCCAGAGCTCTCTCTCCTCACAGCCTCCCCTGGGAGGCCGCCATGGGGAGCAGCACCCAAGGGAAACCCAGTTGATTTTAGATGTGCAAAAGGATCCTGGGGAGAATTCTGTGGGGAGGAGCCTGTGCCCTGTGTCCCTGGCAGGTTTGTCGCTCCCACCCTCCCGTATGTTCACTCAGCAGGGCTGCATGACCCCTAGGCCCTTGGTGGGAATTGGGAAGAGGAGGTAACCCTAACCTGAGTTAGGGTGCCCAGGGCCGAGGGGGAACGCAGCCCCACTCTGCCAGCAGGTGCCCTCACTTGGGGAAGGGCCCATACAGCTGTGCAGAGCTCCCCTGCTCCGCGGGGTCCACGGGCTCCCAGGTCTGTGACTTCTGCAGGGCCCCGCCTTGGCCGAGTGTCCCACCCCTCAGGAGGAGGGCAGTCTCCCCACTGACTACACCTTTCTCTTCCACTTGCGGGAGCAGCAGCTTCAGCCCCCTGGGAGAGGGTGCTCGCTTTCCCCGCAGGAGTCAGGGCCGGGCTGGTCTGAAGGAGGGCGGTGCTAAGTACCTCGGACTCCATGTGGTCTCTGCTCTTGGTGGCTGGGGCCTTCCCGCCTGCGTCCCAGTCTGTGGAGTAGCGTGGCATGCTCTTCTCCGCCTCGCCCACACCATCCCAGCCCTGCTGATAAATTGCATAATTAGCTAAAAGCTACATGTTGCCACTCAGGAGAAATTCGGTCTAAAAATATTTTCTTATGAAAAACACAACAGAACCTAAAAATATCCCCTCTGCAGTTGCCCAGGGATGCCTCCTACTTGGGCCACCCCAAGCTGTGACTCAGTTTCTTGGAGAGTCTGGATTCCAGAGGCAGCAGCTAAGCAGGCACTGTTTCCCTCCAGGGTGGGTAAACTGGGATCATCCCACCGATCCTAGCATTGCTGGTCTCATAGGGGCCTGCTTCCCACAGTGGGCCAGAGGCTTGCCAGGGCTGCCCAAGCTCCCGATTGCAGATGGAGCTTGCAGACAGCCTGACGCAGGGAGGCATAGGCCACGTGATACGGGATCCCGGCAAGGGGCTTCCTCACCCTGTCCAAGCCATCAGGGAAGGCCCACAAAGGGACTAAAGCTAGACTGGGTGTGACTTCGCAGGTTAGAGTCACAGGTGTGGGCGACAGGCCAGGTGAAGGGGACAGTTGTAGCAAAGCTCACAGGTAGAAGTCCTTGCTGACCTGTGCAGGGACCTGGAGGGAAGGAGGGATGTGGGGGCGGGGGGTGCTTCTGCCGCTGAAGTCCTGGGGTGCCTGGCCCTGGCTGCATGTCTGATGGCCAGTGGGACAGGCAAAAGTAGGGACACTTTGAACGTGTGTGTTTTCCAGGCTTCAGTGCATAAACACGCACACCCCCACTCTGGTGCCTGCACTTCCCTGGGAAGGCTTATCAAGGTGGGTCAGGACTCACTCTCTTGCCCTTCTCTTCTTCCCTTATGGTCTCCTTAAATGTGGACCACCACCTTCTGCTGCTGGGGCCATGCGAAGGGCCCCACTCACCTGCCCTGTCCAGGCCCCGTGGGTCCTCCATCTAAGCCCGGATAGGTGGCTAATCCTCTGTGCCTCCAAGCCTTCCTCTGGTCGAGTGGAGCATCTGAATACACATCTGGGCCCTCCTCTCTGGTACCATGTCCCTTCTGAACACACAGAGAGCCAACCTGTGAGTGCTCTGTGGGCCCCTGGGTGGGCAGAGCTGGTGAGCACTCCCTGTAACCTGCGGAGTCTCTCTCAAGCCCAGGGTGGTGGGGGCAGAGATGGGTGTGGAGCGGGGCCTGCCAAGGAGCACATAGCTCAGGGTCACACCCAGCTGTGCTTGACTGTGGGCACTGGCCTTGGCCAGTGTGTGACCTTGGACATATCACTTATGGTCATTGAGCCTCGCCTTCTCCACCTGTGAAAAGAGTAATATCGCCTACCACTCAGGGTGTGTGAAGATAAAACAGACAGTATATATAAAATGCCTGGTGTTTGATAGGTTTTTGAGAAATGGTGCTACATAGTCGTTACCTGAGAAAATCAGCTTTCCAGGGATGCCCATGGAGGTTCAGATGCACACGTTTACAAAGATGGTAGTATAATAGCTCAAACTGTTAAAATCTTAGCAAACATGGGTGTGATTTTTCATGCACTCGGATCAGGCAATGGTTTATTAGATATGACATGAGGCAGGAGCCAGAGGGAGAGGTTACAGAGGGAACTGTTGGGTGGGGGGTGGTTGAGTTCATTATCTTAATCATGGTGATAGTTTCATGGGTGCATACATCTGTCAAAACATCAAGTCGTACACTTTAAATATATGCAGTTTATTGGATGTCTGTTTTATCTCAAGAAAGCTGTTTTCAAAAAAAAAAAAAAATCTGAGCATCCAGATGTTTGTATCAAGCCAGACAGGTGACTTGATTTGGAGGAGAGTCCTTCAGTGAGCCGGTTTAATCTTGCATTGACATATTCTTGACTCCAGCCCCATTAGAGGAGCTGCCTGAGAAAGACCGACTCACTGCTAAGAGCAGTGACCATAGATGCAGAAGAGGGAACAGCAAGCCGTTGAGAGCTCTCTTGACACATAAATCAATGGAACAGAGTAGAAAACCCAGAAATAAACCCACAACTATATGGTCAATTAATTTTTGACAAAGCAGGAAAGAATATCCAATGGAAAAAGGACACTGTCTTCAACAAACGGTGTTGGGAAAACTGGACAACCACCTACAGAAGAAAGAAACTGGACCACTTTCTTACACCATACACAAAAATAAATTCAAAATGGATTAAAGACCTAAATGTGACACCCCAAACCATAAAAATCCTAGAAGAGAACTTCTCTGACATTGGGCATAACAACTTTTCCTAGATATGTCTCCTGAGGCAAGGAAAACAAAAGCAAAAATAACTATCGGGACTACCTCAAAATAAAAAGCTTCTGCTCAGTGAAGGAAACAGTCAACAAAACTAAAAGGCAACCCATGGAATGGGAGAAGATATTTGCAAATGATATATCCAATAAAAGGTTAGTATCCAAATACAAAAAGAACTTACAAAACTCGACACCCCAAAACCAAATAATCCAATTAAAATGGGCAGAAGACGTGAACAGACATTTCTCCGAAGAAGACATCCAGATGGCCAACAGACACAGAAAAAGGTGCTCAGCATCACTCACCATCAGGGAAATGCAAATCAAAATACAATGAGATACAACCTCACACCTGTCAGAATAGCTAAAATCAACAACACAAGAAACAACAGGTGTTGGCAAGGATGTGGAGAAAAAGTGCATTCATGCACTGTTGGTAGGAATGCAAACTGGTGCAGCCACTGTGGAAAACAGTATGGTGGTTCCTCAAAATTTAAAAATAGAGCTACCCTACAATCCAGCAGTCACACTACTAGGTATTTACCCAAAGAATACAAAAACACTAATTCAAAGGGATACATGTTTATAGCAGTATTATCTACAACAGCCAAGATATGGAAGCAGCCCAAGTGTCCATCAACTCATGGGTGGATAAAGAAGAGGTGGTATATATACACAATGGAATATTACTCAGCTATAAAAAAGAATGACATCTTTCCATTTGCAATGATATGGATCGAGTTAGAGAGTATAATGCTAAGCGAAATAAATCAGTCAGAGAAAAACAAATACCATA
This sequence comes from Mirounga leonina, assembly GCF_011800145.1. NCBI lineage: Eukaryota > Metazoa > Chordata > Mammalia > Carnivora > Phocidae > Mirounga > Mirounga leonina. The sequence goes on along the minus strand of NW_023270265.1, from coordinate 17,432,777 downwards.
TGATTTCAACTCATATATGGAATTTAAGAAACAAAACAAATGAGCAAAGGGGAAAAAAGAGAGAGAGAGAGGCAAACCACAAAACAGACTCCTAACTGTAGGGAACAAACTGATGTTACCAGAGGGGATGTGGCCAGGGGGATGGGTGAAATAAGTGATGGGGATGATGGAGCACACTTGTGATGAGCACCAGTGATGTATGGAATTGTCGAATCACAGTATTGTACACCTAAAACTAATATAATACTGTATGTTAACTAACTGGAATTAAAATTTAAAAATTAAAATAAAAAATAAATAAAAATAAATAAAACTGTCTTGAGAGGAAAGTCATGGGGGCTGTGTGGTACAGGGGTGTCAGCTTGATAGGCCTGGTGGGTATCTGTGTTATTTTACATGATGAGACCATTACTGTGACTTCAAGTACCTGAAACAGATATGCATTCTAGGAAGGAGATTCTTTAAGAAATTATGAAATGCGTGCCTTAAAAAATCTATTAAATAGAGAACTATATCTAGAACACCAAGGATGATCATTTTTTAAATCATCGAGTGCATCATAAATGTACAATATCTTCTTTTAGTTTTTAATTTATATCCTAATGACACCTTTTAATGAAGAAAAGTTCTCAATCTTCCTGTAGTTGAACTTCTCAATCTTTTCCTGTATGGTTTATGATTTTTATTTCCTGTTTAAGAAACCCTTCCTGGGGGCGCTTGGGTAGCTCAGTTGGTTAAGCGACTGCCTTCAGCTCAGGTCATGATCCTGGAGTCCCGGGATCGAGTCCCACATCGGGCTCCCTGCTCAGCGAGGAGTCTGCCTCTCCCTCTGACCCTCCTTTCTCTCATGCTCTCTGTCTCTCATTCTCTCTCTCTCAAATAAATAAAATCTTAAAAAAAAAAAAAAAAAGAAATCCTTCCTGGCTTGGGTTCATGAAGATAATTGTATGTATTCTATTCTAAAAGTTTTATATTTCTTTGATATGTAGAATAAGTTTTTGTAATGGTATGAAATAGGGATATAATTTTTACCTTTTCCACATGTATTTGCAACTTTCTAAGGACCATTGATTGAAAAATCAGCCCATTCCACACAGATCTGCCATACCAGCTCAAGCGTATAGCAAGTGTCCATCTTATACAGTTAATTTCTAGGCTTTCCATTCTGTTCCTTGATCCATGTTTTGTTTAGTTATTTTTGACTGTGAACATTTCATTTTCTTAGTGTCTTCATTTGTTGGGTCTTTTTTTTTTTTTTTAAAGATTTATTTATTTACTTATTTGACAGAGAGAGACACAGCGAGAGAGAGAACACAAGCAGGGGGAGTGGGAGAGGGAGAAGCAGGCTTCCCGCGGAGCGGGGAGCCCGATGTGGGGCTCGATCTCGGGACCCTGGGATCATGACCTGAGCCGAAGGCAGACGCTTAACGACTGAGCCACCCAGGTGCCCTGTTTGGGCTTCTATAACAAAAATACCACAGACTGGATAGCTTATAAACAACATTTATTTCTCATGATTCTGCAGGCTGGGAAATCAAAGATGAAGCAATGGAAGGTTCGGTGTCTGGTGAGGGCCCACTTCCTAGTTCATGGATTGCAATCTTTTCACCATAACCTCACATGATAGAAGGAGCAAGGGAGCTTTCTGGGGTCTCTTTTATAAGAGCACCAATCCCATTCATGACCTAATTACCTCCCAAAGCCCCACTTCCAAATACTAGCACCTTGTATGAATTTGGGGGAGGGGGACATAAACTTTTGGTCTATGGCACTTGGAATATATTATTTGTGTGTTCTTGGGGGGAGAATTTGCCTTGTATCTTCCAAGTACCTGGGGGCACGACCACCCTGCATGCTAAAAATTAAGTTACCGGCTTGAAGTTTTCAAACCACCAAGATCTTGTGAATTAAGGTTGAAAACCTGCATGAAAGCCACTGACTTCTGTTTATAGATTTTCGGCAGGGGTTTTTTTTGCCCGTCTCCTCTCAGCACTGACAGTCAAGTGCCTGATTTTGTTATTCCCTTGGGAGAAGCTGGTAGTTTACCCTTCCTTTGAGAGTGTAGCTGATTAGGGTCCAGCTTTATGGGGGTCTTCTATAACATCTGAGCCAGTCATGGGCTTTGACTTCTGTCCACTGCTCACCAGGAAGTCATGAAACTCAAAGTTCAAGTTCACTTTATTTGGCAAATTCCCTCAGGCCAAATGCTGGCTTGCCTTTCTGGGTTTTTGTATTGTCTAAATGTTTTGACTTGAGAAGTTCTTGCTTTTTTGGCTAACTCTTTAACGCATTTTTTTTCTTTAACACATTTTAGAAAATTCTTTTTATATTTTGTCCATGTTTTCAGGGGAAAGGCTGATCTAGGTACCCAGCCAATCATATTACCAAAAAGTGTCCAGAATGATCCAATTTTTAAGTTTCTAAATTATAATTTCAAAATTATGCAGTGCATTTAGTCTTCTAAGATTTTGAAATATTTGCAAGATTTGTCTCATCCACAGAGGAAACTGACATCCCTTCCTTCCTTCCTCCTCCCACCCACCCTACCCGACTCCACCCATGACATATGCTGGCAGCGTGCAGGGCCAGGGAGTCCTGGAGCTCTCTGTGTCCTAGATCCCAGTTCTGACCTTCTTTGGGTCATGGGCCTCTTTAAGAAGCCATGAAAGCCAGGCAAGGACGTACAGATCACAGCGTAGCAGACAGTTTTTATTGGATACAACTTCAGGAGGCTTGTGGATCCTGTGCTTCCAGGCCAGGGACTGCCCCCACCCCTGTGTACCACATATGTGGGACGGCCACTGACAGGGCAGCGGGCAGCAGGGGCTGAACAGTGGGGGAACCAGCTGTGTCTTCATCACTGCCAAGGCCATGAATAAGGGCTGTTAACGCAGAGTCAGAGGTGGCCCAGCCCTGGCCCCCAACTCCTCCTGGGCTCCTCTGAGCCTCAGCAGAGGTTCTGGCCAAAGAGTGAGGTCTCCGGCAGACATCTGGACCTGTGAGCCATCCAGAGCATTGTCCTTGGCAGTAGCAAGATGGACAGGTCAGCGCCTGGGCCCTTCCCAGCTCACATAAGCTTTGGTTGGGAGGAAACTTCTCGGGCCAGGACCGCTCATGTGCATGTAGCAGCCGGGCCTGGCACCAGGCATCTTGTGAGGGGCCTCTGTCCAGCTGTAAGAGTGGGAGTCTCCTCTTTGCTCTGGGCAGCCTTCTTGGACTCGATGAGATCACACGGTGGTGGGGGACGGGGGGTGCTCCATTTCTTGAGCTCCAAGACAGACACTTGGGAGCAAAAAGCCACTTCGGGTGGCCTGTGTGCCCGTAGGCCCCACGGGGGCTCATGGGCCCAGGTGAGGGGGGAGGCCTCGAAGAGTCAGCCCAGGAATGGCCAGTATGGCTTCCCTGGCGCCTTCACCCCCGCCCACTCTATGCCTCACTTACTGGGAAAACAGCCACCCTTGACCACCTGCCCACTGGCCCCTCCTGCAGAAGATACTCCAAGAAGCAACTGTTAGAATTTTCTCAGGGCTAATAGCTGTTGTTGGCTGTCTCCAAAGCACACTCAGCTGTCCTTGGGGCTCAGCCAGCCCCACACACGGGAGGGACGGGGCCCACAGAGGCAAAGCCTCAGCCCTTCTGTCCCAGCCTTTCTGTCCCAGGGCCTCCTAAGCCTCTCTTTAGAATGTCTTTCTGTTTATGCAGTATTAGCTTCATGATTGTTTACAAAGATCGTCCTGATGGTATATTAAAACCCACATACTGTTTTTCCAATTTAGGCTCACTCAGAGGTGGTCCGGGCTCCGAGGGATGCTTCCAGAGCTGTTGCCTGGGTACCTCAGAGCAGACCCTGACTCAGCCTGCTGACAGAGTCATTCTCTTCTCAGAGGAAGATGAAACAGCTCAGAGGGCCCTCCACAAGTCCTGCCCTGTACTTGCCACCTGTGTGACCTTGGGCAAGACACGGGCCCTCTGTGGGCCTCTGTTTTCTCATCTGTAATGAGAGGAAACAACTCCTGCCTCGCTCAGCATGTTGTGATGGTTTAGCAGAGTGCCTAAAGTTTATGCCATATCTAAGATGTCCCAGACAGCTAGGTCTGAGGCCTCTCGTGGACTGGCGCCCCCTTACTCCCAGCAGGCCCATCCCGTGTCCGCACTCATGTGCTGCCCAGTCTCCATGGGCCCCTCTGCGGGGTCCCTCCTTCAGGGACCAGTGCTGCTGTCCTGGGGAATGAAAGGCTAGGAAGAGCATTCTCCAGTGCCCTCCTCTGCCAGACCACCGCCTGAGCCCCCTGCCCAGGCCCCGCCGTGGCCGGGCCTCCAGCATGAGCCTGGCCACAGATCCTGCCTCAGCCAGTGGGAGCTGGGGAAAAAGAAGGCCAGTTTGGGCCATTTCTCTATGCCTTGAGCCCAGTGCTGTTGGCCTGATTTATTGATCAGCACTCGATCAGCCTGGGAGCCTGAAGCCAGAGCCTGCTCGGTGCTGGGGTGGGGAGCCCTCCGGACCTCAGCAATGCCTCCCATTGCCCTGGCCTCCTGTGCTCCCTCCTGGCGTGGCGCTTGTTCACAAGCAGGGGCCCCACTGGGGCTCTGTGTCTCCCTGTCATGCAATCCCTCCTCACAGCTGGGCCCCCTCCCCTCCCTTGTCTCCGCCGAGACCCCTTTGCCCTCCCTTCCATCCTCCTTGTGCTGGGCTCCCCATCCGTCAGGGCTTCTGCATCTTTCCTCCTGGGGCAGACCGGGCCCGGTGGTGGGGGGTGGGTCGGGAAATGGGGTGAGGGGCCGCAGCTACAGCTGCTGCATCAGGATGGGGACCAGGAGTCCCTGAGAGGGAGGTCTGCCAGGCTGTTGGGGGGGGGGGGTGGAGTTCCTACCGCACGCTGGGCAGATGTGTCATCCTCAAGCAGGGGTTTCCCGGGGACAACAGCCATGGCCAGGTGGCCAGCTGTGCTGGCTCGTAGGCTCAGAGGCGAGGGAGCGCTGACGTAATGGGGCTCCAGCCTCCTGCCCAGAGACCCCCCATGGTGAGGTGCCTGCTGTGGCACTCACTGTGACATGGCCAGCCCCCCAGGCCCCCCTCACCCCAGACCCACAGGGAGGAAAGTGCTCTTCTCCCTCTGGGCACCCTGCCTGGCCGTCCGGGGCCTGAGGCCCCCAGGACCTGCCTTGGCCCTCTCCACACAAAACAGCAGTGATCCCCACAGAGAACATTTCTGAGAGTTCACTGCTGCCAGGGCTCATCCCACGCGTCATCAACACTCAGACTCTCCCCATCGAACAGCCAGAGGGTCCTATGGAATGAAGGCTGGTTCATAGCCTTCCTCCTCCCCTCTAGGGCTCCCCCTTCAGAGTAGGAGCCAGACTTCCATGTGGCCTGTAAGGCCTGGCAAGGCTACCTGCTGCCATTCACTCCTGTACCAAGGTGTGGCTCCCCCCACGCCCCCACCAGGGCCAGAGCCCAGCACCAACTGCTGAGGCCCATATGAGCATCAGGGGCTGGGAGGTCTGACACCCACCGTGCCCACTTCCCAGGAGCCCCTTTTGGCACGCAGCTGGGGCAGCCCAGGGAAGGGAGGGAAGGACAAAGGAGGGGGGCCACAGGGCCATCTGTGTGGGCTGGGCTATGGACCCAGAGGAGGCCTCCCCCGACACTGGTCAGCCTGTCTGTCCACCTGATCTCCTGCACACCAAGGAGCAAGACAGATTGAAGGTTGGCTTGGAGAGCTGACCAAAGCTGGGGAATGCACTGGGAACCATGGGACCGGGAGGGCTCAGCTGGCCCAACCTGGAGCAGGGCCTCACGAGCTGGGGCAGTTGTCCAACCAGAAAGACAGAGGGAGTCATGACACCTTTGGGTGGGATCATCAGGTTTTGGTAACCCTTTAGCCATGGCAGTAATTTCAGCTCTCCGAGCTTGCTTATCAGAAAATGGAGATGATATATTTGTCATAACAGATTTCTGGGAAGACGAAATTTTCTTGTCTTAGAGCATGGTTCATGCACAGAGCAGATCTTCAGCAAAGCTTGCTACTCCAACAGCTGATTTTTTGATTAACTTAGAAATAGCAATTATTTCACATGATTATAAAATAATTACATTTTCAATGAAGAAAATTTGGAAAATATAAAAAACTATAGTGAAAACAATGTATTTAAAAACCTTGCCCCTTCCATCACTCCTGACTACCACCCACCTCAGGGGGATCCCTCTAGGCTTCTTTGATGTGAACTTTTTTTTTATATAAAGTGTTTATGGGTTTTAGACACATTCTCTTTCACTTATAGTAGTAACTCAAGCATATCTTTGTGTTATTAAAGATTTTTTTAAAAATATGATTTTAACGGGGCGCCTGGGTGGCGCAGTCGGGTAAGCATCCGACTCTTGGCTTTGACTCAGGTCATGATCTCAGGGTGTGCAACAGAGCCCTGTGTTGGGTTCCCTGCTCAGTGTGGAGTCTGCTCGAGGATTCTCTCCCTCTGCCCCTCCCGCTCGTGCTCGCTCTCTTGCTCTCCCTAAAAGAAATAAATCTTTAAAAAAATATGATTTTAACATATGTGGTATACTAGAATTCCCCATTAATATACATTTAAATTTGTTCCTAATTTTTGCCATTGTAAGTTGAACTACTTGTGAACAAATCCATCCATAAATCTTTGGGTGTGTTTCTGATTGTTTCCTTAAGATAAATTTCTAGAAGAGGAATTTTTGTGTCAAAGTATATGATCTTTTTTTTTTTTTTAGATTTTATTTATTTATTTGACAAAGACATAGAGAGAGAGGACAAGTAGGCAGAGTGGCAGGCAGAGGGACAGGGAGAAAAGCAGGCTCTCCACTGAACAGGGAGCCGGATGTGGGGCTCGATCCCAGGACCCCAGGATCATGACCCGAGCTGAAGGCAGCCGCTTAACCGACTGAGCCACCCAGGCGCCCCAAAGTATATGATCATTTTTAAGATTACCCTCCAGTAACTTTATTCCCAAATCCATTCTCACCCAGGAGTATGCCCTACATTCTCGTATATGGACTATTCAATTATTTTTTTAAATATTGCATTTGCCTTTACTATAAGTGAAATCTTATAATTTATTGTTTTCATTTGCCTTCCTTGCTATTAAAGCAAATATGACTCCCAATGCATAATTCACGGGTATGAAGAAAGAGCTCATCTTCTTCTCTATTAAAATCTACTGGATTTCACTTCAAGATTGGACCTTCTGGGTGGGGCAGCTCTGAGGTCCTGGGGTCTCTCAGGGAGCCTTTCCAGACGCAGTGACTAGTCGGCTCTGCTTATCACTGAGACCCCCGAGGTCCTAGTGTCCACAGACCCTTCAGGTTTGCAGTCTTTGCTGCTCCCTGCCTCGGCCATAAGGGCCTCTGCCGAAGCCACACAGCCCCCTCCTCTGAGCAGGAGCAGAGCTCCGGATCCCTCTGCTAGTGCAGCTCCCGGGGGCCTGCACCCCTTCCAGGCTCTGCGGGACCCTTGCCTCCTTTCTGCTTCTCCAGTGCTCTCAGCACCTACTCCTCTCAGGACACCAGTGCCATCAGTCAGGGCATTAGGCTCTTAGGAGAGTGGCTGCCCTCTGGGCTCTCTGCAGTTCCACAGAAGGCAAAATAGAAACCAACACACAAAGCAGCAACTCAAAAATCGCCTTGCAGCTCTAGCCAAGATCTCCTGCTTTGTCACGTTTCCGGGGGTTGCCTGCCTGCCTCCTCTATGATGTGACCGCTTCTGTTCCCCACTCACGTTCATCATCTCCTTATTGAATTATAAGAGCTCTTTATACAGTAAGGACAACAATCCTCTGGTTATCATACATGTGACAACATTTCCCCGGAGGGTGGCATCATTTGCCTTTGAACTTTGCCCGGGAGACTTTGTGTGTTCATTTTGTTTTGCTTTTTAATTTTGATGTGAGTTGAATCCTTCATTTTTTAAATGGTTTTCACTGGGCTTTTGTGATTAGAAAGGCCTTCCCCCAGCCTCACCACTTAGCTTTTTATGGTTTCTTTGTTAATTTTATAATCTGAATTGCTCCGGAATGCATTTGGGAGCATTAGGAGTGGGGGCCCTCCCATTTTCTCACTAGATATTGCATGAACCAGCACCCACTACAAAAGCACCTTCTGTCCTCAGTTAGCGTTTGTTGGGCTGTGTTAGGCCCTGGGTCTCCTGAGGGGAAGAAAGGGGGTGATGCCAGAGCCTGAGGCACCAAGGAGGTCCCTGGGACTTGGGATCACCCCCAGCACGCCCCATGCTGGTGTTGGCCTGTGGTGGCTGAAGCCCAGCACCCACAGATGCACTGAGCTCTGAGGAGGCCCCCCGCACCCCTTCCTTCCTGTGACATAGAAGATGAGGGGCTCGTCCTCCTCCTGACAGCAGGAGCCACGTGGCTGACTCCTTCCCCCTGAATAAACCTTCTGAAATAGTTTCCTTCTCAGTGCGCCACAGAATTTGTCCGACACAAAGGGATCTGGTCACCTAGGGCATAACAGAGGCCAGTAGGTGAGGGCTCCCTAGCAACCAGGGCTCAGGCCCCTCATCTCCTGGCTGTTAGGGGCTGGGGTCCCCTAGGACAGAGAGCCCTTCTCCCCTCCTTTTCTGCTTCTCACTTGAGCCTTCCCCAGAGCCGTGTGTTGGGCGGGGTGGGGTGAGGGGATGAGCAAGGAGCTGATGCGGACCGAGGCCAAGGCAGACGCTGGGGTCTTTGAATGGTGCTGGCGGCCGGCGCTGTCTTCCCAGGGCCCGTGATAGGGAGCGGATGCCATCCTTCTTAAGATGTCATCTGAGGGCCCTAAAGTAAATTAGGAGGCACTTTCAGTCGCTGTAATTAAAGGGGAGACAATTACCCAGACAAGGAGCCCTTAACCCCGCGGAGTTAGTCAATGACACGCAGCTGTGCCCCAGGGTCCCGCCTGAGCAGTCAGCGCCCCTGCCTCTGCCGGGACTGCGTGGTGCTCCTGCCCTTGGTACTGCGGCCCGCAGTGCTCCCCGTGGGGGCCCAGCCCCTCAGCTGAAGGGGGGCGGGGTGGGGCTGGGCCCCCAAGCCCTCCGTGTGTGGAGCAGCTACTTGCTGACCCCAAAGCACCAGCGTGGGTTCAGATGCAAAGAGGGGGCAGCTATCTTGTGTCTGGCATCTGAACAAGACGAAGAGATCCATCAAGTGCAATTAGGTGAACAGCTCCTTCCTGCTCTGTTTAGCTGACTAATTCAATAGGAGCCAAACCAGAGGCCTGGGCCTGGAGAGGCACTCCCAAATCGAATGAAGGCCCCGCTTCTGCATCCCCAGCGCGCCAGCATTAACGTGTCAGCTTCCGCTGGGCAACCCCCCGCCCCACTCGCCCGGGAGTCAGGGGGAGTCAGGCCGGGGCCACATCCGCCTCCAGAGGTGCCACCAGCCGGGCCTGCTCCCCACAAGCACCCTCTGTCAGGCATGGGGCGCAGGGCCGTGGGCCTGGGGAGGGAAGGAGACTTGTAACGCCGCAGACAGGGCACCTCGGGCACCACGGCCCCCACCCAGGCCTGCCCACAGCGATGTCCTTGCCTCCCAGGGCTCCTTCGTCGTCAGAGCGTGAGCTCCAGGTCAGCTGGAGGGGCAATGGAAAGCAACCTTGGCTGATTTCAACCACAGCCTCACCCAGCAAAAGCCCCCCACAGTTGATTTCTGTGCCCCCCTGGATGCAGGCTCCAGCCAGTCCTGTGGAGGGAAGGCATGGGAGAGAGGAACCGTGGCTTTCCTCCTGGGGCTCAAGCCCAGAGCAATGTCCCAAACACCCAGTGTCCCTCGACACTCAGCCTGGATGTTTTGGGTTCAAATCTTAGACCCCGCGAGGCCGGGCCTCTCAGAGACCACCAAGCCAACTCCACCCACGTGATACTGGGATGCCGTTAAGAGCAAGGTCCCACCAAAGGGCACCAAAAGCCCTGAGTCCAGCTGGGGGGCTGGAGGCCTGGAGACAAAGGACATTTATGACCTACTAAGGATAAAGCATTGCGATGTTTTTTTTAACTTCTTAACATGTGTTTTAGAAATCATTTGAATCAGAGTGTTTTCCCTGTAACTCATTCAATCCCGCTGAATTTCAGAGGCACTTTCTGGAGAGAAAAGTGCAGCATGCCCCTCACCAGGGGGCAGGCTGGTATGAGGAAGAGCCATCCTTCCCTCACACAGCCCAGTCAAGGTCCAGTGTACCCCCAACACCTGCTCTGCTATCCCCCCCAAGCCCTCTGGAACTTGAGGGCTTGGGGGCTCGCTGCTCTGAGCTCACTCATTCCATCTCTGGACCAGTGTGACTGCCCAGAAGCTCCTGAAGTGATTTACTATTCACAGACTTTTAGGAGAAATAGGCCCATACTTTGACAACCCCTGTTGAAGTAATCGGGGGTTTTACTATTTTGTTTTGCTTTGTGTTTTTATTATTGTTTTGGTTTGGTCTTTATTAAAAGTAACACCTGCATGTGATGAATTTCAAACAAAACCCAATTGGTGAAATATGTAAAATTAAAGTAGTGTTAAAGTAATTTACATAAAATTAAAAGTCAACACCCGTCAGTCCCTCCGGGAGTAATTGCTGTTAACCACTTATTGTAGCTACTTTCAGAAAAAATCTTTATGCATCAGATTATACACTCTTCTGAATCATGATACAAATGTAACTTCTTTTTTTAGGATCCACAGTGGATTGATCCCCACCTCTGGATCCCTGTCCCTTGGCTAACCAGCTTCCCACTGATGGACACTGAGGCTCTTTCTAAGTGTTGGTCCCTGCAGACAACATGACAGGATATTTCACTCATACACATTTTACTTGGCAAATTTTGCAAGTATGTTCTTAGGATAAATTCCTGGTAGTACAACCCCCAAAAATCCACCTGGGCCTAAGGGTACATGGAAATAAATTTGGAAAGAAGTCTTGCCAAATTGCATCTGAAATAGGCTGTACCAATTTGCATATCTTTCAACAGTGCAGATGATCAATGCTTTCAAATAAAAAGAGCATCTCATTCTACTTTGCATTTATTTAGTTCTGAGTGAGGTTGACTGCTTTTTAATATTTTTGCCCCTTTTTTCCATTAGATTGTCTTTTTCTTATTGGTATCCGAGAACTCTTGGTGAGCTTAGGAAACTGGACACCTTGGTTGTCATATATGTTGCAAACATTTTCCTTTGTTTATTTTTACCAAACCAAAATTTTAAAATTTTTATTTGAACAAATGTGTCAATCATTTTTAAATCAATTTTGTTTGGTGTTGCTTAGAAAGGCCTCAATTACTTTTTTAAATTTACCTTTACTTCCAGTAATTTTTAGGTTTTATGCTTGAATTTCTTTTATGTCAGGAACTGAGTTAGAGTAAAATAACTTTATTCTATCCAAAATATAGCTTAATTTTTTCCAAATGGCAAATATGTTGTCACATCATTATTTATTGAAGGGCCCCTCATTGCTCTAATGCAACCTTATCTCCTATTAAATCTCCATGCGCTTTGGGGTGCCTGGGTGGCTCAGTCGGCTGGGGGTACACTGGCCCTGCCTGATGTGGCCCCAGGCCTACTGGGAACGGCGTCCAGTAGGAGAACACGGGGCCCAGCCTGTCCCCCCTCAGAGTCCCATCTTCGGCTCGGGTCATGATCCCAGGGTCCTGGGATCAAGCCCTGCATCGGGCTCCCTGCTCACCGGAGAGCCTGCTTCTCCCTTTCCCTCTGCCTGCCCCTCTGCCTACCTGTGCTTTCTGTCTCTCTGTCAAATAAATAAATAAATAATGTGTTTTAAAAAAAAATCTCCATACACTTTGACATAATTCTGGACTCTGCTCTGTAAATTTCTTAGTATCCATCTCTCCTAATGACTGGAGTCGCAGAGTGGATGTTCCTCTTTTTGTGTAATCCTTTCTCCATCTTTCCGTGGCAGTTCAGTTTTCTTCACGTAGGTCCTATACATTTGTGGTTACAACTATTTCTAGATATCTTTCTTTTATGAATCGCTTTTGTGTATGGAATGTTTTATTCATCGTACCTTTATGTAGTTGCCAGCTGTGTATTGGAAAGCCCCTGATATGTGCATATTATTTAACAGAAGTAACTGTCACAGAAATAACAGAGTAGCAACTCTACAGAATTCTCCTACTTTCAGCTGATTGGTTTTGGTTTGATGGGCAGCAGGTCTTAGGTCGGCATTACAAATCACTCTGCCCCCCTCCCTTCTCCTGAGTCCCATTTCTCCCTCCTGATTGGCTCCCTCCAGGATAATATCAGGTCCTAGCAGGTGTCCTGGCCTCACTCTTCTGCATTTTTGGACCTGTAGCTCTGAGTCTGTTACCTTTTGAGTTGGTGCATGTTTGTGTGGAACCCTGTCTGTTCCCTCTCTCATTGAGGTTGTCGGCTGTTGAATTGTGTCAAATGCCTTTGTAGCATTTACTACAGCTTGTGTGTTCTAAGGGGCTAATGTGGGGCATTTGTATATTCTTTGGCAATCATTCTTTTTATCTAGGCATTCAATTTTGTGTAGCAATTTGCGAGGCAGCTGCCTATCAATTTCTTCTGCCTCTGCAGTGATTTGTCTTATTCATTTCTACTTTTCTCTCTCATCCTGCTGCCACCCACATGTCCTCCTCCTCCTCCTCTCTATCAGAAAGCAAGAGTCCCTGGCCCAGGCGGCCTCTGGCCCCAGCCCCTGGCTGGGCGTGTGCTCTGCCCCTACCTGGGGGGGTCGGACTCCAGCCCTGCACAGTCCAGGCAGGGAAGCCAGTTCCCAGTTGGGTCATGGGAGCAGGGCCGTGAGAACTGTGCCTAGATTAGAGAATGGGCTGGGGAAACTGCTGCCAGGAGCTGCTGAGGAATGTCCCAGTGTCTGGGTTCAGTCTCGTTTCATTTGATTTTATCAACTCTTTATTACGGATGATCCCAACCATACATAAAAGTAGATGGAATTGTATAATAAACCCCTACGCACTGTCACCCTGCCCTCAACCATCAGCCCACGGCCCTTCCTGCCTTCTTCACACCCCAGCTACTTCCCCCCTTTTATTATTTTGAAGCAAACCCGAGATATCCAGTCATTTCATCCGTAAATACCTCACTGTGTATCTTGAAAAAATAGACGCTTTTAAAACATTACCATAATACTGTTACCACATCTGAATAATGAACCACAACTCCTTATTTTCATCAAATATGCAATCAGTGTTCAAACTTGCCATTGTTCCTTTTTATAGTTTATTTGAATTGGATCCAAGTAAGGCCGTTTTTTCAATCTATCCTTGCTGACCCTGCTCCATCTTTTTTTCTCCTATAATATTCACTGAAGAAACGTTTGCCGGTAGAGTCCCTCCGTCTGCACGTGGCTGGTGGAACCCCTGTGGGGGTGCAGGACAAGCTCCTCTGTCCTGTGTACGTTCTGCAAATCGGCAGTTCAATCCAGAGGCCACGGGACTTTCAAACCTACGCCGCTGTGTGCTTCTAATATTGGGGTTGGCAAGCTTTTCCTTGAAGGGTGGACAGTTATCTGTTCAGCTTTGCAGGTCCTACAGATCTGTGCTGCAGTTACTTAAGCAAAAACAAGCATAGACAACAGTCGGATGGATAGACCTGGCCATGTTCCAGGGAAGCTTTTGTTATAAAGCCTGCCAGCCCATGAAGAAGCCCGTGGGTTGTAATTTGCTGGTCCTTGAGCATCAGTCACCACAGCTGGGCAAGTGTCCTTGGCCCTGCCTGATGTGGCCCCAGGCCTACTGGGAACGGCGTCCAGTAGGAGAACACGGGGGCCAGCCTGTCCCCCCTGCACAGAGGGGGCATGGAGTCCGCACAGTGTCCCCCACTTCTCACATCGGATGTCTACCTGCCGGAAGGACCCCAGGAAAAGAAAAGTCTTCTCTCTCTGGACATACTCCAAGAGCAAAGCTAAAGCCTGGGCAAGGATCTCTCTTGAGCAAGTGACAATGGTGACAGGGACAAGACACTGATTCCCTGGCCTTGTCACCTGTGCTCTGGGGCAGGCTGCAGGTGGACAGGCTGGGGCTCTGTCAGCCCCACCTCCAGCTCCGGCACAGGTCTAGCCTTCCCAGGGCCATCACAGGTGCTCGGGCTGGGGCAGCCACTCCTGGGGTCAGACCCAGGGGCCCTAAGGGTGCTACTTCTTTGGAGCAGAGGTAAGCAGCCCCTCTGCTGGTTCCGCGGGTTCTCACCAGGTGTCCCCTCTGAGTGCGAGGTCTCGCTGTCCTACTACCTGTCCTTTAGACTCAGTCCCTCCTCCAGCTGCCCAGCAGCCCAAGCCTGTACCTCTCCTTCCTCTGCAACCTGCATCCTACTGTCATCATGGATGGGTGGGCAGCTTGGGCTGCTCAGAGAAGTCCAAGGATAGTCCCAGAGAAGTCACAGGCAGCACTTAGGCTGAGTGGTCCCCAACAGGCTCCAGGATGTTCCAGGGGTGGGCCTGCCCAGGTGCTGAGGCTGCTGGGACAATCGGGTCTGGATGGGCATGCAGTAGGCAGGAACCTGGCGGTGGTTGCTCCTTGTGTAGAAGTCTGTTCCAGGGTGATGGGAAAGGCCAATTCACATGTTGGTCCACTCCCTGCACCCCTTTGCCCTCTGGAGCCCTAAGATGAGAGGGGGCAAAGCTGGCTCCTTGGGAGCCCTGACCCCTCTTTGCTGGCAGACAAGACTGTGGAGTAGACCCAAGTGAGCAGCTCGGGGGCCAGTGGGATCCCCCAGGGTCTCACTCAGCTGGTGCTGGAAACTGGCCACCCAGGCAGCCCGTCTCAGGCAGCTCAGTGCACAGGCAGAAGCTTCGAACTTTATTTAGGAAGCACTGTGGATTCTGAACCCTGTCTTAGGAGGACAAGGATGGTATTGGCAGTCGGCACCACACACGTACGCCACACCCACCACACCCGTACACACACTACACGCACCACACGTGGCAGGACACACATACTGTGTGCACACACAACACGCATGCACACGTGTGTCCCACAAACCACACGTGCCACATATACACCCACCACACACATACCCACGTACCACAGGTGCCACATGCGCACAGCCACAGAACACACGTGCCACACGGACACATGCATGTGCCACACACAAATCATACATGCCACACACACACACGCACACCCCAAGAGGGGAGTGAGGCCACCGCAGCCCCAGGGACCCTCACGAGAACACACCAGGCCGAGCAGAGGGAGCACCGGGCTCAGAATCTCACACAAGCCCCTGAGGTGATGCCTCGCGTCTTAGACCTGACTCTCCAAGCCCCAGTGTCTTCACTTGTGAACTGGAAAGGGTCTGTCTTTGCCCCAGAGCCAGCATGGGTGTGAATAAAGTGGAAGTGTGCAAGGCTGACAGTCCCTAATGTGCATACCTGCTCACCTTTCCAGGATGGCCCAGGGAATGAGAGGTGCTCACTGGCCCCATGCCACCCAGCCTGCAGCACAGGAGGAAGGTGCTTCTCCAGAGAGAAGAACTGGCCCCAAGGTGAGGGCTGGCACCCAGGTAAGCCTCTTCCCTTCTGTCAGGGACCTGGATTCAAGCGTCAGTCTCTCCGCTCTGCTGTCACGGCTGGACCTAACTCCCGCCACAGGGACCTGTGTGAAGAGAGAACAGAGACGATCATGTAGCAATTTTGCTGTGTGCCTGCAGGCCCAAGGTTGGGGCTGGACCCCAAGTGTACCCAAAGTGAGGACGTAGCCCTGTGTGGCTCGGGCCTGGCATGTTCTCCAGGGGCAGCTGAGTGGGCAGTCACAAGGCCCGGACCACAAGTTGCCACATCAGGGCCAGCTGGGCTCGAGTCATGAGGCTGAGGCTCCCAGTGCCCCAGAGACTCAGCCCACACCTTCTTTCCAGCAGTAACCGCAGTTCTGGGTGGGCCTTTGGCCCCTGCCATTCAGAAGCTCCTGCAGTGAGAACTTGCTATGGTCGAGCGTTAGCCCTGGGGTGCTCACCCACCTGGGGGGCTCACTCACCGGGGGTGTGTTATGCTAGGTGCTGTGCATGCCTCACCTCAGCCAACCCTCCTGAAAACCTAAAAAAGTAATTGTTCTGCTTATCGCCACTTGTAAATGGGAGACAGAGGCTCAAGGAGGTGTCCTGGGCTGAGCATAAGCTGGGGCTCCCTTGCAGAGAACCCCAGGGCCAGGTTTCTGTCCTGTACCCGAGTGCCTGCCCCTGCTTCGGATCCTGGTCACTTAAAATCTGGATTCTTCTGCTGAGTAGAACTCAATCCAACCTGAGTCAGAACGATTTTGAATGAGAGGAACCTCTTGTGAGTTAACTCACCAGTTCATAATCAACCATTAAAGTAGACCCCTTCCACGCCCTCTCTCCCCAGCCCTGAGGAAGGGAGGGCCCTGGGGCACCTTTCTGGCTCACCAGGAAACCAGGAAGCCTTCACCCCGAGGCCTGGGTCCCTGCTGGTCCCCCTGCAGCCTCAATGCCCCAGCTCTGACCAAACCTTACACTAGGCCAATGGGAAGCCCAGCAGAACCGAGGAGGTGCGAACGTGCCCGAGGGGAGAGGTGGACATGGTGAGGTGAGATGAGAGCTGTGAGGTGCCTGGGCTCAGCACCCCTGGGTCGCAGACGGGCTGGGCCCAGGGAGGGATGGGCTGAGGCCCCCGGGCCCAAGGGCAGATCGTGCCCAGGCTGGGGAGCTGGGTGGCCAGTTCAGTGCCGGGATCTGGAACTCTTCCTTCTTTATCAGAAAACTGCCATGTTACAGTCCCCGGTAGAAGGTACTGGACATCATCACATTCAGTTCTGTTGACTTCTTTTCAGAACATATTTAATTTGTGCCAAGTGAAAAATACCCTTGAATAGGGTGCTGTGTCACGTGGAACTGCTCTTGGGCCCTGCCAGGTGTTTTATGGGGAAAGAGGCAGTGGGAGGGCCAAGGCACACCCACCCACCTCCATGAGGGAGAGGGAGCCAGCATAGGTGGGACTGTCCGGAGCCCAGCAGGGCAGGGCTTCCTTGATCCCAGGACACACCTAGAAGTTTCATCATGGTGTGACCCAAGCAGACTGGCACTCGGTCTTAAGAGCCCCTGGTATCAGGAAGAATATGACCAGGGTGGGAAATGAGTGAGGCCGAGGTCAGTTCGATCGCATTGGCCTGGGGAAGCTATTGAGAGGGAATGGTCCCATAAGTGCTGTTGGCTGCCCCCTCCCGGCACCTCCAGTCTCTCCTGTGGGCCCACAGCTGCCATCAGTGGTCCCCGGTCATCAGATCATGGCCCGGCAGACAGCAGGCACGGCTGGACACACAGTTCCTGCCAGTCTGGTGGAGAATAAAGGGGACAGAGAGTGAGAAAGGACAGGACCCTGTGGTGGGGCCATGGCAGCCCCACCCGGTGGCCAGCAAGGCCTCCTTGGTGCAGTGATGCTTACGAGGGTGAAGGGTGGAGTGGGGGTGATGGGGCAGCGCTCCAGGCAGGGCACAGCAGGGATGAGACTCTGAGGCCCAAGGCCCCGGCTACACACAGCAGGACTGACAGGCCTGGCATGGCAGGCAGGGAAGCGGGGAGGACAGCAGACAAGCCTGGCTCGGGCTGGAAGAAGGCCACGCTGGGAAGAAGTGGCCAGAAGCGTGTGTCCTTGGAGAGAGAGCTTTATGTCCGGTGAGGCTGACCCACACTGGCACTTTTGTATTCCATTTTTTATTACGAAAATTATCAAACACAGAGGCTGGAAGAGTTGAAAGAATAATACAAACACACCTGCACGAGCAACTGTTAAAACTGGCAACGTTTGCCATATTGGCTTTTTCTCTCCCTCCCTCTGTGCATGCGCACACGCACATACGAACACGTAGATGCACAGATAATTTTACTGAATGATTTGGAAATTAGGTTGTAAATAACCTGACATTTTATCCCTAAATATTTCAGCCTGCATCACACAAAAGTGAGGACATTTCCTTACATGACCACAATTCCGCTGTGATACCTAAGAAAATTAAGAATCATTCCAAAATATCACAGAATCTCACGCCATATTCAGATTTTCCAAATCAACCCAAGAATCTATTTTTTGGCCTTTTAAAAAGCCCAAAGCAATCTCGGACCATGCTGTCATTTGGTTATGCCTCCATGGTCTTTTTAGATTGAAAACAGCCCTTTCCATGATATGGTCGTTTTGAAGAATCCGGCCTCATTGACTCATGGAAGGCAGAATCTACCTGATCATTTCCTCATGGTGTCATCAAACTTGTACCTCTGTTCCCTGTATTTCCTGTACCTAGAAGTTAGGCCTGGTGGCTTGATTAGATACTTTCTAGCCCATTTAGGGGCAACTGTCTCATAGGCAGACACTTCCTTGGTGTTGACCAGGAGGCTCTCAGTGAGGCTGCCCACCCTCAGTCCAATTGCATGGGGAGATGCTGACTGTCAGGTCTCCCCATCATTAGGGTTGTCTCAAAGGGAAGTTTTTTGTCCCTGTCTCTTGGACTGACACTGTGGCCCAGCAGGAACTTCCAACTTGGGATCTTGGCATGCCTGACAGGGTCCAAGAATCAGGGCCTCCACTGACAATTACCCAAGGACACTCTGCCAAGGGACAAGTAGAGGCAGAATCCAGCCATATGTCACTCTCCAAGCCAGTGACTAGCCCAAGGTTGGCTTGATCTAGGTAGAGCCAGATCAGGATGGAATGTCCTGTCAACTATGGATCACACCATTGGCTCTGACACCCCTGCTTGTCCTTTAGGACCAGGAGAGTGGTGCCCTAAATTCCCCACTCCCCACTTTTAGGCCTCTCACATCATCCACTGGACTCCCCACCTCCCAAGTCCATGCTTGAGATATGGACACCTTGTGGGATAGAGTAGAGTGGCAGGTAGCAAGGAGTCAGGATTCATTACTGCTCCACATCACCCCATTTCCTCAGAGGCTCCTGCACAAATATGCCCACAGACCTGGCCGGGGTGAGCAGAGGGTGGGTTGGCAGGGGGCAGCAGGGAAAATCAAGGAAACAGGCCTTCACGCTGGGGCACCAAGGGAGAGGCTGGTGCGGTCTGCAGTTTGGGGTCTTCTCTTTCCCTTTTTCTTTCCACACCCTCACCCACCTGCAAGATGGGGAGTTGGCCACCAAGACCATGGCACCTCCTGTCTCTGCCTCTATTTGTTTGTCTGTCTGTCTGTCTGCCTGTCTCTCTCACATACACACACACACGCACAGAGGCAGTAAGGGAAACACAGGAAAGCTCTAGTCACATTTGACCAAAGGGCCTGAAGTTCAGGGGAGGTGACTTCACTGAGGCTCTGCTTCACACTCCACCGTCTCTGACTTCCAAAACCCATGGCCTTCCCATCGGCCCCCCTCAGGACTTTCCAGAAACCCTGTCCAAGCAAGCCAGGAGGCCAGGGCTTAGCCCCCCTCCCCGAATGAGCAAAAGAGAAAGGTGACCATAGAGGGCCCAGGCCCCTCATCCTTGCTGGGCTCTGAGTGTCTGGAGGTGAGGTGGGCACCCTGGGAGGAAGGGCCCAGGCTCCAGACACACTCCAGCTGGGCAGCCTACAATGGCTGCTGGACTTCTCCCCATGGTAAGGCCAGGACTGAGGGGCCTGTGTGGGAAGAGGAGGGCCAGCTTCTTCAGGCAGGGGTGCCGGCCGCCCTCCAAGCAGCCCCGGGCTGACCCAGAGCCATTTGAAAGGGCCCCTGAGATTTCCTGCCAGTACGTGCCCCGGACCTGAGCACAGCCCAGAGTAGTCAAGCGGGCCACCCGTTACAGGAGCCCTGAGACACCCTGCCTCCTCCAACCTTCCCGCACAGCAGCCCCCACCTCTGCAGAGCCCTGGGCACCCCACATTTCCTTCCTGAGGCCCTGCACCTCCGAGAGCCTCCAACACCAGCACCCACACCAGCTCAGAGCCACTTTGCGGGGACAGGTACGGGGCTTGGAGGGAGAGGGACTATTCTGGGGGCAGAGGGAGGCACAGATGAGGGGGACCCTGCCCTGTGCTGCAAGTCACAGGCTTCTCCCAGGCCTATCCTGGGTCCAGGGAGACCTGCACGATCTACTTCCCCATGCCGGGAACCCCAGGAGGAGACTGGAACTATCAGGGCCAGCAAATGACAGACTGGCCGGACCTAGGTCCTTCTGAAGTCCAGAGAAGAGACAACCAAATCAGGATCAGGGCAAATTTACCCACAGCAGGGGTGGGGGCAAGGGGCTCCGCCTCATTTTACCGATTTACAGATGCAGAGACTGATCTGCAGGGGGCCTGGCTAAGGGGGCCTAGCTGAAGACGTGGAGCAGGAGTCAAAGCCAGGACGATCCCACCCCCACCTGCAGGGCCGCTTTGCAGGGCTCATGGATCCTTGGGGACACGCACAGCGCCACAGCAACCACATCAGTGCCCAGCCTCTGGCGTGACCACAGTGAAGGCACTGGCCTGGCTGGGGCTGGCCCCTGCCTGAGAGGGAGCCCAGGGGTGTGAGGTGCAGGTTTCCTGCACAGACGTGGAGGCTTTCTCGTCATTTCAAAGCAGCCCAAAGATCTGGTGTTCCAGAAGGACAGGGAAACACAACACCTCCTGTGAGCGGAACGAGGCCATTTTTACCAGGCTGCGATATGGATGGGGTCGCAGATTGGACCTATTGATTAACATTCACTTTGGGGACACATCACGAAATTCCCGACGGCTTGATGGTCAGGGGCCCCGGTCCCCTATATATCAAGGGGAGAGAGATGGATTCCCCCAGCGCCCGCCTGCTGGCAGCCTCGGCCTCAGCCTTGGCAGCCGGCGTGCGGGGCGATTGATGGGGGCTGTGACTGGGGCTGCCGCCGGGAAAGCACAGGGAGGATTCCAGGCTGGCTCCGGGGTTAATGCGGCGCTGCCTATCTCCAACTCCGCTGGGAGGGGACACCTTTCTGCAGTGCAGCGCCGGCTCTGGCTCCTGCTGGCAGATGAGATTGATACAAGGCTGCGTGCGTCCCTGCGAAGCTGAGTATGGGGGGAGGCTCGGATGGGAAGAGACGGTGACTGCGTGTCCCTACCGAGGGGCGAAGGCTGGGCCCCGCCGGGGGCCGGGGCTGCCCTTCCGTCTGGGGGGAGGGCCAGGGCAGAACGGGGCCAGCCCAGGAGGGGCGAGGCTGGGAGTCTGAGTGCGGGGTTCAAGCCCCCACTCCATCTTACTGCGCCGGCTTCCCGGACAGGTTATTTATCCTCTCTGAGCTTAGTTCCCTCACCCGCAAAGCGAGGGTGATGATGGTGGTATCTTCTGGGGATGGCTGAGGAGGAAATGCGCTCATCTGGGAAAGTATTTGATGAGGAACTTGGAGCGGGGGCACATTTCATGGAAGCTCTTGTTATTAGGAAGTCGGAGGAAAGGTCAGGGGAGTTTGGCTTTCATCCTGAGAAGACCCCAAGAGGGCAAGTCCCTGAGCCTGGCGGCAGCCCCTCTCTAATTCAGATCCTCTGGCAGGAACTTCCTCTTCCTACAACCCCTGGGGTCGGAGGCCCCTGGATAGACTCTGGGCAGAGCTGGAGGCCACAGCTGGACATCACCCTGTCCTCGGACTCCTTTATCTTGAGGGGCAGCACGCTCCCCACTGGGGGGGGGACTCTTCACATTTTGGGGGATAGGAACGCAAAATCCAGGTTCCACTTCCCTCTTCTCAAGCCTGGCATAGCACATGGCAGGTGCTCATCCAGCAAGTGGCATAACTAAGAAGCTGAGCAATTGCATTTGCATTAAACTTCTAACATGCCACTTCACATTGCATCTCATCTGTTACATGGCGCTTTGTGGTTGACCAGGTGCCCGGGCATCCCTGACTCTCCTCTGTTTACCTTATATCCCTGGGAAGAAGGCAGGGTAGAGACAGGCAGAATTATTGCTGCAGCTTTACGGAGGGCAGGCTGGTGGAGTTGCAAGGTCTAGCAAGCCTCCAGGCATCCTGAGAACCATGGGGGCTGCTCCGCCAGGGTCAGAGACCACATCTGGGGAGAGGGCACCCAGGTCCTCAGAACAGGGTTGCTTCCTTATCAATTATGTTAGTATTTAAAAACACTAGAAATAACTTTCAGCTCTATTTATGCTCTTGCCAATTTTTAAAATTTACATTAATTTCTGCCTTTTAGCTCTTCTTTACTTTCCCTGTTTTTTAATTTAAATACTTTAAAATCTTTGTTGCTATCAATTAATATATTCAAAGCTATGCATTTTCCTCTAAATCCTGCTTTAGCTACATTCCACGTTATAATATATAGTAGTTTCTTGCCCTACAATGCTGAATGATTTGAAATTTCATCGTGATTTCAGTCATTGAGGAGTGCATTTATAAACTTTCAAGCATATTTTTATGAGACTACTTAATTGTTGATTTCCTATTTATTGCACTGTGGTCAGAATGCAGGCTATATGGTATTCTTTGAACTTTCATGAGACTTCCTTTCTTTTTATTTACCAATTTTTTGTCTCTTTTAGCTATACATTTCTGATTTAAAAAAATTTTTTTTAATTAATTTATTTATTTTAGCAGGGAGGGGCAGAAGGAGAGGGAGAGAGACTCGCTACTGAGCACAGAGCCAGATGCAAGGCTAGATCTCATGACTCTGAGATCATGACCTGAGCTAAAATCCAGAGCCGAATGCCCAACCAAGCCACTCAGGCACTCCTGATATTAAAAAATGTTTTAAGGCTTCTGAAGAATTGGAGAATTTGTCAATTTTATGCAAATTCTACTGAATTTGCAAGATTGTGTTATTAAGTGAGCACATGTCAATCTTATTGATAGATGTAACTGCAGTGTCCTTTACGCTCATTAATGCTTTCTGCCTCACATTGGTGTGTCTGCTATTACTATTCCCATGTCAACTTTTTTCACATATTGGTCTAGGATTTTCTGGATATACCTTTTATCTCTTTACCTTTCTCTATGATCTGGTTTTAGATGCATCCGTAATGTCTGTTTCATTCATAGGAACCTAGTTCTGCTTTGTTACAGGACCTTGACTGGTCCCCAAATCCTTGGGAACAAAGAGCCTAGAAGTATGCATGCTTGTGTTTGTGCTACACTTGTATACCCACACCTCACACACACATACCTTCCCACACTCACACATATACCCTTATAGCATGTACACATGTACACACCATACACTCATATACATGCTTACATGTATGCTGATACCCACATACACACACCTCACACACACTTGAGGCAGTTTTAATTAATAGGAAATTTCAGTTTAAAAAAGCTAAAGGTTCCTACTTGGGGATTATAGACCCTGGAAAAGATGAAGGCGATGACCGTCATTAGCACAGTTCATATACACAGAAGGAGCCGTGGTGCGTGGGCTGGGCTCTAGTCCCTTTATGTGACCCTGGCTGGCTGGGTGAGGCCCTTCTCTCTGGGGCCTTTGTTTTCCCTTCACTAGATTTAGAGGCTCATCTGAGGGCATTTCCTGCTGAGTAGCGTTAGCCACCCTGAAGGGGCCTGCTGGGAGGGGAAGTGCTCCCTGGGGGCTTTTGTTATAAGGACATTAACTGGGGAGCAGGGGCGGGAGGGGCCTTTGGAGCAAGTGGCCAGTGGGATCTGTGGCCCGTTATCAGTCCACCACACACCATGGACACAAGGACACATGGTTCTGCCTCCAGGTGTCAGACAGGCAATTTAATTAAACAGAAATTGAGCAGCCAGCAACGTTGACATCATAGTTCTGGAAACTGAATTGTAACCATAACTCTAGCAGCTCTTTATGTCCTTCAAGAGTTCTAAATTTTTTTTTTTACATGTATATCCTTTCAGTGCTCTGGGCTTCATTTGGTTACCTTCGCAGAGGCTGGCTTTCCCAGGTTAGGCGCACCTGCTGTTAGCAGCCCCACTCTGGCCTTACTGTGGTCCCACCAGTAATTAAGCCATTTAAGAGATGTGGGAGCTTCAACATCAGTAATTCAATCTCCCTTGTTTACTGATCTCTGCCATTAGGAGGGTTGAAAGCAAAATGTTTTAATTAAAAAGATTGGCAATAAGTTGGTGTAAAGCCATAATTTGCGCTAGGCCCCTTCTAGAAAATGACTTTGCCCTGTCTTGGTTGCTATGACAACTAATGGATAGGATTGTTCCAGTGAGAAGCAGTGGGTAGGGACGGCGGGACAGGGAGTTGAAAGAGGCGCTTCTGCAGGGGGACAGAGCCAAGAGGTGAAAAGGCCAGACTTCTCGGTAGGTACAGGGAGGTCTTGCAACCCAGAAATTCAGTCTTGCATTTTTGCTGCCATTTTCCTTTGGCTTGGAGAGTCCACACCCCCGCTGGGAGACCCACTAGAGTCTCTAGGTGCCGTGGCTAATGCTGTTGCTGGCCAGCGGCGTCTGGGCTGGATGTCCAGCCTGGAGCAGAGGGTGGGAGCAGCTTGCCTTGGAGCAAGGCAGGGGAGCCTCCCTGCCTCTAAGCTGTGCAGATACGTAGAGGGGCAATGGCAGCTTTGGGTAAACACACTCTTTGCTGTGCCCACCCACACCCCTTCCTTAACTCAGGGATGGCAATCGCCAGGTAAAGGGATCCTGACACTGGTACCTGGCCTTGGTGTGATGAATAGTGGCTAGAACACCCAAGGAGCAGGTGGAAAGAGCTAGCCTGGAAAGAGCAGAGTGGTCTGAGAGCACATGTTCGTTCAGTGTCTAACCACAGGGGCAGGTCTGCCTGGAAGAGGTAAGCTCCTTGTGGAGCAAGGGAAGAGAGGCATCATGGAAAGGGACCAGGAGGTTCTGAGTCTTAATCTGTGAACAGGGAATAAATGTCTCTTTCTCTTGGTCCCTCTAAGGATCAGCTGAGACCCCATGGGCAGTCCGGTGTATTCTACAGCTCTGCTGGTGGGTGCCTTGGAGGGGAGGGGTGACGGGGAGCCATCTGCCAAAAAGACTCTAAGTCTGCACTGAGGGCCACTGGGGAAACTGGGGGGCTCTGAAAGAGCAGGACGGAAACCTCAGGACATCTGGGCTTGAACACCAGGAGAGGGGTATGCATTCTGTCCAACCAGGAGGCGGGTGGCGTGTTGGGGAGAGGGAAATAGAATGTAAACCAGGGTACAGCCAGCCACTTGTGGACTCTGCCCTGTTTCTGTGGCTTCTGAGGGCTGGTCCTCTGTGTCCTGAGTCACAGCTCAGACGGAAATGGGGGTTGATACCACATTCCACACCCCGCCACATCTCTGCCCACCCTGCTAGGGCAGGGAGCTCTACTCTGAAGGTTCCAGGACAGGTGACACTCTCCCAGAGGCAGCCCTGAAAAGGGTGAGTGAGGTAGTGACCCCATGCACAGAGAGGATGACTGGGGGGAAGAGGTTGGGCTGTTTCTGGATGGTGAGCTCAGGTGTGGGGCCCAACATGTGAGAACAAATAGCTCTCACTCAGGAAGCCAACAAGAGGTGGCCAATGGGTATCAGGTATCCTAGCATCCTCCACTGTGACCAGAAACACCTGATTCCAGACCAGCCCCTTGATCAGAGGCCAGGAATCCCTGCGTCCTCACTCTGTGTTGCCTATGGCAGATATTCAAGAAAATTCACCTCCACTCCCTTCCAAGGGCTATCTCAGAATGTGTGTGAGTGGGGACACTGGCAGAGGGCAGAGCTTTCTGGAGCTGGGAAAGTGGGGAGGCAAGGAGGCCAGGGTCCTCAAGCCCTGGCGCCTGAGGGCTTGTCTGACCGAGCTGAGAGCGCTCCTTATCAGCAGCCAGGAGGGCGATCGATCATGTGCCGCGCCACTGGTGTGGAAGGACAATAAAGCAGATATTGACTGTGATCCTAATCTGGCATGCTTGTGACTCCAGGCCCCAAAGACTAGAGAGCGCTGAATGATGGGTCCAGATGCAAGGGAAGGCAAGCCCACTTCTGAACAGGAATGAGATAAGAAAATGCCCTGGTTTATTTAATTTAATGGATCAAGCATTCAGAGCATCTATTATTTTCTAAGTGCTATGGGGGTACAGAGACGTATGAGATACAGTCCAGTATTTTCTGTCTGACAGGCAGGTGCAGGGCCCCACCCTGGTGGGGATTAGAGGGGGCATGGTGACAAATGTCCTGGGGATCCCTGGGGGCCAGACTCAAGGCAGGGAATGGAAAGGCAGCATGTGAGATGGGGAGAGCTGTGTAGCTGTGTAGAGGAAGCACCAGTCCTGGCCCAGCCCAGATGGAGTTGGTGACCTGGAGCTTTGGGACACTCAGGCCTTCTGCCAGGAGACAGCTCCTTTGGCACCTGCTCCTTGGCCGATTTTGCCCTCCTCTCCCTCATTTGCAGAAGTAGGGCACCCCGAGTCTGTTCCTCTCCTGTGGTCTTATTCAGCCCCTCTATGTCCACTGTCACACCTCAGGCTAGAGATTTAGACCCCTGCCCCTGGCCCCGCCTCTCCAGGGCCCTGCCTCTTCTGGGACGCCCTTCTCCTTGGTCCCGCCTCTCCTGGGCCCCGCCTCTTCTGGGATCCTCCTCTCCCGGGCCCCGCCTCTTCTAGACCCCACCTCTCCTCCGCTCCAGACCCATTTGCCAACTGCTTACACACTGCATCCCCTTGACGTTTATGGCATCTGGTACCCAGGGGCCAGAAGTGGACAAGGATCCACCCCAGGTCTCCCTGAATTGAAAACCCCGTTGAGTACCCTCACCACCGTTCTCTCACCCCACCCCCCACCTCCAATCTAAGGACGCCCTGTTGCCCACCTCAGAATACCAGAGTACACCTTCACCTGGACCTCTCCTTGACCTGAATCCCGCCCTCACCTGGGCCCCTCTCTCACCTGGACTCCTCCCCTTAATCCCCTCAGCTGCCACACTAGTCCAACCAGACTGCCCTGCCCCTTTCCACAGCATTAGAATCTTTTTTAAGTGCGTGCTGTGTCCCACAGTTCTCACCTTAATCCACCAGCGGCTGCTATTGCAGCCAGGCCGAACCCATCCTCCTCACTCTGCAAAACCGTCTCCTGGCCCCTCCTCACCCTCCAATTTCATCTCCTCTCCTGCCTCAACACCTGCGTCCCACGCTCCAGCCACTGCTGCCCTTGTCAAGCCCAGCACAGGTGTCCTCCCTCTGGGTCTTTGCTCAGCTGTGCCTTCTGTTTGGAACCCTTTATCCTGTATCTCTGCGGGTTGCCTCCTTCCCTCCACTCTGACACCCCTTCAGGGGCTTTCCCTCCTGCCCAGCCGGCACCCCTCCCTGAGCTGTCTCTCCACCTATAGGGTTCACCTAAGGATTAACTGAGGGATGTATCTAGGTCTTTAGGACAATGTTTTCTGTGATTACTATTGATGTCATTGACGTTAAGCTGCTGAATCTGTTTGGGAGGGCAGGGAGGGCAGATGGCATAGGGCCATGAGGCCACCGTAGACTTGGATCTCCTCAGAGCAGACTGTGTCTTAAACAGAGTCCCTCTTCCCCGTGTTCCTCATGCCTGCCTGCCATTTCCTCCCTCACTCAGCAGTGTCTTTGCTTACCCCACCTCTGTTGGCTGGGGCTCCAGTGTCCCTGGTTTGGGGCTGAAGGAGTCACAGGGGTGGCACAGTTGGGGGTCCAATGGTCCACACTTACATTGTGCCATGTGGACCCCGGTACGAGACCCATCTCCAAAGAGCCAGTCCCTGATTTGATTTGGCTCTGGCCTCCTGGCACCTTTCGCCCATATCCCGGGGCCTGTCTTTTTAGAAGATAATTGTAGGAAGTAATTCTATTTGAGGAACAATCGCTCCAGCAATATGAGATGCACTCAAAGCTGACGGATCCAGCGTCCTTGCACACTAAGGATGAGTTTCAGGTCTCATTACCCATCAAAGCTCTGCTCTCACTGAATCCTTAGCAGGCAGGCAGAGAACAGGAGGGGAGGGAGAGGCTCAGAGATGCTGGGTACATTCAGCTCCTTTGGGGGGACCAGAACAGACTGGGGCAGGGGGTCAGCCTGCAGGGAGCACTGGCTCTGGGCAGGTGCTCTGCACACCTGCTTAATCTAACCTCAGTCTCCCCTTGGAAGATTCTCATTGCTAGTCCAATTTACAGGTGAGGAAATTGAGCATGGGAAAAATAAAGGAACATGCCCGAGTCTTCATAGCTGGTGAGTAGGGAAGCTGGGATCTCCCCAGAAAACTGCTCACATCTTCCCCCACTCCTGCTTGCCTTGTGTCGACTCGGTTTCCCCCTTCTGCCTGGCTTGTGGCACTGCCTCCTCACTGTTCTCCCTGCATTTTGTCTCCCCTCCAATCTGTCCCACACCAGCTTGACTCACGAAATGCAAAAATAATGTCACCCCCCCATTAAAATTCTTCACGGCATTTCAAGAGATGTTGGGGGTCCGTGGCGCTGTGCTGGCACCCCTGTGACTAGGCCCTGGCCGTACCTCAGGCCCTCACTCCCACCAGCCCTCTCCTGGCCTGCTGCCGTGAGCCCAGCCACTCTGCATCCACACAGTGTTCTGTCAGGCCCAGACCCTGCCTACCTCCCAGCCTCGGTACCTGCGGCTCTGTCAGGGTGGAAAGCCTTCCCGGTGTCCTGCCCTTTGCTAACATTCCCTCATCCTTTGGGAAGGCTTCAGCTGGGGCATTTCTTCTCCTGGGCCCGTGTCCCGGCACTTCCACCTCCCAGGAAGTTCTTGCTTCGATGGTGCTTCTCATCTGTGCTGGGGGCTTCTCCAGGCCAGGAAAGCGTGAGGTACAGGTGATCAGAGGACAGCTCCTGGCAGCCTATGGGCTCATGTCTATCATCATGCCTACTCGGCCTGCTCAGGATTCATTCAGCAGATACGGACTGGGGGCCCGCTGTGTGTCGGGTTGGGCTCTGGGCACTGGGCCACAGCAGCAACAAGACAAACATGAATCCTGCCCAGAGGGCTGAGCGTTCGCCAAGGATGGACATCATTGAGGTGCTAGCTGGGGCTGAGGGATCAGATCCAAGGCCCCGGCTGGGGGTGGCCTGGTGGGTTAGAGATGAGTGAGGGGTCAGCAGAGCACAGGGAGCCTGAGGGAGAGCAGAGCAAGGTCAAAGAAGTTGCCATAGGGCGGGATGGGTGGCCACTGCAAGGTTCTGACTTGGGCCTCAGAGGGACCACTGTGGCTTCTGGGAAAAGATCGACTGTAGGACAGGTAGGCAGAGAACAGGTATAGACTGGTGTAGGAATTGAGTAAGAGACAATGAGGGCAGGGTGGGCTGGGACGTAAGCAGAAGACAGATTCCAGGTATATGGGAAAGGTACAGGCCACGGGATCTGCTGGAAGGTGGGATGTGGGGGATAAGAGAAGGAGGCACCCAGGGAAACAGCAGGACTTTTAGCCTAAGAAACCCAAAGGAAGGAGGTGCCCTCAGCTGGGGTCACGGGAAGGAGGGATGCTTGATGGGAAGGGAGATCAGGACAGGTGACTTTTGAATACCTACTAGGCATCCAAGGGGAAATGTCTCTGATTGGACGTTGGATCTGTGAGCCTACCACGATGGTCCCACCCTGGGTCCCTGTCCCTGGCCTCCTTACAGGGTCAGCACCACACCAGCAAGTGGCAAGTGCCCCCCAGACTCAGTCCTAGGGATCCTGGCAGACTGTGGTGGGACCTGGACACTGCACACACACACTAGTCACACAGGGGTGCTGAGTACATGCATTGTCCCCAAGGGCTGTCCCCTGCTTCAGTGGACATTTCCTGGGAGTTGGGACAGTGGCTTATGTGAAGTGAGGGACATGTCAGTGCCTCTGACGGGAGCAGGGGGAGGGCAGCCTGGAGGCCGCAGCCCCCGTGCATCCAAGCCTTCTGCTCCCAGGAGAGCTGCTGTATGCCTTCCCTGGAATCAGTTCCCTGAGGGGTGAACTTCGTGCCTGTCAGTGCTGTTGAAGGATGACTCTTCTTCTCTCCACAAGCCGGCGAATTAATTCATGCCATCTATTTTCCTGACTCGGATCAAAGGTTGTCAAATTCCTTTACCCACTTAATGATCTGTAATATACCTTTCCATTTCCTGACCAGGCTATTAGATGAAATAGAATTCATAATGGCCTCCCAACAGCATCTGTGCACCTGGGTGCACGTGCAGGGTCAGACAGGAGACCCTAAGAGCCTCTGCAGTCAGGATCCAACTTTTTTCAAGAGATTCTACAAATAAGGCCTCAAGCTGGATGGTTCTCTTGGTACCCAACAGATTCTGTGGTTCATGTGAAGTTGAAAACATACAACATCAGTGCCGCCATTGCCATATCCGTGGCAGACACGATTAATCAGTTACGAGCACTCTTCACCACTGAGTCAGACCTGGCTTCCCACACAGCCATCAGCAGATGATGTCAGTCCCAGCCTGGACAAGGAGACCTCTTGAGGACCCAGACAAGAGAAGTCAACTGATGGCTCTCACCACACTGCCCCTTTCTCTCTCTCCCTTCCTTCCTTCCTCTCTTTCTTTCTTAAAAAAATGTGCACTGTGGCTTCTACGCATGGATAAAATGAGAGGACCAGGATCCTCCAGATGATGGAGTGGGCACAGCCCAGGGGCCTATGCCAGGGCCAGGAAAGAGTAGCCCCAAGCCTGCTTACCTCCCACTTCACAGTGCTATTGTGCAGACCACCCCAGCTCCCACACATGCAAACACCTCGCCAGACAAGGCTGGGGTTGGCAGTCAGCCGTGAACAAGGCGATCCTTAGAAGACACACACTGAGACATCAGCCACACTCCATTGGTTTTGTGACATTGAAGAGTGAACATCAAGGCTGACGGTCAAAGCTGAGAAAAGCCCATGGCCACCTCACCTGGCCTTCTTTCCCTGCAAGGGAGGCTTGCTTTCCAGCCTGAATGTGACACCTGCTTGGGGCACAGATTTCCAGTTGTCTCCCTGGTTGTTTGTCTGGAGAACAGTCTGCACTGGCCTCCTGTCAGCCTTGGCCTCTTTGGGCCTGTCCACTCCCTCCCTGCTCCCCTGGCAGGCTCTTCCCTGCCCTGACTCACCAGGCAGGGCCTCCTCTCCCAGCTCCTCTGAGCTCAGCCCACGGGATGGGCTGTCGAGAAGAGCAGAGGAGGCCAGGACGGGCTCCCTGAGAGTGGGGTGAACAGAGACACCTCCAGAAAAAGCCAGGACCTCACTGTCAGCTCAGCTCCAGGAGAAGGCTTCAAGAAGGATCAGGCTTGCGGGTGATCCTGAACTGGTTACCTCGCAGGCCGACAGACTTACCACATGTCCCTTTGTCACCCAGCCTCTCCCAGGCCCTGGTGATTTTCATCAACCACAGCGTGGTCTTCCAGGACCTTCAGCCGTGCTCTCTGGAGCAGTGAGGCCTGCTTCCCTCACCCCTGCCTCAACCTGAGCCTTTTAAGCAAATCAGCAATGTAATTATTGATCTGTAAAAGAAAAGGAATTAATACGGCCGCCCACATCCTTTGTACATAAGAGTATTTAACAATGAACTCTGCTTAAACTTCATAAAAGCCTCTTCAGCAAATCAGCACACAAGTATTGATCTGGAAGCCTGCCTGTGAATCCCAGCTGTCTGCCTCTCCCACTGAAGGACCATTAGTTTGTCTTGCTGGACTCTCCTTTTTAGGTTTATGGCCTGGCACTTACTCCTGGGACAGTTTCCACTGCCTCTCAGCAAGGGCTTGGCTACCCGATTTTGCTGACCCTCCCTTTTCCTGGAGTCCAAGGTATCGACTCCAGAGTGTACCAGGCAGGTACTCTCAGGCTCGCGTTCTGCAGGCTCATGCTGGGCCCAGCACCCCAAGGACCAGCCTGCCTGGGAGACCCCTCTGTAACGCAGCTCGAGCTCTTGATGTGGATCTTCACGTTCACCCTCCCAGTGACCCTAGGCATTCCTATCTCCACTTTCCAGAGGAGAAAACCAAGACTTGAAGTGTATGCCCTCCCTCCCCCACCCAGAGTCACACAGATGGGAAGGGCCACACACCAAATTCAGACCAATGGCCTGAGCAACTTCCTTCTTGGAAATGTAAGTCAGGGGCTGGCACTGCCCACTGTAGAACAAATTGGGACAACTGTCCATGATACCACGGACGCTAGGGCCAGATGCTTCCTTAAAGGAGTGCAGCAGGGCTCAGCCGTAGCACTCCTGGACTTGCCTCCCACAGGATGACTTTGGCCCTTGACACCTTCCTGTCCCTTGACCCGGGCTGTCAGCCCACCCATCTGCCTGTGACTGTGTGCGCAGGACATGGGGGCCCCATGCTGTCTCACTGGGGAGTGGCAGGGGCCACCTGGGGGGAGGGTCAGTCCTACCTGCCCAGTCCCCGGATCAGGGCAGCCAGGGTCCCGTGGCCTCATATCCATCCTCCCAACTATGGCTTTGGAGACTGGGTAAAGAATCAGGGTCTCTGGGTCTGGTCTGGCTCAGGGCTAATCCCTGGGGGCCCTGGAACCCCTTCTCCTCTGGCTGCAGTAGCGGCTTCTGTCAAGTGGGCATTGGCCTCGGTCTCCAGGAGCCCTCTAGCTCCGGCACCCTGCACAGCTACAGAGCCCGAGTCCCTCAGACAAGCCCGGAGCCTCAGGGTGCCAAGGCCTGACACAGCGGGGACTGGCTGCAGACCTCAGCCCATCCTCCCCGAGCCGCCAGCCTACTCCACCTCTCGTCTTGGCCCAGGCCTCAGTGCTTTTCTCCCCTCTGCTCCCGCTCACTCTCCTCTCTGTCTCTCTTCTGTCTTTGCTTTCTCGTCTTCCTGTTTCTCTGTTTCTGTTTTCTTCTCTGCTGGTCTCTGTTTTCCTTTCTCTCAGTCTCTGCTTCCTTTCTGACATTCTGTTTGTCTGTCTAACCCATCCCCACAACGACGCATGTCCAGCATTCCCTGGACCTAGATTGGTGATGGTCATGGCCAAGTCTTGGGAAGGCCTTCAGTGCTGGGATGCCTGGGACCTGGAACGGGGATGGGCTGGCCTGTGTGGGAGCCCCTGCCCCAGCGGCTCAGAGAGGGTGTCTCCCGAGAGTCCTGCTGAGGCTGAGCCTCACTCCTCCTGGGGGCCAGGGGGCCAGCTGGGGGCTCCTAGCCTGCCTCACTGTACCTGGCCGGGCTCCGCACCTGGCAGGGCTCCTCTCAGGTAACTTCGAGTGGAGGCCTTCGGCCCTTGTAGGTCTCACTGGTCCACCTGCCTTCCGCCATACCTCGTGGACCTACATAGTCAGGGGCTTGGGGTTGGCTCTGCTCAAGAAGATTCTGGGGAAACCAGAGGACCCAGTGGGTGCCATGTTTCACAACATCCCCTCCCCAACTCCTTCCATTCCTGGCTCCTGCTGGCAGGGAGAGGCAAGGTCAGATTTGAGGGTTGAGCAGGATTCTGCCCCTGGGCGGACTGTCCAGAAGCTGAGGGTCACTGTCTTCTCTCCTCCAGCCCAGGCCTGGCCAGGTAAGGTGCTGTCCTCAAGCTCAGACAGCTTTGTAGAATGGGGGTCCCCAAAGGCATACACCTTGGTGAGAGAATATTTAAGAGCCATTTGTGCCTGGGTACTGTACCCCATGGGGAAGGGGGGAGCTCCACTGGACCATGGGCTGGGTACTCGGCCTTTAGTAACCTGTACCCAAGGGCAACCAGGGTGAGCCAAGTAGGGGCGGCCTGAATGCCAAGCTTTGTTCAGGGTCTGCAGCTATGGAGAGGGGGGTGCCCTGCCAGCTCGGAATCTGTGTCCTCGAGCTTCATCAGGGTCTTCCTCAAATGCAGGGTGCATCAGGTGGGTGTTCAGGCCTCAGGACAAAGGGACAGAGTAGAGTCAGGTCCTTGGATTTTTTAAGAAGCTGAGGTGGGGCAGCTGAGGGGTCCTGTTGGCAGGAGTGGCCCAGCGGTTGAAGCTCCTCACTCGGTGGCCCCCAGGGGTGCAGTGTGGGGAAGCATTTTAAGGAGCCTCAGTACAGCCTTTTCACTTCAGGCTCCTAAAGGTTGTAACTGTTGCAAGGGCAGAGACAGTTCCCAGAGGGATTCTGGAAAATGAACAGTCCTGCTATCCTGGAGCTGACCGCACCCATGACTGGTCAAGTCACACTGGGGCCCAATGAGCTCCCTCTGGGGAACCCTCCCAGGACCACCCTGGGGTTGTGCCCTTCCTCTGCAGAGAGCCCCACCCAGGTCAGGGGCCTTCCCCTCCCCCGCAACCATAGCTCAGCCCCCCTGCTCCCTTGCCTGCCAACCCCTAGGACTAGGACACTCAGAGAGCCCGCATCACCAGCTGCAGGCTGTCAGGAGGGGAGCCCCCCTTCCTGACCCCTGCTTCCTGCCGCCCTGAGATCAAAGGGTGTCTCCTGAGTGGCAGTTCCTGTCATCAGCCTTAATGGAAGCTTTTCCTGTTAGCACAGGGGCTGGGAGGAGAGGCAACTGGGAGGGAGGTGGGAACATCAGATCTGGGCCCCGGAGTGGGAGGGAGCGAGCAGGAAGGCTCATTCCCACCCCAGGTCTAGCACAGGATTTGGTAGTGCTCATGCTATGGGGGTGGGCCTGCCCCTCCCCGGGCCCCTCCAGAACATGGGTTGTAGGCAGGACTGCTCTGGGCCCCTCTTGGATGTCAGAGATGTGGAGGTGATGTGGGGTGACAGAGTAGGGGGGTGACATCTGGGCTTCAGATATGTCCTGCTTCTCCTTTCCACAACCTCAAATGGGTGGCCATGCCACACAGGGTCCCTCAGGAGTGTTCGAGGAGCATGCGTGTAGCCAAGAGCCCAGGCCTGGGCCTAAATCCTGTCTGACCTGAGGCCTAGGGTCCCACCTTCTGTAACCATGGTCTCTTTTTTTTTTTAAGATTTTATTTATTTATTTGACAGAGTGCACACAAGTAGGCAGAGTAGCAGGCAAGGGGAGAGGGAGAAGCACAATCTCCACTGAGCAGGGAGCCCGACGCGGAACTCGATCCCAGGACCCCGGGATCATGATCCAAACCGAAGGCAAACGCTCAACCGACTGAGCCACCCAGGCCCGCAACCACTCTCCCTTATGATGGGTGCAGCTCCAGGCCTGTGAAGCTAGAGAGCCCCTGTGCCTGCCCCAGGGCCCTTGAAACCCTGTAAGACAAACAAGCACATGGGATGACGAGCCTGCCCAGGGAGTGGAACCCAGGCCGGGTAGCAGAGAGATGGCCGGCTCATGACTCAGGGCTCTGCAGCCTGGCCCACTGGGCCGCCTATGTGGCTTGAGCAGGCCGCCCTCGCTGGGAGTCAGTCTCCGTGACAGGGCATGAGGGTCTCAGCATGACCCCAACCTGTGGACACTGTGCCAGCCCGGTGGGGCCCAGAGCCCTTTGTCCTTGGTTCCTTCCCCTGGGCTAGGAGTTTCATGCCTGTCAGGTTCCAGCCCTCGCTGCCCCTAGCAGATCCCCTTCATAATTCAGTTTAATGAAATATGGTGACGCTTTTATTGACAATGCTCCAAGGGGAGACTAGGGAGAGTGATGACCAGCTGCACCTGCCCCACATTGCTGGGCCAGGGGCCGGCATGCCATTGTCACAGACCCCCCGGGGCACCTCCAAGGACAGGATGTCGGCAGAAGCTTGGGTGCGCCTCCTTTCATTTCCTGGAAGTGGGGTTGGGGCAGGGCCGCCGCTGGTCTCTGGGTTCCCAGAGTCCAGAAAGTCTGGGCCCCCACACTGGCCTGGCTGGAGGCTCGAGCCCAGGGACAGGTGGGGGGAACTGTACCCTGCACGGAGGGCCAGACCGAGCTGAGAGGCTGGGGAGCCAGAACGCCTGCGCAAGGTGATGAGGCAGCAGCTAGTCGGAACTTTGCTGTGGGGCGGAGACCATGGGCTCTAGTCAGCCACTTGAGGAGGACCCCACATCTGTGCCACACAGGGCAGGCACCAGAGCCGTGGACTCCTTCCTGCATCCCCAGCTCACACCATTGCATGCTGTGGGCCACAGGGTGAGCCCCACGTGATTCGGGGGCCAATATCACTTCCTCTGAGATACCAGCTCAGAGACACCAGCTTGAGAGCTTGACTCCCAAACTGCCAGCTCAGCAGAACGTGAACACCCCAGGCGGACCCGAGGGTATCGTAGGGACCCCGTGTCACCTCTAGGCAAGGCTAGGCCCAGGGCAGCTCCCCCTGGATGGGTAGATGCGTGCAAGTCCACGAGAAAAAGGAACCCCGTTCAACGGCCACACTCTGTTGTGGGCCCAAGCCCATCACCTCCTGTGCTAGCCAGCCCAGACCTGGTTGTGGGGAAAGATCTGCGAGTGGAGGGTGAGGTGCCCTCCTGGAGCCCACACGGCAGTGCCACGGACCTCTCTCCAGCTTGCACAGGACGTGTACCTAGGGAAATCCATGCCCGTCCATCCTGGGGAGGCTCCAGGGACATGAACAGAGGGCAGGCCCAAGGGGCTTGAGGGGGGCAGGGACCCCTGGAATTGCCCACGTCTTCCTACCGAGAAGCAAGCCCCCACCTTGTCTCTATTGAAGCAGGTCCAGGAACAAGGCAGGGTTTTTTTTTTTAAGATTTTATTTATTTATTTATTTATTTAGAGAGTGAGCACACGAGTGGGGGGAGGGGTAGAGGGAGAGGGAGAAGCAGACTCCCTGCAGAGCAGGGAGCCCGAAGCAGGGGCTCGATCCCAGGACCCTGGAACCATGACCTGAGCCGAAGGCAGACGCTTAACTGACGGAGAGCCACCCAGGCGCCCCCACAAGGTGGTTTTTAACTGGGCAATGTTGATCGGGAGGCATGATGGAGCCAGCACTGCTCTGCAGGCCACATGGATAGTTCTGGACAGAATAAAGCCTACAGGCCACTACACCTGTGACGGCTCCCCTCCCACACCAGGTGAGATAAGCTGGGTGTGCCAGGCACTCATGAGGACGGTCTGTGACACATGTCATCTGAGCTCTCTCAAGGTGGAGGTGAGGGTCAGTGGCCAAAAGAATGGCTGAGGGAGGCAGCCAAGTGGAGGCGGGAGGGGTGGCAGAGAGGGGAGCAGTCCTGGCAGGAGAGGGTAAGGCGACGCAGGTCAGAACAGGTCACGGTGGGCCGGGGCCACCACTCCCAGGGAGTGGAGTTCGGAGCCAGGCCACGTTCATGTGGCTCTGGGCTACCAGCTAGGCACGGCTGCGCTCTACTTCACAGGGTGTGGGCTAAGGTGGCCTCAGACAAGGCCGTGCCCAAGAGCTGTGGCCTGCGGTGGAAGGGAAGATGTTCTTCCCCACACAAAGTGTTCAGGGCAGCAACTCTGCCTCAGCCCCGCTAGGCCTTCCTGAGGTGCAATCGACCTGCCCCGCTGAGCTAATGGGACCCTCTGGGCATTGGGTTCAGAGGCGGGGTTGCCTGTAAGCAAGAACCGCGGGTGCTTCATCAGCAGGCTGCCTCATGCAATATGTAACAGCGCATTAGCCCGCACTCCAGGATGGAGCCAGCACGGCCCGATCTGCTGGAGCTTGGAAGAAGAGGCACAAGAATGGCCGTGGGTGGTTCCACAGCGTGCCAGGCCGGGGACAGGAGATAGGGTCCCATGGCAGAACCTGAAGGCCCTGTCCTCACTGTGCCTGCATCACTTCCCTCCGTGGAGCCGCCACTCACACCCCATCACTCCTGCCTTCCCCGTGGATCCCCTGCCCACTGAGCCCACATGAGTCCTCAGGATCTTTCTCAACATCGTGCTCAAGGCGGCCACACCAAGCTACCTGAGGGGACAAGAAGGTCAAAGCTCTTCTGACACTATGACCCTTTCCAGTTCTGACCACCCCCCCTCACAATTCTAGGAGTTTCCTGATAGTCACCGCATCCACATCTGCTCCCTGCTTCCCTCTCCTGACATTCACTATGTCTGCACTAACGCCTTCTCAGCACCTGGGGAAACCAGACCCAGAAAAGTCTACATTTAAGGCACAGGGCAGGCAATATGATCCTGTTTTATATACTGGGAGACTGAGGCCCAGAGACAGCCCAGCGCTGTGCCAGTTTGCCCAGACACCCATGGCGGGAGTCCAGAGTTGAAAGCGTCTTCCTGATCTAGCTTCAGATTTCCCATATAGGGGGCACCCGTGTGGCTCAGTCGGTTAAGCATCTGCCTTCGGCTCAGGTCATGATCCCAGGGTCCTGGGATGGAGTCCTGAGTAGGCTCCCTGCTCAGTGGGGAGCCTGCTTCTCCCTCTCCCACTCCCCCTGCCTGTGTTCCCTCTCTCGCTGTCTCTCTCTCTCTGTCAAATAAATAAATAAAAATCTTTAAAAAATTTCTCATCTAGGTTCCCAGCATGCCCTTTCCTCAGGCCTGTAGGAGGCACCCCTACTGCTTTTGTCCTCAGTGATAGAGATGTCTCCGCCAACAGCTGTTGCCCCCCAGGCCTGGGCACCCCCTGCTCTCTGCCTCACGGGCCAACTTGTGCCAGAGTCTGAGACATGGAAACACCATCACTCTGAAGGCCACCAGACCAGGAGTCAGGGGAATGGATGAGTTTCCATCTCTGCCATTTGCCAAATAGGGGAAGGTGGGGAGCCATTTTGCCCCTGGGAGCCTCCGTCACATTGTTTGTAAATGGTACCCCTGGTGCAGTGTTACACCTGCTGTGAGAACCCACTGGAAGTGTGTGTTGCAGGTGCCCAGGGTCCTGGCAATGGGGAGAGTTGACACCTAGAGGGCCCTGGAGCTATGGGGGGTGCACATCCCCACCTCCTCCAAGCTACTTTGTGAACCAGGAGGAGGACTCAAGTATTCAAAGGAAGATCCTTTGCCATCAGCTCAGGAGGCAGGAGGTAGATCCAGGTTCAGATCCCCACTCTGCCCCCAGGCTTGGCATGGCAGTCATCAGGTGGGCTTCCTGCTGGGGGCCTGTGTTTCCTTGTCTACAGAAAGGGCACAGTGGGTTCCATTTCAGCAATGCTATATCCTGGAGACCCTTTGTACACACACACATACACACACACCCCTTAGAAAAACTGGGCAAAATATAACAAGCAACATTTAAATGCATGGCTGAGCTTTTGAGAAAGTGAGGAGCACTTCCAGGGACAGAGTTGAAGAGTGAGAAGTCACAAAGTTTAAGCCCCATTCATTTACCCAACACTGAACTGACAAGGAGGAAAGCGGGTGGGGGGGGTGGCGCTTGAGGCAGGACTGGGGATTGACGATACTCACAAAAACACTGACTGCACTGCATGATCTTAGCATCCAGCTACCTGAACCTTTCTTAGAGGGCTGCCATGAAACAAAACAATAGCCAGCCAGTTAAAATGTCACAGAAATTTTTAGAAGCAGTTGAAACTCTATCACCCAGGAGCTGCAAACTTTGTTATCATCAGAGAAACAAGTGTTTCTTAATTGGGTAAATTTGGCAAATTGGTCATCTGACAAATTCTGTCTTCAGCAAATGGTTTTTTGAAAAATTGACTTTTGGCAAATTGATTTTCAGTGATTTGGCACTTTGGTGAGCATCTCAGCCTGTATCTGGTTTTAAAGGTCCTCAGAAGAGAGGAGTCAAGGGCTCGGGCCCATGAGAGGCAGAGACTAGGAACTGAGACCTCTCTATTCCCCACATGCATACCCAATTTAGAAGCCTTAAAGGCTTACAACCTCAGTAAAAATGTCTAGCAAACAAAACAAAACAAAACTTTCTCATTGGCAGACAGATTTCTGCTTAAGTTGTTAACTACACTTGTATCATCTTTTTGTGTATCAGAGGACATTGTCAAGAAAGTGAAAAGACAGCCCACAGAATGGGAGGAAATATTTGCAAATCATACATCTGATAAAAGTTTAATATCCAGAATATATAAAGAACTTCTAAAACTCAACAACAAAAAGACAAAACAGCCCAACATAAAAATGAGCAAAGGACTTGAACAGATATTTCACCAAAGAAGATACACAGCTGTCAGTAAGGACGTGAATAAATGCTCAGCATCAATAATCATTAGGGAAATGATTACCACTTCACACCCAGGAGGATAGCTATAATTAAAAACAAACAAACAAACAAAAGATGGAAAATAACTGTTGGTGAGGATGTGGAGAAACTGGAATCCACTGACATTGCTGGTGGGAATGTAAAATGGTGCACTGTCTGGAGAAAATATTTTGGCCATTATTCAAAAAGCTAAACATAGAATTACCATATGACCCCGCAATTCCATTCCGAGTTATATACTCAAAAGAATTGAAAACAGGGACACAAATATTTGTATGCTAATGTTCATAGCATTATTTGCAAGAATCAAAAGTCTAAACAGCCCAGGTGTCCATCGACAGATGAACGGATAAACAAAATGTGGGGTATACATACAACGGAATAGTTTTCAGCCTTACAAAGGAATGCAGTTCTGGTACATGCTATTACATGGATTAACCTTGAAAACATTACGCTAAGTGAAATAAGCCAGACATAAGAGAGCAAATATGGTATGAAATATCTAAAATAGGCACATTTATGGAGACAAAGTAGATTAGAATTTTTCAAAAGTTGGAGGTGGGGCGTGGGGAGTTATTACTTAATTGCTGTAGAGTTTCAGTTTGGGATGATGAAAAAGTTTTGGAAATAAATAGTGGTGATGTTTGCACAACATTGCGAATGTAATTAATGCCACAAAACTGTACGTTTAAAAATGGCTAAAATGGCAATTTTATGTTGTATATATTCTATGACAGTAAAAAAATTTTAAAGGAACGATGGTGAGCAAAGAAGTTGGTAAATCTGTGGGTAGATCCAATAACATACTGACAGTTCACAGAAAAATAGTAATGTTCATTTGTGACCATACACACAAGACAAGGCTGATGTACTGAGAGCACATGCCTACGGAGCAGGACAGAGCTGTTGACTATGTCTAGAACAAGTCTGCATGTCCTAGTACACAGGTTAAAACTTTCAGGGCAACTTATTAAAGTAAGAGAGAGGAAATACGACTTCTGCATTACTTTCCTGTGGTTGCTGTAACAAGTCATCACAAGTGTGGTGGTTTACAACAACAGAAATGTATTCTCCTACAGGCCTGGAGGCCAGAAGACAGAAACCAAGGTGTCAGGAAGGCAGGGCCATGCTCCCTCCCAAGGCTTTAGGGGAGAATCCTTTCTTATCTCTTCCAGCTTCTGGAGGCTGCCTGGGCTTATGGCTCAGCACTGCAGTCCCTGCCTCCATCTTTACAAGGCCTTCTCTTCCGTAGGTCGATGTCCAAACCCCCTCTGCCTCTCTGGCATAAAGATACATGTGATTGAATTTAGGGCCCACTGGATAACCCAGGATAAGATTCTCCTCTCAAGACAGTTAACTTAATCACATCTTTGAGGGAGCCAATTACCAGTCTACCCACCACTTCCAAATCTCAGGAGGAGGAAAAGGAAATAGAGAAAATTGAGTCACTCAAGTAGACATTAGGAAAGGAGAGGGGAAACAGAAGTCTAGAAAAACTCAGGACAAAAATTAAGTGGTGGAAAAAAATTCTCATAGGTCAATTAAAACAATAACCACAAATGTACTGAACAGAGACTGTCAGATTAGACACAAAAGCAAAACCTAGCCATATGTTGCTTATAAAATTCACACTGGAGCCCGGAAAGGTAGAAGGCACGAGAATGGGGAAACCCTGCCTCATGAATACGAGTTGTGGTTGTGCGCATCTGCAGACAGCATGGACTTGACACCAAGTGGCCCTAGAAATGGGGGGTGGGGTGGGGGGTGGGAAAAAAAAGGCCTGAAGGTTGTGGGGTTGTGTTCAAGATCAGCCCAACTGGGCTTGGCTCCTGGAGAACAGCCCGACCCTGTCCTGGGCGACGCCACCTCAGAAGCCTAGGGACAGCCCAGTGATTGGCCACAGAGCAGGCCTCAACTCCCAAACTGCCCAAACTGCCTCCCTGGAGACTGTGGATCAATGGGGAAAGAAACCCAAGCACATTGAATGTATGGTTTGAAGGCTGTCATGGCTTAGGATGACACTAGGTTAAAAAGAGAGTGGATTTATAGGCCGTGGCGCTTGGACAAGGCAGAAATGGAGAAAGAGGGGCTGACTCCTTGGGTCCGGTGTGGGGCAGTGACCAGAGCCTGGCTTGTCTTAGCGTCAGGGGCCCAGTGAGATTCTGCTCCTTTCCCTCAGGGCTTCATCTGAAGGATAGGGGTAGATGAGGCCTGGAGAGCATGAACTGTGTGTGGAGTGGGGTCTCACTGTGAGCGGCCCTAGGCCAGGCCTCTCCGGACAGGGATGCTCCTTCCTGATCCCAGCGGCCTCTGTCTCTTGGTCCTGAGCCTACAGGGAACCTGTCAGGGGTCCACCAGATTAAGCAGGAATCGGATCTGCCCTTCAGTACCTCACGGGCCCTCCTATGGGCTGGAAGGCTTATCAGGGCTTTTTTAGACTATAGCCTCTCTCCAAGCTCACCAGCATCCTCACCCCCATCATACACACACACACACACACACACACACCATTACTTTGGACTCAGTCCCACAAATCTCAGCATGTATTTCAGAATTCTAAGAGCCCGTATTGATTTTTGGAAGAAGCCATTTGTAAACGGCATGTGAAGACCATTCTGTGTGGAATCTTATGCCAAGTCTAGGGGTCCCCATGTGAGAGTCACCTCACCAGGGCATGGGGAGCCTTGCCCCTTTCAAGCCATCCAGCATCCCTCTGGCTGCCTTTCCTGGACCCCCTACCCAAGGCCAGCCTCTGGTGTGTTCTTGGAGAGATGTGGTCCCCTCTTGGCAGGAGAAGGTCATCCTCATCATCCTGAAGGTCCCCCACTCAGCCTCAGCATCATACTGCACATCCCAGCCTGCTCCAGGGACCCTAGGCTGGCAGGCCATTCAGCTTCAGAAATATCCATAAGCCAGCAAGAGTGGGGGAAGCCGCACAACCCCCCAGCAAGAGGAAGGGTGGTCTGGGGCTGGGAGCCAGATGGTCTGGGTTCAGATCCCAGCAACGCTTCTGACTGACAGCGGGACCTCTCCGAGCCCTGGTGCCCTAGTCCGTGTACTACATGGGTCACTGGCTATGAGCCGTACACCCAAGGACGGAGGAGAAAGGAGGCTCAGAGTGTGAAGGGCATGCCTAG
Organism: Mirounga leonina; assembly: GCF_011800145.1. Taxonomy (NCBI): domain Eukaryota; kingdom Metazoa; phylum Chordata; class Mammalia; order Carnivora; family Phocidae; genus Mirounga; species Mirounga leonina. The sequence continues at coordinate 17,389,871 of NW_023270265.1, read as the reverse complement.
GGGACAAGCTGCTAAGTGGTCTCATTCACATCCAGGCCACACAGCTGAAACTTGTCTCAGAACAGGGTGTATGAATGGAAGCTAGGGCACACTTGGGGCTCCTGGACCTATCAGAGTTTGTGATAGTTAATTTTATGTGTCCTCTTGACTAGGTGCCCAGATAATTGATCAAACAGTATTCTGAGTGTTTCTGTAGGGGTGTTTGGGATGACATTAACATTTGAATCTGTAGACTGAGTAAAGCAGATTTTTTTCCCTGATATGGGTGAGCCTCACCCAATCAGTTGAAGGCCTGAATAGAACAAAAGCCTGACACGCCCAGGAGCAAAGGGGAACTCCTCCAGCCTGGCTGCTGGAGCTGGGACATTGGTCTTTTCTGGCCTTCAGACTCAAACTGAAATATTGGGTCTCAAGTCTATTGGCCTTCAGAATAAAACTTATACTATCAGCTTTCCTGGATCTCCAGCTTGCCAACTGTGCTCTTGGGACTTCTCAGCCTCCATAATCACGTGAGCCAATTCCTTATAATAGAGAGAGAGAGAGAGAATATCCTCTTGGTTGTGTTTCTCTGGAGAGCCCTGACTAATAAGTAGCTCAAGGATGAAGGGATGAAGTGTGGCCCTGGGGCCACTGTGCCAGGAATGATCCACTCCTGTGCTTCCAGGCGGGGCCTCTCCTGTAGAGCAGGACCACCCTGCTGCCTCCGTCAGAGCTTCTGCGAGCTGGGAGGTCAGCAGTCATGGGCTGAGGAACCCACTCCGAGGTCTGTGAGGAGAGGCAGCCTGGGCTGTGAAACAGTGGGCCCACCCAGGTGTCAGCCTGACTCAGATACTCAACCAGCTCTGGCCTGGGGCATGCTTCATTCCCTACCCCAGTTCCCTCCCTGTGAAATAAGGAATTTTTTTAAAAAGATTTTATTTATCTGAGAAAGAGAGCACACAAGACAGAGAGAGAGAGAATGAGCAGGGGGAGGGAGAAGCAGGCTCCCCACTCAGCAGGGAGCCCAATGTGGGGCTCGATCCCAGGACCCCGGGATCATGACCTGAGCTGAAGGCAGACACCCAACCGACTGAGCCACCCACATGCCCCGAATAAGGATTTAAAAGCACTTGTCCAGGGGCGCCTGGGTGGCTCAGTCGTTAGGCCTCTGCTTCCGCTCAGGTCATGATCCCGGGGTCCTGGGATCGAGCCCCGCATCGGGCTCCCTGCTTCAGCGGGAAGTCTGCTTCTCCCTCTCCCACTCCCCCTGCTTGTGTTCCCTCTCTCGCTGTGTCTCTCTCTGTCACATAAATAAATAAAATCTTTTTAAAAAGAAAAGACTTTAAAAATAAATAAATAAAAGCACTTGTCCTGGGGCGCCTGGGTGGCTCAGTTGGTTGAGCAACTGCCTTCGGCTCAGGTCATGGTCCTGGAGTCCCGGGATCGAGTCCCGCATCGGGCTCCCTGCTCGGCGGGGAGTCTGCTTCTCCCTCTGACCCTCCCCCCTCTCATGTGCACTCTCTCTCTCTCATTCTCTCTCTCTCAAATAAATAAATAAAATCTTAAAAAAAAAAAAAGCACTTGTCCAAAAATAAATAAATAAATAAAAGCACTTGTCTTGCAGGATTTTAAATGCCCAGCACAGTACTTGACACACAGCTGACATTGGATAAGTATTCATTAATGTCAGTGGTAGAAAAACTGGAGAGCAGACAGCTGACCTCCCTAAAAGGGCCAGGCCTGGCCATGGACAAAGGGTTGTGCCCCGTAGCTGAAGGACCCAATGCCCAAGGCTGCATGCCAAGAGGCCCCTGGCCTAGAAGAGCCTCTCAGAGGCACTTCTTAGGGCTTGTCCCACAGTGCTCAGTGCTCAGTGCTCAACCCTCCTTAGACTGGACTCCAGGCTGCCCGGTCCAGCATGGATGTTCTCCGTGGCCAGTCCAGCTTATAGCTCCAGGCTGAGGGGGACATATGGGGTTGAAGGTGGCAGCAGGACCTGGTGTCCAGAGCCAGCCTGTGCCTCCTGGGCCACTGGGCTCTCATCCCGCTGATGCTCTGTACTCAGGAGTCCCTTCGGGTGAGGACAACCATGGCTCGCTGGGCATCCCCACCGCATCCACTTACAGGGAGCTGACCCCTGGCCAGGCTGCAGAGCCACGGCCCTCGGGGTCCCGCCGCCCGCCGCCCCCCCCCCCCCCCCCCGCACAGCCAGAACTATTACCTCCTTTCAGAAAGAGCTCTTTGAAGAGGGAGGGCTTTAGAAGGAGTTTCCTAGCAGAGATTTCAAATCAGCCCCTGTTGTGGCATTTAGGTCATTGATTTTATTGATAAACAGAGAACACAGCTTGATAAAACAAGGGAGGGCTATTATAAATACATGAAGGTGGAGCAGAGCCTGTTCTCTGAAGGGAGCAGGGCCGCCAGGCTTGTCCTGCCTCCAGCCTGGGCCTGGGCTCTGTGCAGGGAGAGGCGGTGACCCAGCGCTGGGGGCGTGACTTCCTCTGGTGGCCTCACCTTCCTTCCCGTGAGGCTCTCCAGGTCAGCGACTAGGGTGCTGCCCTTGGGGAGTCCGTCCCTGTGTGGGCAGCACTCGGCCCCATGCAAAGCCATCTGAAGATGACTTTCGTGCTGGAATGCCGTGAGGGGGAGAGTGCTCAGGGAGTGTGTGCGGCAGGGCCCTCACAGGAGAGGACACGCTGCAGAGGAGACCTGAAGCCATGGGCCAGGGTGGTTCCAGAAGGGCCAGGTGGGGGTGGACACATGGGGGAAGGGACTGCCCAGCAGGAGCCAGGCCTTGACCGAGGAGCATGGCCACTCACCCTCAAGCCAGGAAAGGGCTGGGGCAGGGTACCCATCCTCCACCCTGGGATCATGCCCACCTTCCAGGGCCCCACGAGGGCTAGAGGAGATACTGGTGCTATCCAGCCCAGGATGTGAGAGGACCTCCTGATTTCTGTATTTTCCCTACTATGAGATGTACCAATGCTGGGAGGAGAAGGCCTTTCGGATGTACACCGAGCCTTCCCCCCGTAGGGAAGAGACACTCTACCTCAGACTCACACTTCCTGATTCCAAAACATATTGCAAAGCTACAATAATCTAGACAGTGTGTCACTGGCTAACAATAGACATATAGATCCATGGAATGAAATCGAGAGGCCAACACTCAGCACTTATATTTGTAGCCTATTGATTTTCTACGAGGGTGCCAAGACCAACCATTCAATGAAGAAAGACCAATCTTTTCAACAAATATTAAAAACAGTCATAACTGGATATCCACATACAAAAGAATGAATTTAGATCTCCACCTCACACCATGTAAAAATTTAACTCAAATGGGTTATAGACCTACATGTAAGGGCTAAAACTATAAAACTCTTAAAAAAAAAAAACAAACCACAGGCATAAACCTTCACGACCTTGAATTAGGCAATGGTTTTTTAGATGTGACATCTAAAGTACAAGTGACAAAAAAATAAATGAATCTCCTCGAAATTACAATCTTCTGGGCTTCAAAGGACACTATCAAGAAAGTGAAAGACAAGGATGGAATAAATATTTGTAAATCATAAATCTGATAAAGGACTGGAATCTAAAATATATAAAGAACTCTGACAACTTAATAATAAAAAGACAAACCCAATTGTTAAATGGGCAAAGGATCTGAGTAGACATTTCTCCAAAGAATACATACAAGTGAACAATAAGCACATGAAAAGATGCTTGACATCATTAGTCATCGGGAAACACAAATCAAAACCACATTGAGATACATCTTCACACCTGCTAGGATGGCTAGAATCAAAAAGTCAAATAACAACGAATGTTAACACAAATGTGGAGAAATCAGAACCCTCAAACACAGTGGTTCAGCTGCTTTGGGAAAAAATCTGGCAGCTCCTCAACAAGTTAATCTACTATGGGATCCTGCAATTCCACTCCTAAGTATCTATCCAAGAGAATTGAAATATATTTCCACACAAAAGGTACACAGATGTTCATTGGCAGCATTATTCATAAGAACCAAAAAGTGGAAACTACCCAAGTGTCCTTCAACTGATAAATGGATAAATAAATCAGGTACATCCGTACAATGGAATATTATTTGGCCATAAAAAAGAATGGAGTACTGATGTATGCTACAATATGGATGGACCTTCAAAACATGCTAAATAAAAAAAGCCAGTCACAAAGGACCACATACTATATGTTTCCCTTTATATGAATGTCCAGATAGGCAATCTGTAGAGACAAAAAATAGATTAGTGCTTGGTCAGCACTAGGGAGGTGGGGGAGGGAATGGGGTGTGCTGCGTATTTGGTTGGGTACTTATTTTGGGAGTGATGAAAATGTTCTGAAATTAGATAGTGGTGGTGGTGGTTGCACAACTCTGTGAATGCACTAAAAACCACTAAGTTATACACCTATAAGAGGGTGAATTCTATCGTGTATGAATTATATCTCAATAAAGACATTATTTTAAAATGCCATGTGTTTCAGCAATTAATTGAAAACTCCATTGCACTTTTTTTAAAAGATTATTTATTTATTTGAGCGAGAGAGAGAGCATGAGCGAGCGTGCATGAGCAGGGAGGAGGGGCAGAGAGAGAGGGAGAATCAGACTCTCTACTGAGCAGGAAGCCTGATGCGAGACTTGATCCCGGGACCCTGGGATCATCACCTGGACCGAAGCCAGACACTTAACCGACTGAGCCACCCAGGTGCCCTCTATTGTGCTTTTTTTAAAAAAATTTTTTCGGGGTGCCTGGGTGGCTCAGTCGTTAAGCGTCTGCCTTCGGCTCAGGTCATGATCCCAGGGTCCTGGGATCGAGCCCCGCATCGGGCTCCCTGCTCAGCAGGAAGCCTGCTTCTCTCTCTCCCACTCCCCCTGCTTGTGTTCCCTCTCTCGCTGTGTCTCTCTCTGTCAAATAAATAAATAAAATCTTTAAAAAATAAATAAATAAAAATAAAAAATAAAAATAAAAAATTCTTTCTTGGAATCTAACTAGAGCCCAGTGGAAATTGCTAGGCTCTGACTCATCATTTCTCTTATTCCCCTTGCTTTTTTAGGTCAGGTCACTAGTGACCTTCAAAAAAATCCCTCCAAAAAAAACCCTAGGAGTCTGGAGATCCCCAGCCGGGCCTTCCATTCTGCAGCCTTGGCAAGCCTCTGCCATATTCTTGAGCAATCCCTGTCCCGGAGAACCATCACACTGGAGGTCTACTGAGTTAACCTGAGCAGCAGGGAGCAAAGGGGTTAGGGGTCCGGCCCTGCCCTGGCTCCACCTTTCAGCCCCAAATGCCCACCTGTCCTGGGAGCTGGGCACCCAGATTGCCTACCTTCCAGCTCCAACATGTGCAATCCACAGACTTGTCACACCACAGACCTCCTGGACTCCAGGGATTTATTTTTAAAGGCCTCTGAGTATCCATATTTCTCAGAAATCCCCCTTTTTCCCCTAATGAATGGTCCTGGCATCTGCTGGTGGTCATGGAAGGGGACAAGTCGCTGAAAGAACCATTTGTCGACTCTGTCCTGACAACATCCCTGGGGCTGCAGGTGAGTGGGTGCCCTGGGCATCTCTGCCCCTTAAGGGTGGGCCTGGGCCTGGGGCCTGGGGTCTGGCCCCGCTCTGCTGAGGACTCCAGAGGGGACCTTCTCTGTGTGTATCAGAAGGGAGTCTCTGAGTTCCAGCCTCCACAGGGCAGATTCTGAGAAAAGGATTTATCCCACGATGTCTATTTGGGAAGCACAGTGAGTGAGGCAGGCAGGAAGCGAGGCAGAAGGGGAGGAAAGCTTGGGATCCGGGGAGAGCCCTTGGGAACAGCAGGAAGAGCTCCAGAGCTCCAGAGCCTGAGTGCGTGACAGGTGTGCCCACTGTCCCTTAGTCAGTTAAACTCACGTGAAGATCCGAGATGAAATGCTGCAAAACTCTGACACAGAGTCAACGTTCTGGAGATAGCAGTTGCTAGGACCATAGTTAGGAGAAGCCGCGTGAGGGTAGCTGAGTGAGCTAGCGCCCAGAGAGAGCGCAGTCCTGCAGTGTCTTGAAGGAAGCCTGATTTCTCTTCCTTCTCACTTTCCTAACCACCCCGCCCAGCCCCACCTTGCTGACCTCCTAGAGTGGCTGCTAGTCTCGCAGGAGGTCCTGGGTGTGAGTGTGCGTGTGCGTGTGCGTGTGTGTGTGTGTGATTGATGTCTCCCCCACACCCCAGTCTGCCCCAGGGCCCCTGCGGAGGACCTGGAGCAAACACACAAGGGAGGCCACCGTGTGCCACTTGGCCCAGAGCTAATGGAGACGCTTCCATCACCACCGGCCTAGGCTTTCATCACCCACGCTTTCAAGTGGAAGGCAGCGCTCCCCAAACACCAGACAGGCATCATCTTCCAACTGGGGGTGCAGAGCAGGGCTGATGAGCATGAGAGACGCTGGACCTTCTCTGCAGGCAGACCTCACTCAGGGCCAAGATCACCTCTAGGCTGGGGGTGGGGCATGACAGGGAACCACGACCAGAGGCAGTGAAATCAGTCGCTTTCCATAACCACAACTCCCACAGACCCAGGTGAGGAGGAGGAGGTATCCTCACCTCTAGATGGCTCTGGGATGCAAGCCTGGCCAGGCACAAGGTCAGCCCTGAAACCCAGCGACTGGCTACTCCACGGGTCTCCAAATACTCCTTGGCCTCGGAGCCTTGTTCAAGTGAGACATTACGTGGAGGCCCAGTGCATAAAATTGTCTGGTTGACATCAGCCAAGGGGCTGCTTCCTTTCTGCCCTGAACCCCCACCCCCAGGCTGTCGTAAGAGGGCACTGAATAGCACACTTGAGTGTCCCACGGTCACCCTGCCCCACCTCCCTACAGTGACCACAACCTGGCGGACAGCCACCATCTCCCCAGACCACACAGGCCCTTCTCACAGCCTCCCCCCTGACCCCTTCCTTCTCCCCCACATCCTCCCACCTGCCGTTTCCACCTGCCATGGCCCCACCAGCCCCAGTGCAGAATGAGGCAGGGGAAAGGCGCTGTTAAAGGTACTGAAATGTGAAGCTTCCTCCTTTCTTTGTCTTCCTTTTGTTCTCTGTTTTAATTTGATGTTTAATTTGATATTTAATGTCATTCTAAGTAAAGAGAAATTAAAATGTTTGTTAGTATGAATTTTACCCTTCATCTTTCTATTGTTCAATGCCAGTTTTAAGTGCATTAAATCTAAGAGCATTTATCTCATATCCATAAACCGCACATGCATTTAACAGTGTGAATACTTCACACGACTAACTCAACTGTTCCAATTTCACTTCTTGACCCCAGGGCACATCCTATCAATGCTCTCCACCTCGGTTTACTGGCGGGGGAGGAAGGAAGGTCGTTCTCTTTTCCTCTCTTGTCATCACTGCCCAGCGACTCTGGTTCTAACAAAAAGCGGGGCCTCTGGGGCTGTCCCCCCCTCCCTTACTCCGTCACCCACGTGACAAGCTCTCCTGTCCTCGCTGAGTCCTGGCCCCACACAGTCCCCCAGTGCCCTGTGCGCCTGAGATTTCCTGCTGGCATATGCGAACAGGGCTGCGCCCATATTTGCCTATCTCCCCAATCACGCATACCCCCTCGTCCCAGGACAGCACTCAGAGAACACAAGTTCAACAATAAAATTATTAAGATTTCAGGACTGCTACAGCCAAGCGCTGAATCAAGCACAGGCCCTTCTGAGCCCGGGACCCTGTGCCGCTGTGTGGTCGGTCACCAGCCTATGAGGCCATGCCTGCTCCCCACTCGCTTTCCCCCTTGGCTGACTGATCCTGATTCCACATTGCAGGGACCTCACAGGGCAGAGGCCCACCCAGTGTCCCAGAGCCTCTTCTCTCCGGGGCTCCTCCTGCCACCCCAGCTGCCGTTTATGGGTCTGGCTCTCCCACTAGAACACAAGCTCCCAGGTGCAAGGCTATGTATGTTGGTCCATTTGGCCACTGGCCCCAGTCCTGAGCCTGGCACAGCCACCAAATAACTATTTGCTAAATGAACATATCAACCACTCGCTTAGTATTGGTTGAGCACCTAAGATGGGACAGGTGCCTCCAGGGCCCAGGGATAAAGATGACAGGACAGCTTTTGTCCCCAGGGCCTTGAGCCTTGTTCCCACCTGGATAACTTCTAACTTCAGCCTCTGTGAGGTGAATGGGGTCTGCAGGGTGACCCATCTTGCTGATGTACAAGCTGAGGCCAAACAGGTGAGACTGGGTGCCAGGGGCAGACCCTGAGCCTGTGACAGCTGATCTGGATCCAGGCACCCCCGGAGCCTGGGAATGAGAAGGGCTGGGCCTCTCTCCCAGCCCTCCCCCACTGCCCTGGGGCTGCTGCCGTGGTGAGGAGCAGCCTGTCCCCAGAAGGAGGCCTCCCTGCCTCGGAGCTGACCTGCTTGTCCTGCACAATCGATTTTCAATTGACCTCCACCTTCCACTTTACACTTTAGAGCCTCCGAGGCCTCACGCCTCTCTGAACAAACCTTTACAGCCTGGGAAGGCCAGCTGGGTGCCCGGGCCGGGAGGCGGGGCGGCGCAGCCCTTCCTGCTTCCCCAGGGGAGTCCTCAGGCCTTCGGCCATCAACACTCAGACCACCATTTCTTTCTCTTCCCTTCTTCTCATAACTACACAAATAGCATTCTACTGACGACAAAGGGCACTTTTCATCTTTAAGTTTTTATTTTGAAATTCTACAATTCTACTTCTACAGAGGAGTTGCAAGAAGAGTACAATGAATACCCACACACTCTTAAATTCAACAATTGTTAACAAGATAAGGACATCCTCCTACAGGAATGCCACACAATTATTGAAGCCAGGAGATTTAACAACAACGCAACCCTGTTTTCTAATATTCAGTCCATATTCAAATTTTACCCATTGTCCCAACATTGTCCTTTATTGCATGGCTTGTTTTTCTTTTTCTTTTTAAATATTTTATTTATTTATTTGACAGAGAGAGAGCACAAGCAGGCAGAGAGGCAGGCAGAGGGAGAGGGAGAAGCAGGCTTCCTGCTGAGCAGGGAGCCCGTCATGTGGGGCTCGATCCCAGGACCCTGGGATCATGACCTGAGCCGAAGGCAGACAATGACTGAGCCACCCAGGTGCCCCTGCTTGTTTTTCTTAATATAGGTTCCAACTCCAGATCATGCATTTCATTTATTCACCATGTCTCTTCATTAAGGGCCTTTTCAGAGAAAGGAGAGTAGCATAGGCTGGCCATCCTGACAGGCGCCTTTCTCTGTTCTCATCCCCACGCTTCCCATGCACGTGCATGTACACACACACACACACACACACACACGAACCAGCCCAGGGCAGGGTCTTGAGGTCTGCACACCAGGCCCTGTGTCTGCCACCTTCTCACACATGTTACCCCACCCGGCCCTGGGTATTCTCATCCAGGCCAGCCTCGTTCAGGGCCAGCTAGCTGGTCCTGGTCAACCCTGCCCCCAGAGACATTTCCAGAACTGAAGGAATGAGTCTAGGGGAGGTAGCCTGACTCAGCAGGAGGCATGTGAAGCTGCTGGTTCATAGCAGGAGCCTCCACCCTTAGGAAGGCAATTGAACCCCGCTCCCAAAGCTGATTATGACTACTTCTAATCTATTACTTGAACTTGAGCATACTAATTTGTATTTATCAGATTTACTTCTCACGACTTTGTTTTGAGACACCGGGCGTGCGGATGAGATGCCGTCTGAGATCAGAGAGCGTGCTTCTTGCGAGGGCAATCAGACAAGCGGACATCCTGGAGGGTGTGGCCTTTGAGCAGGACCCTCTGGCTCAGGGACAGGCATCCTTGGAAGGGTGACCTGTACAAGCAGAGGTGTGAAGGTGGGAATGAGCCCGGGTGGTCCAAGAAATGTTTGAGGGGCACGGTGGGAGCCAATGCTGGACAGATGGACAGAGCCAGCCCCAGAAGGGTCTCCGCCATGACAGGGGCTCCCCTTCCAGCCGCGTGCGGGGGTCACAGGCATGAACAGGATACTGTGGCAAAAGCTCTCTGCACACAGTCTCATGGTGGTGATTGTATTACTGTCCTTTCAGGTTCTCCCCAGGAGGCTCAGTGACTTAGAGCCTCCCTCCCTGGGGTCCACTGTGAGCAGACACCATGACCAGCTTCTTGGGGTGGGGTGGGGGATACAGGCCCCAGAAAGACAACCCCAACTCGATCTTCACTGCACTTTGACATGCAAACATAGACAGGCTCTAGCAGGAAAAATCAGACCCAACCGCAGAATTCTTTGAATCCAGAGAGTGTCAAGAGCTGTGGAGAGCACGGCATGGTGCTGGGTCCCTGGAACTTACTTCTGTTCCTCCGGAGTGCTCATCAGAAGCCAAGAGTGAAGCTCCCGCCCACTGCTGTGGCAGCATATCCCTACCCCCGGCCCCTGAGACCTGAGCAAGCCAACTGGGGGCCAGGGTGAGGCGGAGCCTCTGGGTGCCTGTGCCGTGGGCTATGAAGGGAAACTGGAGGGACGCCTGGGTGGCTCAGTCGTTAAGCGTCTGCCTTCGGCTCAGGTTATGATCCTGGAGTCCCTGGATCGAGTCCCGCATCGGGCTCCCTGCTCAGCGGGGAGTCTGCTTCTCCCTCTCCCTCTGTCCCTGCCCCCCACCCCCACCGCTCATGCTCTCTCCCTTTCGCTCAAATAAAATCTTTAAAACAAAGAGAGACCGACCGACAGACAGACAGACTGGAACTGGCAGGCAAGGGGACCAGCAGGTGAGGTCCCAGAACACTCACAGCACTCCAATTACTCATCCAGGGTGCTCCTGACAGCCTTGGCCAGGACCCTGCCTCTGCTGACCCTAGGGCAACCCTTTCCCTGTGGTAGCCCCTTCTTCCCAGAGCGCAAGGAAGAAGGGAGCCTCTCAACCCTAGGAGGGGGCCCACTGGAGACCCAACTGAGAGCTCTCACTCATTCTTATAATCACTCAGATATGAGCTCAGCTTATCTTCTGTGCGACAGGGACAAAATCAAAAAGGGTCAAACTAATAGTACTTCCAGTCTTTTCCTCTCTTCCTGTCTGTTCTGGGTTCTTTCTTTGCTCCTGCATCTTGACTGGGCTGAAAGGAACATGGACTTCTCCTGTGAAGCATCCTGGTCTAGCGTTTGCTCCCACGGAGGGTGGTTGTGTGGGGTAAAGCAGATGATGACAGAAAGCAGCCAATGCCTGCCTGGTGAATTCTAAGCATATGGTAAGTGTGCGCTGTTATTTTTATAGCTCCAGTGTAAACCTAACTCCTCATCACGCTCAGAACAGGAGGGGTGTGTGGAGGGCCGTGCGCCGCTCTGAGCCGGCCTGGGTTCTAGAGTCAGGTGTGGGTGGGAGTGGACAGGGCTGACCTCTGGCTGCGGCTAGAGTCACCAGATCCCCGAGCAGCTTCCTGGATGCGGGCGAGCTGGAGACCAGAGGGGCTGCCCAGAGGCCAGAGCCAGATCCGTAGCGAGGGCCGGCATGGCTTGATCCAAAGTCCCCATGGGCATTGTCCTCCGCGGGTGGTGGGGAGCCTTTGTGGGCTCAGGGCCAGTCCTGGGCTGAGCAGGTTGGCAAGTGTGAACCCCTGAGATTGGGCCCCTCCAGGGGCTTAGCTGCCACCTTCTCCAGCTCCACATGCCTTTTTTGAAGTTTGGGGGGTTTCCCCAATTAAGTCTCTTGGTTTTCCTTTGTGGGTTTTTTGTTTTCCTGCTTCAAGTTTTAAAACTATAGGAAAATACAGAATATAACAGACAGCAATGTCAGAATTTATAAATGTTGACACCTGGTCATGTTTACTCCAGAAGATTTCAATTCATGTAAAAGCAATAGGACATTGCAGATGACCTTCCCTCCTGACTCAAGGGACTTGTCCTTCCCCGCTCAGCAAATGGTGGCACAGCCTCGGGGGCCTATTTGCTGTCCATGTTTTCATATTTTTGAGACATCGAAACTCACACATGCACGCACACACACGCACGAACATGCAGGAACATGCACACATGCACACGTGTGGAAACTGTAATCTATTTTTGAGCTTATCCACATTGATACATATAGATCTAATTCATCCACTTGAACTACTCCGTAAAGATTCTATCTCACAAATATCTCACGATTTGTTTATCCACTTCCCTAATGACTTAAGTTTTTCCCAATTTTGTGCCATAACAAATGGTATCGTAATGAGCATCCTTATTCAGCGTCCCAGTGGTACCCAAGGGGATGTACCCAGAGTGGCGTCTCAGCATCTTCTGAAACGCATTGTCTCAAATTCATACGTTTTTGTTCTCTGCTCCTCCAAGTGGTTGGATTAATTTACACCCCTGCCCATGGGCGTGAAATTTCCCATGTTCATCATTTTATCCATGCTTGGGATTCTCAGGCATGATTTTTTTTTCCGAACTGATGGATAAAAAATGATATTTCATTTGTACTAATTTGTATTTTCTTGATAATTAGTGATATTGAACATCTGATACCAAATTTTCATTGGCCATTCATGTCCCCTCTTCAGTGAATTGTTCATTTTTATTTTGCCCACTTTTCCTATAGGTTGTTTGTATTTTTCCTTATTGATTTTTTTTCTTTTCAAATTTTTATTTAAATTCTAGTTAGTTGACATACAGGGCAATATTGGCTTCAGAAGTAGAAATCAGTGATTCACCCCTTAATCCAACACCCAGTGCTCATCCTAACAAGTGCCCTCTTTTTCTTATTAATTTTTATGTTGCTGATCCTCAATGTGGTGTATGTATAGCAAACATCTTCTCCCTGTTGGTTGCTTTTCTTCTTAAATTGTTTTTGAACACCGCACTGACTGCATAGCTCCTAACCGTGCAGCTGCATGAATTCTCCCAAGTGCCCCGTCCATGTCACCCCCAGGTCATAGCACCACCAGGCCCTGAAGCCCCTTCACGCCCAGCCGATCACCGTCCACTGTCTGACCCGTTAATGAGTGGATTCTGTTAATATCTTTCCTAACACTGTACACCCTTCCTCACCAGGGGGACATCCTCCCGGTTATGGAGTATTATTCTCCTAATGTGCCGTGGATTCTGTTTGCTGATGATTCCCTTGAGGGTTTTGCACCTGTGTTCAGAACAGAGAGTGGTCAGTGGTCTGGAGTTCTCCATTTTTTGCTCTCCATCAGGTTAAAGTATTCATGATGGACTGGCTCTGTAATGACTGTTTGCCAATATGAGTGTATTACTAATCTTGGAAGCTGTGTTAGGGGTAACAGAAAGGAGCAAAGGGAATGAGGTTCAAGTGAGAGGGCTTCTTGGTGGTCCCTGAGACGGCAGTGGGGCATCAGGAAAACCACAATGGGCTACACTGGTCACCCGTGCTCTCTTCAAGCAGGACTTAGACTCCCCTACACCTGTAACACCCTTAACACCCTCTGCCCAGTGCTGCCCAATGGCATCTCCAGGACCGTTGGCTTTATGGGGTACTAATAGGTGTGGTGTCACACTCCCTTTGTTTTCCATGGGACACACTGAAGGGTGGTGTGGACTGGCTTGAACATCTTCTCACACCCATCACTCCCCTGTCTCTAAGCTCTACCTTCCCCATTGGAGGCCACTCACCGCCGCACCCCAGTCTCTCACAGGAGATAGTCCTGGCCCATCTAACGCTGGGCACAGAATGATGGATCCATCACCTCCCATCAACAGTAGCCTGCAGTCAGCCAAGCTGCAGAGCAGGTGGGGCTGGGAGCTCAGGGCCCTGGGACTGTCCAAGGGCAGAGTGCCACACGTATCCTGCCCATGGGCTCCTGAGCTCATCTGTCCACACGATCCCCCAGGCAGAGGGCAGGAGCTTAGCCCACCAGATGGAATCTGCGGTTCTGACCCCATGACCAGGTCTGTGGCCTACCAGCCCAGCCCAGCTGGGTTTTGGAGAGGACCAGACACCTGGCCAGTGGGCATTCATTCACTCACCCCGCTAACATGGGCCCGGGGATAGGAAAGGTGACCTGCAGCCCCTCCCTGGAGAACAGCTGGGAGACACAGAGAGGTAGGGATTTGGCCCCCTCCCTATAGGCAGTCACAGGTCTCACAGAGGAGGGACATCTGGGGGCACAGAAGGGACAAGCAGAGGGCACAGCAAAGACAAGGCACAAAGCCTGGGCAAATGCAATGCTAAAAGAATGGGATGACCCAGGATTACACTGGGAGGGGCCTGGGCGGTGGGCTGGTCATGGGGTGGGAGCTTTGTGTGGCATGACAGGGCACTGACCCCACCTCTGATGGAGCTGGGTGGCCTCTCCCGTGTCCATGTCCTGCCTGTGTTGGCTCAGCCTCTCTGTGCAGGAGCTCTGGGATGCAGAGCCGTGGTGGGGAGCACTTGGTGTCCATCCAGTGTGCAGCGGTGTTGGGTGAGGTGGGTGTCAGAGGCCGGTGCCCTGTCTCAAGGAATCCCACCAAGGGGAAGGCATATCCAGGTAACACTCAAGTTGGTAGCTGGGTTGTCTCAGGCTCTGGGGGATGTGGCCACGGAGAAACACAGGGGATTTGGGTTACAGCATTCTCTAGCTCCCATCCCCTGAGAGGACATGAGTACCTAGAGAGCTAGAACAATCCATGCCACGCCTCAGGGAAGGCCAGCTGGGAAAGACCCCAGGGAAAAAGGAAAAAGCACCGCCCAATTCAGAGCAGAAGAGAGCTCTGAAGCAGCCCCATGCCAGCTCCTCATTTCATAGGGGAAACCAAGGAAAAGAGGGCGAGGCTTGTCCACAGTCCCATGGGCAGGGGCTGGGGGGACACCTGCCAGGTCAGGACTGTGGAGCTCCAGGCTGGCTTTCCGGCCAGCCGCACATAGGGAATAAACTGTGCCAACAACTCATTACACTCATTCAGCTCAGCCCAGAGCCAGCAGAGTAAGAACAAGGACATGGAGGGCAAAATAATAACGCGAACTGGCTTGTTTTTATCATTTTTATGACTTTGATTCTTTCACACAACACTGCTGCTTGGACCTCGGCTGGCCCCGGGGGCAGGCAAGGCAGACGATGCTCCCGGGAGACGTCTGAGGCCTGGGAGGTGCAGGGGGCTGCCCTGACCCAAGGGCCCCCACTCCAGGTGGCTAGAGAGCCTTCCCTGCCACTGCTCTGGTTTTTAATCCTTCCCACATGCCGAGCCCGGCTGCTGAGGGGGAAGCGGGAGCACCTGGAGAACACTATGGGCCCTGAAACCCTTGGGCTCCCTGCTTAGAGGAGGTGGTAGCGGGGGAACCGGGTCCTGCGCAGAGGGCACCAAGGGGTTGGCGTGGGATACCTGCTACCTCCCAGGCCGCCCTGGAACCACCCCCTCCGCCTCCCCCCCACCCCCCCACCCCCCCACCCCCCTCGCTCCGCCCAGGCCTGGCTGCAGGGGTGGTATGTGCTCTCCCTGCAGGGGTGCCCGGTTTTCAAACCTTCCCGCTTCTCTTCAGCTCCCAGCGAACCTGCAGGATTCCTGAGGGCGGGTGTGCTCCATCTTCCCAGGCTGGAAAATCTCAGGAGCTTCCAGGAAAAAGGCCAATCCCTCAGATAACTCGCAGCCAGCAGCTGAGGCCAGAATAGAGCTCAGGTTTTAGCCATGAGAGTACCGGTTTCTCTAACTCCTGGCGCCGGGTTGGCTTCTCAGGCCCGCATCATGTCACGGGGCCTTCACAGCTGCCTCCCAAGGTAGGTGGGAAAGAGGTCGCCTGCCAGTTACCAGCTTGCCTGACGTCCCTCTCCTAAGTGGCTGGATTCTAAGGCCCCCTTAAACCCCTCCAACCAAGTCCACTCAGCACAACACTTTCCAGCACTTTCTCACTTTCTCTGGGTGGATGGGGCCCTCAGCCCTTGTCAAGCATTTAAATCCGCGCAGTGAGCCTGAGAACGAGGTAGAATTGTCATCCTCGTTTTACAGGTGAGTGTACTAAGACCCTAGGGAGGTTGAGCCATTCATGAGAGTCGCGCACCAGCAAGTGCGGCCTCTGAGTTCCCCTAGTGCTCAGGCGGTCCAGGATACTGTCCCTTTAAACAGCAGAGCCAACTGTGCCAGACCCCTCGTTCCCAGAGGACATGCGGGGGGGCGCAGGCCCGGACAGGCACACGCACACCTGCAGGGGAGCCCCGCCCTGCGGCCGCCCATGCCGGGGTGTTCCCCAGGCTCCGGGAGCTCATTACATCACAGGAAATCGCAGTGTGAGTCTCATCATCGGAGATGTCCCCAGCCGATGGTTCGAGACAGAACACATGCGGCAGAGCTGCCGGCCAGGCCCAGCTGCAGCAGGTGTGCACCACAGCTGGAGGGCAGCCAGGCGGCGGCCCATGTGTAGCTAGTCCGGGGCCGGCCCGGCCAGGGGTCTGCAAACAGCCGGAACTCAGGCCTTCTCCACTCCCAACACCAGCCAGCCTGCCGCACGAGCCTTCACTCCTGGAGGCAGTGTTTCCTGTCTGCTCCACGGAGTCACTGTGACCCTTCGTGAACTGAGCCCGTGAGTGTCAAGGCATCACACGGTGCCCAGCACGGAGACACAGGGACCGGCGTCCAGGACAACAGGAAACCTGGCCCCTGCCCTGCTGAGGGGGAGGACAGGGTCTGCCAAGCAAGGGCCACCGGTTGCATGTGCCACACTGGTGAGTCTCTCGCTCTCTTAGGAGAGAGGCAGCAGTGACCACGTCAATCTGGGAGATGCTAACCAGCTGTGACAGGCAGGCCAGGCGAAGGGGACAGGTAGGGTGAGGATGGCGGGAGTGCTCAGGAAGTGCCCCTCTGGAGAGACACTGAGCTGAGCAGAACAGAAGTAGAGGGAGAAGAACGGGGACCCACAGAAAGAAAAGCACAGGGACCCCAGGTGGCAAAGGGCTAGAAGGATGGGCCCAAGGAAGGAGCAGGGGGGCCTGGAGGCCACAAAGGACCCTGGGGGCCATCAGAAGGAACTGGGAATCTACTAGCAGCAGGAAGCCACTGGGGGGCTGTGCATGAAGGAGTGGCAGGATCTATCATTTTGGAAAGCTCACTCTGGCTAGTGTGTGGGTGGCGGGGGGGAAGTTGCCCGGGGCGGGGGGCACTGAGGCAGAAGTGGGGAGTGCAGTCCAGGCAAGAGCAAGGAGGAAGCGCCTTAAGGCAGGGAAGGAGAAGGAAAGGAGAGGTTCCGAGATAGAATCAGAATCAGAGAATCACAGAAAGGTCAGTGGAAAAGGATTCTGTGGTTTTCAATCTCCTGCAGTGAGATGAGAGGCAGAATTGGCCCCCAACCTTCCTGTCTGCGATAACCCACCCCTCTATAACCCCCAAAGTACCACCTGAGGAACCACCAGGCTCCACGGAACACACTTTGGGAATGCTGGAGTAGGCCAGCGTGTGGGTTTGGAATTCACCTGTCACAGTGACCAGGGAGGGAAGGAAGTGAGTAGCCCAGAACACAGTGAGTTCAAGGTAGGGCAAGGGCAATCGTAGGACAACAGAGGCCAGCCCAGGGCTCCTCATTTACCTGCCAGAGTAGACTCCCACTCCTGGGGCCTCCCTCACCTAGGACCTGACCTGAAGTCTCTCCCTCCCTCTCGGCAGTCCCTGGCTTTGTCACCAGCTTCAGGGACTTCTCCTCCCTCCTCCTCTAAGTCAGAGATCCGGGAGACTGGTGGGGAGGCAGCCCTGGAAGAGTGTATCAGTGGGTGTGAGAGTCTCTAGGAGTCTCTAACCAAGTGACCTCTCATCTCTGGATGAGCCCCCTGACATGTTCACCACTCAGCATCTCAGCCATGAAGCCCCAAGGTCAAGGCAGGCAGGGATAATGCAGGCTTGGCCACCCCCACAGAACCCCAGGAGGCGCAGAGCTGGCTGGCTCCCTGCCGCTGGCTGCCATGTCTGAGAGGCTCACAGCAAGCTGGGCTCCCAATAGCAATCCCTACAGGAGCATTCTTGAGCCCAGTGCAGGTCTGACCAGGAGGTCATGCCCCCTGAGGAATTCTCAGAAGTTAAAGAGAGGGCTCTGCCTTCTTCCCCCTGGTCATGCACCTGCCCCAGCTATGACATCATCAACATCTACTCCTAGTCTCCTGAGCAGCCCACGTCCACTCATCTGACCAGCCTCAGCCACCGAGGGGTGGAGGGCCCCAGGTCCTGTCACCTACTGTCATCCGCCAGAGTGCATGGAGGGTGAGGCCCAGCAACACCTCACTCTGGGCTTTCCTAGAGCTGGGGCAGAGGCAGAAATGGGGCAACTCCTGCCTTTCCCCCTGGGCCCAGGGCATGGAGGCCCCTTTCAGGATGGAGATGTGGTCTCCGTGCAGCCAGCTCTCAGGTGCCTGACCCTACCTTCTCCCTCCAGCCTACCCCACACCTAGCGATGCAGTGACTTGCTGATCTGGGCATCTGTGAGGGCCCTGGTGCTGTCCCAAGAGACACCTCGGCCCCACCTCTGGTGCACCCAGAAGAGGAAATCAGGGCCCAGAAACGAAAGCTCTATCCAATCAGGCCTTTTCTCCTCGATTCTAGGATCCTTGCCAGGACCTCATGGATCCCATTCCCTGGTCAGAAGCCAGATGGGGCCTCAGTCTCTCACCCACAGGGCCTCTGGAAGCCCAGGATATGCAAAGTCTTCTGACCCCCACTTAGATGTGTCTTTTCCCCTCTGCTCTGGGTCCTGGCTCTACCCCTAGGTGTACCCAGAACCATCCATGCTTGTCTCCTCACAGGCCCAGGACCTACCATGTTGTGTGGGAAGCCTCCAGCATGGTACATGCCTTCCATGTTTTCCTTCCTAGCCTTTGGCCATCTTACTATAGCCAGGTCCCAGACCTTACCTAAGGGCCTGAGAGCCACAGGCAAGAGACTTGAAACTCCCTGTGCTATGTGGCACTTTCTGAACAGATTCCAGATGGGGACTCTAGCATCTGGAAAGACCCATATTGCCCCCATTCACTGACCTCTTTCCCTGTTCCAGAGACTTCAATGGTTCTTCTGCTTCTGTATGGAAAGAGAGCCCAAGAAGGGACAGGCCGGGTAGACACTGGGCCTGTGAGATCCTCATTCTCCTGGTCAGCTAAGAAATGCTGCACCCACTAATCCAGGCAGAGGCCTGTGTCCCTCCCTCTCTGTCCTCCTGTGTCCCCTTCCTACCCCACCTGTCCTGTGAGGATGCTGCAAGTCTCAGGCCTGGCCCCCAGGCAGGCTCTCAGCAGCTGGGAGCTACCAGTCTATATGACAAAAACTTGGAGTGCCCACAGAGGGGATTCCTGGCAGGAAGGACCAACCCCACCTCTGGCAGCTGGACTCTGGGCTGGGGCCCCACAGCATCCACACCCTACCCCGCCTGCTCACCCAGGCGTGGTAGTGGCGCACTGGGTGGCCCAAGGCCCAGCTCCGTCCCAGGAAGAAGGCGGCTGTGCTCTCCTGATCCACAGACCGGTAGCCCTTTTGAGGTGACTGAGGATGACGATGACTAACTGTGTCAGCAGTTGGTCTCAACTGGAGCCTTGCCCCAGTTAAAATGAAAATGCTTCCTGTGATCTGCGGGCTGGAGCTGATCACAGGAAGGTGTGGGGAGGTTTACACAGATTTGCAAGGATACTGGCCGAAACGGGATAAAAGCAATCTATCTCAGCAAGTCGGGGCCTGCGGGGTGATTTAATTAAGGCCACATCAGCCACGGTCTTTGGCTTTCCCGTGCCCAGCATCGCTGGGTGGCCGTGCTGAGCATGCCCTCCTTCCCTCTTCTCTAGGACCAAGAAGGTGGGAAGAGGCTCCTGGGCTGTGCACACGCTCCCTCAGTTTGCCAGGCCCGTGTCCAGGACTTTGTACGTGGACTGCATCCCGGGCACATGGGGAAGACCAGGACGCCTGCGGTGGGGCCCTGGGGAGGGTCACCCCCCTACAGTCAGCTCTCTAGCGCTTCCCCCATGGGTATTCATTACTCCTCACAGCACAGCTAGGTCCGCAGCTGCGCCTAAGGCTCGGGATGTCACATGGCCAGTGAGTGGCCGAGCCCGGACCCACACCCCAGTCAGTGGGACTGCAACACCATGGTCCAGGGCTGGGAGGAGGCAAGACTCAGAGCATGGTCAGCTCTTCAGAAATGCCTGGGGGAGGACTGAGAGAAAGAATATTCTGCAGGCCTCAGGTGGGCCTGGCTAGGGATGCTTCAGGAAGGATGTAGTAAACATGATTGTTAATAATGGCGCCCACCACTGGGGCGCCTGGGTGGCTCAGTCGTTAAGCGTCTGCCTTCAGCTCAGGTCATGATCCCAGGGTCCTGGGATCAAGCCCCGCATCGGGCTCTCTGCTCAGCGGGAAGCCTGCTTCTCCCTCTCCACTCCCCCTGCTTGTGTTCCCTCTCTTGCTGTGTTTCTCTCTGTCAAATAAATAAATAAAATCTTAAAAAAAAAAAAAATAATAATAATAATGGCGCCCACCAGGAGCCACCTCACCCCTGGCAGATGCAGACACAAAGACACAAGGGAGAGGAAAGGACACAGCTCACTAAAGCCCAAGACAGACTAACACAGAGCGCAGCCGATGGAGCCGGACGGGAGACCTGCGTGGGTCAGTGGGTGTCTGTTCCATGAACTGTGGTCCCACCCACCAAAAAGGTAGTGGTCTCGTCTGGCCCTCCGTCCATCCTGCCTCTCTGAGCACAGCGCAGGACCAAGCAGAGACGGGAGGATCCCGGTGCCCGCCGGGGGGCAGGGGGTTCTGCCTGTCACCCCTGCCTCTCAGGAAAGGAGGGGAAGAGGCTGGCGCCCCTGCTGCCTTGCCCATTCTTGCTGTGCAGGCCCAGTAGCTCTGGGGCGCTGGGGGCCAGAGGCAGAGGGCATAAGCTCTGTGCAAACATCCTGCCTCCTCCCCAGGATACTTTCTTTAATAAAAGCCCATGGAAATGTCAGCTAGTCTAAACAAATAGCCAAGTTTGTTGGAGGATGAGCAGCCTGCACACAAGCGCCTCCAGGGCCTGCTTTTCAAGGTGGCTTTGGCAGATTGTGTGCCCGCAGGAAATGTGGAATCCTGCCTGTTGGGGTGAGCATTTAGGATCATCACAACTGAGCCCAGAGAGCCAGGGCTTGCAAGGTCCCTGGGGAGGAAGGGGCAGGCGGACCCTGGGCCTGGTGTGGGGTGACTGGCCTTTAAGAGCCGGGCTCCCATCAGATGGGGGCTCCCTCTTAAAGACCCTCAAGCAGGGCTGACCGAGGCCCTGGGGGCAAAGGGGTTGGGGGAGTAGCACAGACAGACACCTCTCAGGCCTGGTGGCCCTCCCTCCTCTCCTCTCCCCTCCTATGCAGGAGTCTACTTCCTAGAGCCCCATCTTCCTTCTTATCCATTATGCAGAGCTCTGTGTTAGGGGAGTCACGAATGGGGCCTAATCCTGAGGGACTTGCCAGGGTAAGGGAAGTCTTTCGATCCTCACTGGGTCCACTGAATAGGGGGAGAAGGAGACCCAGAAGGAAGAGGGAACTTACAGCCAGCGCCCGACGAACTCGGGCCTAGGCCCAGCCGGGAGCTGCGGGAGCAGCTGCTGACTTAGCCCCCAACAGCAGTCAGGCTGCCAAATCCATTCGGGGCTTGAGGTGTCCCTGAGATCCTGGACAAACAGCAGGCTGTGAGTGCCCACGCTCCTTGAAACACAGGTCCAACTGTAGCCACGAGCAGGGTGGGTACGCAGGCTGGCGGCACAGTCTAGAAAGGTTCTCGGGGTGCTGGGCCCCATGTGAGTTCCAGCGGCTTCCATGGATTGTGGCCAAGTAGGAGCTACTTGCAAGGAGAGCCACCACGTCAGCCCTGGCTCAGGAGAGTGAGGCCCTGGGAATGGGCCTCAGACGGCTAGTGGACCACTTTTAGGCCAGTGCTGAAGGTGATCCGCGTGGCCTTGGAGCTTCATTGCAGGCACCCCACCCCTCCCCATCCCTGATGAGGGTGGCCAAGCCCACCACAGACAAGGCTACCAGGGCTGTGTAGGTGGACAAGGAGCCAGGACCAAAGCCAGTGCTGGGCTCCCCAGCCGAGATAGGGCCTCCAGGGTGGCCACGCTGGAGAGGGGCAAGGCTCTCTAGTCCTGGCTCTCAGCTCTGCCCCTCAGGTGCCAGCAGGGGGACCTTGAGCTGTAAGTCAGGTAGCCACCCAGATTCCCCATTTCCTCCTCTGTGAAGCTGGGGAATGGTGTCCACCTCACGTGCTGTGAGGAGGAGAGTGGGTGCCAGGAGCAGGGCGGAGCACTCCATCAGCCAAGGTTCGTCCCCCTCCTCAGGATCCCTCGGGAGGGGGTGCCGAGGCAGGCCCTTCTCATTGCAGAGGACTCTAGCCTTGGACATCTGGGAGAGGGGTCCAAAGTGGCAGATGGAATATTCCAAAAATGGCCATAAAAATAATTCCAGTCCCGGGGCGCCTGGGTGGCTCAGTCGTTAAGCGTCTGCCTTCGGCTCAGGTCATGATCCCAGGGTCCTGGGATCGAGCCCTGCATCGGGCTCCCTGCTCCGCAGGAAGCCTGCTTCTCCCTCTCCTACTCCCCCTGCTTGTCTTCCCTCTCTTGCTGTGTCTCTCTGTCAAATAAATAAACAAAATCTTAAAAAAAAAAAAAAAGAATTAAAAAATAATAATAATAATAATTCCAGTCCCACATACTCTCTCAGAACCTGCCACTCCCCCACCAACAGAGGGTCTGTTTCCTCTGCCATGGAACTCAGGGTGAGGACGGGGGTGGTGGGCAGTGGGGCCTTTATGGCCGCCTGGATGAACAGAATTCTGCAGAAGTGACACCAAGTGAAATCAGACACCAGGTCGGACAAGATAATTCATTTTCTGCCCAGTTCTCTCTCTCTCAGGAGTTTCACCCCTGGTGGCCTCAATGTTGTGAGAAAGCCCAGACCTCCCAAGGGGCCACATGGAAGCGGTCTGCCTGGCAGGACCCCAGCACAGGTCCCAGCAACAGCATCCATGGCCAGACCTGGGAGCCACAAGTCTTCAGAAGACTCCAGGCCCCACAGCTGACTTGAGTAGGGCAGAGATGAACTGTCCCTACCACACTCTGGCCGATTTGCTGTTTTGTGAGCTAAATCAACATTGTCATTTAAGCCACTTATCCGTGGGGTGATTGGGTACGTAGCAAGAAATAACAGAGCATCAGCATTCTGGGGCTGGGCCTTTTCTCCTGAACTCCCAGAGTTAGGGCCTGAGCATGGGAGGCTGACGCCAAGGTCACCCACTCCGTCTCTCATCAGAGGAACCTGGGAGCCCCTGACCTGCGAGGCCTGTCTCAGGAGACAAGGCCCCAGCGACCTTTCTGTCCCTCCTAGCCCAAGGTCCAGGGACAAGGCCCAGCTTGTGGTCTAGAGCTCCTTGACCGTCAGACATACAGCCCCACCTGTCTGAGCCAGAGGCCATGCCACTCACAGTTCATCCTGTCTCCTCTAATCCACAAGAGAACCCTGTGCAGCCAGCACTGTGAATTTTCACAGGACGAAACTGAGGCTGCAGGATCGACCATGTCCCTTGTCTAATGCGTCCCCATGTGACCTTGGAAGAGGCACGCTGGGGAATGATTTAAAAGCCGCTGCTCTAGATCACCCCCATGCCAGCCATGGCCCCCTATCGCTGGGCCAACGCGGCAGCTCTCAGCCACAGGCGCCCCCATCCATCAATATTTTTAATTACTTACATGATTGACTAATAAAATTCTCCACTGACTAATTGATTTTTTTGATTAAGCGGGAGCCTTTGTTTTTATTAAAAGGCTACTTAGATGAGTTTTTTTTTTTTCCACTAAATGGGAGGTTGTATGTCTTTTGGTCATTTTGGAAGAAGAAAAATGGGAGGGGGCAAGACCAAGGGGAGACCTGGAGGCCAAGATTACAGGCCCAAACCGAGGGGGTCTTGTGATCAATTATTTGACAATCTTGCTCACCATCTGCCTAGCCAAACATCTGGAGGCTCCAGCAGTGAGTGGGCTAAGCGCCGGCCAGAGGGACCCTCAGACTTGGGCAGGTGGCCCCAGAAACACACTTTACCCAAGCCAGGCTTAGCCAGACTGCTTCCAGTGTTGTTTAAAGTGAACTACAAAACTTGCCTTTGCATTGTAATAGAAGTATTGGTCTTTAAATTATAAAAGTAATTCACCTTCCTGCACAATTTGGAAAAGACAGGCAAATCTAACAAAACAATGAAGCAATAGAAGTCTCTCAACCTTGGCCATGGCCTGAGAGGGCAGCTGATGGAGGCACTGTGAGAAGACCCTCAGGGCCAATTGTGTTCCCCCAGGGGTCCAAGGCCCCAGAGAACTGTCACCATAGAAACCACCCATTCCTGGGGCCTAGGGAAAGCTGCTCAGGGCTACCACATCAGTGGGCCTTTGTCTGTGTTTTTTGCTTTACCACACCTTTAAAACTGTGTTTTTAAATGGCTCCAGAGGGCCCTGTCCTGCTGAGGAGCCATTGCCTGTGACCTGTCCTTGTCTTCCCAGGGCAGTGACAGGTGTCCATATGGCGAGAAGCTTAGTATGGATAGTTAGAGTGAGGGAGGCTGGTCGTTTGGTGAAGGAGGGACAGGGAGCAGAGAGCAGGGCTGGCCTTGGAGAAGGGCACCCACCATGGCCTTGGGATGTCCCTTCCCTCTCCAGGCCTCAGGTCCCTCACCTGGATCTCGATGCCTCTGCAAGGGATCTCCAGGGCCTGGCCACTCCCAGGTCTCAGCTGGGGGGATGCACTTCTGATGCGGAGGGAGCTGCACTAGCTCAGCTCCTGGCCCCAGGCCCACCCCAGCCCATCACACCCAAAGTCACTGCCACCCCACTTGCCCCGCTCCCACTCTCACCTCATCTGTGTTCACTGCTATACACCCAGCAACCAAAACAGTTGGCAGCACATGGTGACTCAGTGACTAAGTGACAAGTGAGTGCTGAATAAATCCACCTTACTCATGAACACTCGCTCCTTCCGAGCTGACCCTGGAGCCATGAGATGATGATCTAGGCCCCTACCCTCTTAGGATGGTCATAGCAGATGTACAGAATGATGGGTGATGGCGCCCCCTCTGCCTCCCGCCAGCCCTGTGCACAGAGGCCACTGGGATGTCCTCATGGGCAGAGGCGGGGATGACCACCCAGAGGTCTTGTCCTACCTAACCAGTGCCCAGGTGACCTGCCCTCAGCTGGATGTGATGCCCCTAGACCCAGGCAGGGCCCACAGACTCTCAAGTCTACCACCATGCCTGTGGGACCCAGAATGTCTCTTGAACCTAACTCTACTTTTAAATAAAATAAAATTCACAGTTTTCTTTTCTCACACAAAAGTAACATTTGCTCGGGGCGCCTGGGTGGCTCAGTCAGTAAGCGTCTGCCTTCGGCTCAGGTCATGATTCCAGAGTCCTGGGATCGAGCCCCGCATCGGGCTCCCTGCTCTGCTGGAAGCCTGCTTCTCGCTCTCCCACTCCCCCTGCTTGTGTTCCCTCTCTCGCTGTCTCTCTCTCTCTCTCTCTCTCTCTCTCTCTGTCAAATAAATAAAATCTAAAAAAAAAAAAAAAAGTAACATTTGCTCAAAGAAAAAAACAAAGAGGTCACTTGTCCTCCTCCCCTATGTGCTAAAGACATGGGAAGGAGAAGTGGGGACATTTCAGGGATGCAAAGGCCAAGAAGAGTTCTAGCCATTCCTCTCAGGATATCTGTATGCCCAGGGGACACATTCACATCCAGGTCCACTTGACCTCCCTGTGGCTGGCTACCCTCAATGTAGTGAGTCACTTCCTCCTGGAAGTGCTTCCCTCCCTGGCCGGGGCCAGCAAAGCTGCAGCAGGTGGGCCACAGGGAGATCCCAGCCAATGCAGAAGGCCCTGGAGTCTCACCTCACATGCCACCCAGTCCCAGCCTCTGGTCCCCTGACTGGCTCCACCTTCATCCTGATGGGTGGACTTCAGAATGTCCCAGGATCTTCAGTTCTTAATCTTTTCTCTCTTACACTCCTTCCTCAGTGATGTCATCTGAGCTGTGGTTTCAGCATCTGTGTGCCAATGCCGCCCATGAAGGTCACTCTGACTCTCTCAAAGGCACCTCAAGGGTAAGTTGAGCCAGCTCCTGACACATCCACAACACACACCAGTCCCCTCCAGATCTCCTACCCATTGCAATAGGTGGCAACCTTGTCCTTCCAGGTGCTCAGTCAAAAGCCCTGGGAGCTAAGTGACTGTGACTCTACCATTGTCCCCCATCATCCCTCAGCAAACTCTCCAAACCCACCCAGGCTCCCCAGCCATGCTGGTCTTCAACTAGACCATTGTAATTGCTCCTAACTGGTGTCTTGCCCTCTTGGCCCCTGGCCAACGATGACTGTTAACGCAGTGATCCTGAGAAAGCAGAGGCTGCTCTTTAACTCCTGAATCACTAGCCTCTGTGCTCCTCACCCTCCTCCCTCTGAAGGAAACCCATCATCTTTGCCATGGCCTTCAATGCCCACAGAACCTGGCCCCGGTCTCCTTGCCAGCCATGTCTCCCAAACCTCCCTGCTCCTGTGCTCCAGACACGGTGACCTCCCTGGGGCTCCTGGAGCCCACCAAGCATGTTGCTTCAGACCCTCAAAGCAGGGCCCAAGACAAGGACTTGGGGCAGGTAGTGGATTTGGAAGGTGATGCCAGGAGGCAGAACTGAGAGAGAGGAAAAAAGCCGATCAAGGGGTATGTCATCGATGGTGGCTGGGGGCTGCTGGGACCCCTGAGAAGCCCTCAGAACCATCCCCTTGGAGGATACGCAGCTGGGGCATTGTCCATGCTCCTGCCCTACCGCATAAAGGCTGCTGCAGCTTTGCCTCACCATGCTCCTTAGGAAGACCCCAAGGCAGAAAAGGGAGAGACCCAAGGCATGGCTCGAGGGGGACACTATAGTGGGGGGTGGTGAGTCTAAGCACAGAGAACTGTCTCCCACTGCTGTGAATGAAGATAGGCAGGCCAAGGGCTGTACTGGGGACACCTGAGATCTTTGCTGTCTGAATGTGGTCTCAGGCCCTGGCCCGGAATGTCCTTACTCCCTGGTGACATGCTCCTCACTCCTTTCAGATCCTTGCTTGAAGTCACCCTACCCAGAGCCATCCCTAAGCCCCTATTGATGGAGAAGCCCCATGGCCACCACTCTCCATCCTCCTGATTCTGCACTAAGAAGGATATGAGAGCAGCTTTCACCACCTCCTGATATAGTTCATATTTATCAGTTTAATTTCCAGCTTCACTCACTAGAATACAAGCTCCCCAGAGTGAGAACTGCTCTGCTCTGTTTTGTTTACTATCTCCGGTGCCTAGAGTGGATCTACACACAAGAGACTCTCAATATATCCCTTTTGATTGGACAAGTGAATGAGTTTCAGCAAAATGAAAAATGAGTCCAAAGCAAAGATGTAGAATAAGGGAAACAGCACTGGTGACACTGAAATAATTTGTAGGCATTTATTATGGAAAAAAAATCAAACATACAAAGTAAGCAGAATAGTATAATGAACTCCCACGTACAATCACCCAGTTTCAACAGTTACCAACCTTTTGTCTTTCCTACATCATTTATAACTCCATCAACCCCTCACTCTATTCAATTACTATTTTTATAGGTAAAATGTGCATACATTGTATAGAAATAACCAAAGACCACACAGATGAGAAAAGCAAGTTACTTATTCTGAACTTGCTATAGCAAGGGGGTCAGCCACGGTCACTTGTGTGTTGGCAGCGACTCAAGGCAGGTGGAGGAGTGGGCAAACTTCGTAGTGGAAAAAAGAGAAGGCTTCAGGTATACCCTGCTTGGAGGCAGTTGGCCCAGGGAAGCTGTAGGCGAGCTAATGGTAAGCAGGGCATCCTATGTGATTGGTTTGGGGGAGCACATTTGTCTTCCTCTGGTTGGTCCTAACTTGTAAGTGGGAACCAAAATTAGGGAAGCTGTCCGTTATTAATCAAAGCCTTGCCATTTTGGGTCAATTGTTATTGAAGTTACTGTTTAGCTTCCTAGATTGTTACTAGAGATAGCAATCTGGCTTCCTGCAAGTCTGACTCATAGCAGGTTAGCTTTCTGGGCTGATTATTGCAGATAAAGGGTTGATTTCCTGCGCAGGTTACTGCAGGTTGTGGGTCAGAGTTCTATTTTTGTATACAGTCTGGCCATTGTCTATTTGGTTTCTCAATTGAGATATACAAATATTACCTATATAATTTTGAAAGAAATGGGTATACCCATGTCACACATACTCCTGATATGATATAGAACAAGGTTTAAGTTGTTTTTAATTGCTAAAAATGTGAAACTTAGTAGATGTTCAGTCAATTCTGGGTACATGAAAGGAGGATGAATGAATGAATGAAATTTAAATCCTAGATCCTTGCAATATAAGAGGTTGCAAGAGGGAGAAAAGGAGAGTAGAAGCATACCATCATACTTGTTTCTTGATAGAGGAAATATAGTGCTGATTAAATTTAGACTTGATAGAAAAATATAAATTTAAATATTTCTATACAAATTTAAGAGTAACTACTAGAAAAATAAAAATAGAATGGGTAGCTTTCAGTACACATTAAAATGAAGATAACTTAAAAAAAATGAAGATAATTCAATTGTTTTTTGAATAGTTTTTGAGGTCTTACTATGTCCTGGGCACTGTTCTAGGTATTGAAGGTACAACAAAGAACAAAGAGACAAAACTTCTGCCCTCATGGAGCTTACATCCTTGTGAGAAAAATGAAAATAATCAAAATAAACAAGTCAATCCATAGCATATTAACCAGTGATAACTGCTGCGGAAATAAAGCAGGAAAAGGGATGAGGAAGTGCTAGAGATGGTTTGCAGTTATATTTTTATTTTATTTTAGATTTTATTTATTTATTTCAAAGAAAGAGAGAGCACGCACAAGTGGGGGGAGGGGCAGAGGGAGAGGGAGAAATCTCAAGCAGACTCCCCAGAGTGCAGATCCCACGAACCTGAGATCATGACCTGAGCCAAAATCAAGAGTTGGATACTTAAACCGACTGAGCCACCCATGTGCCCAGTTTGCAGTTTTAAACAGAGTGGTCAGGAAAGACCTCCATGTGAGTAGAGACCAAAGGAGGTGAGGCAGCAAGTTATGTGGATCGAAGGGAAGAGAATCCCAGACCAAAAGAGCAAAACCTCTGTGGTGGGGGCTTGACTAGTGCAGCAAGGCCAGTGTGGCTGAAATGGAGTGAGTGAGGGGGTAGCAGAGGACATTTAGTGAAAGAGAAAACAAAGGTGGCAGGGTTTGCTGACAGATTGGATAAGGAGCATATGGTGGGCAGCTCTGAGATGGCCCCCAATGATCCCTGTGTCCAGTGCAATTCCTGCCCCTTGAGTGTAGGCTAGACTTAGTGACTCACTTCTAGAGAATAGAACACAGCAGAAGTTATGATATGTCACTTCCAAGGTTAGATTATAAAAAGACTGTGCCTTCTGTCTTGATTATTCTCACTTCTGATCACTTGTCTGGGAGAAGCTGACCATCATGACATTAGAACACTCAGGGCACTTATGGAGAAGTCTGAGTGGTAAGGAACTGAAATCTCTGTCCAGCAGCCAGCAAGGAGCTGAGACCTGCCTTGTGAGTCAGCTTAGAAATGGATCCTCATCCAGTTGAGCCTTCAGATGAGACTGCAACCCCAACAAACAGCTCAACTGCATCTTCATGAGAGACCTTGAGCCAGAACTTCCAACTAAGCCACTCCTGTCCCACAGAAATTATAGCATGTAAATGTTTGTTATTTAAGCTGCTTAATTTGGGGGTAATTTGTTACATAGAAATAGGTAATTAATACAAGCTGTGTGATTTGACCAACTGGACAAATGGAAATCTTTGATACTCTTGACTGGAGCAGTTTTAATGGGACAGTGGGGGATGAAAGCAAATGTGATTATTTTGAGTAATCTTGCTCTACATGGAAAAACAAAAGTTGGATAGTAGCTAGAAGTCTAAGAGAGGTCAAGATGGGGTTTGTTTTTAGGGTGAGAGAAATTATTTTCTATTTGTATGATTTCATAGGAAATATCCAGTGGGAAAGGAAAAATTGATGCAGGAGAGATTAATTGGAGAAACATCCTACGTCACATGAGATGTTGAGGTCTAGGGAACAAGGAATCTCACTAGGAGCAAAGACAGTTTATCCATTGAAGCAAATGTGGAGGATATTAGAAGCAGACACCAGTAGGTGGTTAGATGTGAATGGAGCTAGTGGACATTACTTATTTCTTCTGTTTTCTCTGTGAAATAGAAGTATATGTAAAGCAAGGTATACAATGTCTGCTGAGAGCATGGCACTTCAAGTAGAGAAGAGAAGATATAAAACAGCTATCTGGGAGAATGGGGGAGGGAATGAATGAGAGACTAGAGTGTGACTGCCAGGCAACTCTGTGAGCCCCTTGATGTTGATGACTGTGGGTCCAAAGTGAAATCAGCTGCATAGTCATGGAATTTTCTCCAGCCTGTTAAGGTTGTGGGCACAGATACAGGCAGACAGAGGTAGGTTTCACCAGGATGGGTCTTTGCCATGAGCAAGGGCATAAGAGGGAAATGAATAGTGAAAGGACAGTGCAAAATTGGTAAGCCCAGCAGATTTTAGGTTCTGGTGAGTTTGAACAAAAACTGTAAAAAAAAAAAAGGAATGGGGGAAAGGAAATAAGAAAGCGTAATAAAGAGAAAACCTAAAATAAGATGGCAAGAGTAGGTCAAATCATATCAAACTTCACAATAAATGCAAGTGGGTCAAATTCTACTTTTGAAAAATGGACTCAGACTGGGCAAAAACATATTCCATCTATACACTGTTTACAAGACACATGCACAAAATATATTACACAAAAGATTTAAAATATAGAAATAGAAAAAAGTATACTAGACAAATGCTACCAAAAAGTGGGCATTCACGTGTGAATTTCAGACAAAATAAAAATCAAGGTACTAAGCATTAAAAGGGACTAAGATTGATAATTCATATTCATGAAAATTACAGTCTACCAGGAAAGTGTAATAGTCATAAGTGTTTTTTTGTTTTTTTGTTTTTTGGGTTTTTTTTTAAAGATTTTATTTATTTATTTGACAGAGAAGGAGAGAGCGAGCACACAAGCAGAGGCAGAAGGAGAGGGAGAAGCAGACTCCCCACTGAGCAGGGAGCCTGATGCAGGACTTGATCCCAGGACCCTGGGATCATGACCTGAGCCGAAGGCAGACGCTTAACAACTGAGCCACCTAGGCGCCCCTATAAGTGTTTATGTATATAATAATTTAGTTTCACAGTCAGCTTCCTTTACTGAAAGACAGAGAGAAATTGTGAAATTCACAATCACTGTGGGAAATTTTAGGACATATTTTTCAGAAGTCAGCACATAAGAGATACCAAAGAGAAAAAAATACAAAAATTTTGAATTACTATAAACTTAACCACAAATATGATAAACTTTTACCAAAAACAGAGAATTCATATTTGCTTCAACCACAGGTACCACATATTAATCCTCAAAAAATTTCCATTGAATTCCAAAAATCAATATTCCTAAGACTACTACTTGTAGCAATAAAATAAAAGTTGAAATTTAATAATGAGGGAATTAAGCTCCAAAGTCTGCCAACTTCAAAATATTTTTAAAAGCTTTCTAAGTAACTCTTGAATTATGTAATGACAGATACAGTTACAAAACAATGTCATTTATATTTAAACTGCCTCAAAACAATGCCACATGTGTTTTATGAGTATATATGCCTGTACTAAATGAGCAGACAAAAATCTGAAAGTGTGCCATTATTCCTCCCAGGGGGCACAAATCAAACCCCTGGACATTAAATATAAAACAAATATAAAAAGACTCCAAACAGTGGAGTGTAGAAGACAGACTGGCTAGGCACCTCAGGACCCAAGGAACAATAGTGGTGGTTTCCCTGGAGTTTCTTTGCCTCATATATCCCAGACTTGGAGCTGAAGAGTCAGCAACCCAGAAAATGCAGAGTATAGACCAAAAAAGCTCCAATAAAACTGGCTTAGTCCAGCCCAAGGACCGGAAAGGAGCAGCCCACTAAGAGAGAAAACTTTAGAAAATCACTGCTCTCCTCCAACCAAACATCACAGAAAGAACTGTGACCTCAACCACACCCACACCAGCAAAGGCCTAGACTTCTACCAATATCAGAGAAAGCCAAGTGTGATGCTGGGATCTTCCATCCCCATTAGCTGTGTCAGTGAGGACCACACAGAAGCCAGAATTCCCACCCCCACCCAGCACTAACAAGGATCCCTGCTTCAGGTGTCAACAGAGGCTGAGTGAGGAATCTGAGCTTCTAATTCCACCTGGTTGTAAGGAGGAGCTCCCCCCACTTTCCTTGCTAGAGTAGTGGCAGAGAGATCCAGCTAAAACAGAATGTTTGAATAAGATCCAGAGTCTCACAACATAATATGAAAATGTCCAGGGGCGCCTGGGTGGCTCAGTCATTAAGCGTCTGCCTTCTGCTCAGGTCATGACCCCAGAGTCCTGGGATCGAGTCCCACATCGGGCTCCCCACTCCGTAGGAAGCCTGCTTCTCCCTCTCCCACTCCCCCTGCTTGTGTTCCCTCTCTGGCTGTATCTCCCTGTCAAATAAATAAATAAAATCTTAAAAAAAAAAAAAAAAGAAAATGTCCAGGTTTCTACAAAGAATTACTAGTCATACCAAGAACCAGGGAAATATCAAACTAAATGAAAATAGACATTCAACAGATGCTGACAGCTAGATGACAGAGATGTTAGAATGATCTGGCAAAGATTTTAAAGCAGTCATCATAAAAATGACTCAACAAGCAATTATGAATATACTTGAAATAAGTGGAAAAAACAGAAAGTCTCAACAAAGAACTAGAAGGTATAATAGAGGCCAAAATGAAATTTTAGAACAGAAAAATACAATAAGTGAAATAAGTGGATAGCCTTAATAAAATGAAGAGGACAGAGGAAAGAATCAGTGAACTGGAAGGTAAAATAGAAGTTACCCATCTTGAACAACAGAGAGAAAATAGAACAGAGCCTCAGGGACCTGAGAGACTATAACAAAATATCTAACATTCATATCATACAAGTCCCAGAAGGAAAGGCGAAAGAGGGTAGGTGGAAAAAGTACTCAAAAATAAAATAGGGGCTGAAAACTTATCAAATTTGGCAAAAAGGATAAACTTTAAGATTTAAGAAGGTGAGTAATCCCAAACAGAATAAAAACAGAGAAATCCATGTCAAGACACATGATAATTAAATTTTTGAGACATACAAAGAAAAAAGAATCTTGAAAACAGAGAAAAATGTCCTCTTCAAATGACAATGCATTTTTCATCAGAACCATAGAAGTGAGCAGGAAGTGAGCACAGTATTCTTCAGATGCTGGAAGAATGAACTGTCAACCCAGAATCACCCAGTGAAAATATCATTCTTACTCTTGTTCTCAATCTCAGATGAAGGAAAACTAACAGAATTCATCACCAGCAGAACAACCCTAAAAGAATGGCTAAAGGAATTTTTCTAAACAGAAAATAAGCAATAAAAGAAGGAATCTTGGAACATCAGGAAAGAAGAAAGAATGTGGCAAACAAAAATATGGGTAAACACAACAGATTTTCCTTCTCATCTTGAGTTTTCTAAATGATGTTTGATCGTTGAAGCAAAAAATAGCATTTGGATCTAGTTCTAAATTTATGAGGAGGAAATATTTCAGGCAATTACGTTATATATGAGAGAGGGTAAAGGAAGGAAACAAAAGTAAGATTTCTGTACTTCATTCAAACTGACAAAACAGTGATACCAGTAGAGTACAATAAGTTATGTATATGTAATGTAATACCACGAGCAACCACTAAAAAAGCTATACAAAGAGATATACTCAAAAACACTAGAATACATCAAATTGAATTCTAAAATATGTTCAAATAATCCAAGAAAGTCAGGAAAAATAAAACAAAAAGTTTAAAGCAGAAAACAAAAAATAAAATGGAAGACTTAAGCCCTAACATGTCAATAATTACATGAAACCCAGAGATTGGCAGAGTGGATTTTTAAATATGACCCAACTACATGTCATTTGTAAGAAACTCACTTCAAGTATAATGATAAAGGCAGTATGAAAATAAAGAAAGGAAAAAGACATACCACACAAGCATTAATCAAAAGGAAGTAGTAATGGCTATATTAATATCAACTAAAGTATTCTTCAGAGCAAAAAAATTACCAAAGACAGAGAGAGACATTATGTAATAATAGAGTCAATCCATCAGGAAGGCATAGCAACATTAAATGTATACACACCAAACAACAGAGCTACAAAATATGTGAAGCAAAATCTAATAGAACTGAAAGGAGAAATAGATAAATCCACAATTAGAGTTGGAGACTTCAACAGTCCTCTTTGAACAATTCATCGACCTACTAGACAGAATATTAGCAAGGATATAGAAACAGAGTATTAGCAAGGATATAGAACTCAACAACACCCTTAACCAAAAAGATCATATTGGCATTTATAGAACTCTCCCACTAAGAGCAGCAGAATACACAATTTTTTTTAAGTTCCTATGGAACATATACCAAATACATCATATCCTAGGCAATAAAACAAATCTCAACAAATTTAAAAGAATTGAAATCCTACAGTATTTTCTAAGACCACAATGGAATGAAACTAGAAATCAATAACAGAGAGACAACAGAAAAATTTTGAAACAATAGGAAGTGAAACAACTCAGTTTTAACTAAGCCATAGGTCAGGGAGGAAGTCTCAAGGGAAACAAGAAAAATACACTGCAGTGAGCGAAAATAAAAATACAACCTATCACAATTTGTGGGACACAGCTACAGCAGGGATGAGAGAGAAATTGCACCAAATGCATATAATAAAGAAAAGCTCAAATAGATTATCTAAACTCCCCCCTTGTATTAGTTTACTAGGGCTGCCATTACAAATACCACAGACTGAGTGGCTTCTGGGGCCTCTCTCCTTAGCTTGCAGATGGCTGCCTTCTCACTATGTCCCTCTGTGTGTGTCTGTCCTAACCTTCTCTTCTTACGTGACCACCAGTCATATTGAATTAAAGCGCCATCCATATGACCTCATTTTACCTTAATTCCTTCTTTGAAAGCCCTGTTTCCAAATACAGTCACATTCTGAGGTACTCAGGGTTAGGACTTCAACATATGAATTTGGAGGGGGGGAACATAATTAGCCCATAACACTTCTCAAAAACCTAGAAAAAGAATAGCAAAATAACTGCAAAACAAGCAGAAGGAAGGAAACAATGAAGATAAGAAAAAAAGTCAGTGAAATTGAAAACAGAAAAACAATAGCGAAAATCAATGGAAGAGTTGTTTGGTCAATAAAATTGAGAAGCTTCCAGCAAGACTGACAAAGAAATAAAAAGAGAAGTCACAAATTACCAATTAGGAATGAAAAGGGATATCACTAAAGACCCTGCAGGCATCAAAAGGATAATAAGGAAATATTGTGAATAACTCTACACACATAAATTTGAAAACTTAGACAAAATGGACCAACTCCTTGAAAAACACAACTACTATAACTCATCCAAATAAAATGGATAATTTGAATAGGTTTATACCTATTAAGGAAATTAAATTTGTAACTTTAAAAACTCTCCAAAAGAAATTTCCAGGCCCTTATGATTTCACTGGGGAATTCTACCAAATGTTTAAAGAGTTAACACCAATTCTAAACAATCTCTTCCAGAAAATACAAGAGGAGGAACCATTCTTAATTCATTTTATGTAGCTAGTATTGCTTGGAGGCCAAACTAAACAAAGAATACAAAAAAAGAGAAAACTATAGACCAATGTCCTTCATGCGTATAGGTGTAAAAATCCTTAACAAAGTAATAGCAAAGAGAATTCAGCAATATAAAAAAAAGAATTTTAGGGGTGCCTGGCTCGCTGTTAGTAGAACATGTGACTCGATCTCAAGGTTTTGAGTTTGAGCCCCACATTGGGTGTAAAGTTTACTTAATTAAAAAATATATATATATATATATTTTTTTTAGAAAAACAAAAAAATAATAAAAGAATTTTATACTATGACCAAATAAGTTTATTCTAGGAATGTAAGGTTGGTTCAACATTTGAAAATCAATCAGTGTAATCCACCACATTAACAAGTTAAAGAAGAAAAATCATATGATCATATCAATTGATGAGGAAAATACACTTGATAAAATTCAACACTCACTCCTGAAAAAGAAAGTTTCAGAAAAATAGTAACAGAGAGAACTTTCTCCACTTAATACAGACCATCTACAAAAAAAATCTATAGCTAACATTATACTTCATGGTGAAAGATTGAATGCTTCCCCCTAAAATCAGGACAAGGCAAGAATGTTCATGTTCACCACTCTTATTCAACATAGTGCTGGAAATTATAGCCAGTGCAATAAGGGGAGGGGGGGGATGAGATAAGGAAATAAAAGACATATAGATTGAAAGGGAAAAAATAAAACTGTTGTCCTTATTTGCAGATAACGTGACTCTCTAGGTAAGAAAGCCTAAGAAATCAACAAAAAAATCTCTTAAAACTATTAAGTGAGACCAGCAAGGGATACAAGATAAACATACAAAAAAAAAAAAATACAAGAATGTTACTTCTATATGCCAGCAACAAATACATGGATACAGAAATTAAAAATATGCCATTTACAGTAACTCAAAGAAAATGAACTATTTTATTTATTTATTTATTTATTTATTTATTTGACAGAGAGAGACACAGTGAGAGAGGAAACACAAGTAGGGGGAGTGGGAGAGGGAGAAGCAGCTTCCCACTGGGTAGGGAGCCCGATGCGGGGCTTGATCCCAGGACTCTGGGATCATGACCCGAGCCTAAGGCAGACACTTAATGACTGAGCCACCCAGGCGCCCCGAAAATGAACTATTTAGATGTAAATCTAAAAAAACTTGTTATGCTGAAAACTATACAATACTGCTGAAAAACATCAAAGAAGATCTAAATAAATGGAGAGACATATAATAAGAGACTCAACATACTAAAGATGTTGATTTCCTCTAAATCAGTCTATATGCCTAACACAATTCCTATAAAAATCTCAGCATGATTTTTTGTAGATATATATAAGATTATTATAAAATTTATATAGAAAGACAAAAGACCTAGAGTAGTTAAAACAACCTTGAAAAAGAAGAACGAAGTGGAAGAAATCAGTCTACCCAATGTTAAGATTTTTACGTTGCTACAATAATTAAGACTGTGTGGTCCTGGCAAGGGGAGAGACACATAAATTTATGGAACAGAACAGAGAACACAGAAATAGACCCACAAAAATATGCCCAACTGATTTTTGACAAAGGAAAGATAGGCTTTTCAACAAATGGTACAGGAATAATTGAACATCCTTAGTCATAGAACTGAACCTTGACCTAAGTTTCGTATCTTATACAAAAGTGAATTCAAAATGGATCACAGAGATAAATGTGAAACTTAAAACCAAAAAAAAAAACAAAAAACAAAAAAATAGGAGAAAAACTTTGAGATCTAGGGCTAGGCAAAAAGTTCATAGACTTGACATCAGAAGCATGATCCTCAAAAAGAAAAATTAGTAACTTGAGTTTCATCAAAATTTAAAACTTTTGCTTTGTAAAAGACCCTGCTTTGAGGATAAAAACTAAGGTATGTAGTGGGAGAAAGTATTTGGAAACTACATATCCAACTAAGAACTGGTATCTAGAATTATCTAGAATAATCATTTTATGCCATTTTGTAGGACATTTTCCTGCTTAAAAAACTTCCAAAACTCAACCAGTGAAAAAAAATTTCAATTAGAAAATGGGCAAAAGACATGACTAGACATTTCACTGAAGATAATATATAGGCGGCAAATAAGCATCTGAAACAGTATTCAACATCATAAACTGTTAGGGAAGTGCAAATTAAAACCACAATGACATATCATCATCAGAATGGCTACAACAAAAAATAGTGACAACACCAAATGCTAATGAAGATGTGGAGAAATTGGATTGCTCATACATTATTGGTGGAGATGTAAAATGGTACAGCTGCTCTGAAAAAGTTTGATGATTCTTAAGATAAACAAAAACAAAAAGCTAAACAGGCACGTACCACACAACCCAACAATTGCACCCCTGGGTATTTATCCCAGAAAAACGAAGACTTATGTTAACACAAGAACCTGTATACAAAAATGTATAACAGCTTTATTTGTAACAGCCAAAATCTGGAAAGAACCCAAATGTCCTCCAATGGGTAAATGGTTTAAGCAAACTTCCGGACAGCTATACCATGGAATACCACTCAGTAATAAAAAGGAACAAGCTATTGGTACAGACAGCAACCTGAATGAATCTCTGAAGAATTATGCTGAGTGATAAAAACCAATCCCAAAAGGTTACATACTATATGATTTTATTTCTGTAATATTCTTAAAGTGACAAAATTATAGAAATGGAGAACAGATTAGTGGTTGCCAGGGGTTAAGGAGGGATGGGGTGAGAGGAAAGTGGGTGTGATTATAAAGGACATCATGAGGGATCCTTGTGGGGGTGGAAATGTGCTATATCTTGACCATATCAATGGCAATATCCTGGCTGTGATACTGTACTAGAATTTTGCAAAGTTGTGCTGATGGGGGAAACTGGGTAAAGAGTATATGAGATCTTTCTGTATTATTTCTTACAACTGCATGTGAATCTACACTGATCTCCAAATAAAAATTTTCGTTTTAAAAAACAACGAGGGAGGGGCGCCTGGGTGGCTCAGTCGTTAAGCATCTGCCTTCGGCTCAGGTCATGATCCCAGGGTCCGGGGAACAAGCCCCACATCGGGCTTCCTGCTCAGCGGGAAGCCTGCTTCTTCCTCTCCCACTCACCCTGCATGTGTTCCCTCTCTCGCTGTCCTCTCTCTCTGTCAAATAAATAAATAAAATCTTTAACAATAACAACAACAAAAAAACAATGAGGGGTGCCTGGGTGGCTTAGTCGGTTAAGTGTCTGCCTTCGGTTCAAGTCGTGATCCCAGGCTCCTGGGATCAAGCCCCAGCGGCGGGCTCCCTGCTCAGAGAAGAGTCTGCTTCTCCCTCTCTCTCTGCATGCCGCTGCCCCTGCTTGTGCGTGCACCTGCTCTTTCTCTCTGTGTGTCAAATAAATAAATAAAATTTTTTCTAAAAAATTAAAAAAAACAAAAAACAATAAAATTAGACGCCGACTTGAGCTCTAACTACACTGTTTAATTACTAGAGATTACACATATTTTATACTCTTGCAGGGGGAGGGAAAGGTGATAGATTTAATTAATAAAAATGTAAAACATCCACACAGCTAAAGATACTATGAACATCAAAAGACAAATAACAAAATAGGAGAAATATTCACCATGTACAAAATAGAAAAGAACTGTAATACAAATTCAGAAAACATTCCATTTAGTGAAACAAAACAATCTAATAGAGAAATGAGCAAAGCTTATGAACAGGTGATTCACAAAATAACTAGAAATGACTAACATGTGAAAATAGGCTCAGCATTGCTTGTGATGAGGTGAATGCAGATGAAAATCCCTGTGAGATATGATTTTACACCTAACACGTTGGCAAAAATAATTTTTTCCTTAAACTTTTTATTTGAAAGCAATTTTCAACTCAGTGCAAAGAACTCCCTTATACCACTGACCCATATTCATTGGACTGTTCATATTTTGCTACATCTGTCTTCTTTTCTCTACCTCTCTCTGTGTGTCTCATATGCATACATAATGTATGTATATGTATGTATTTGTATTTAGTTTCTTTTCTGAATGATTTGACAATAAGTTGCATACCTCCATGCCTCCTTACTCCTAAATATTTAAACCTTTGCCTTCTACAAACAAGGACATTTTCCTACTTGACCATGATACATTTATCAAGTGCAGGAAGGTTAACATGGATACAGTTTTTATCTGTTAGTCATACTTTCATATATTATCTAAAGGCATACTTTAATTGTGTCAGCTGTCCTGATATTGTCCTTAATAACATTTTTTTTCCAGTCCAGAATCACGTTACATCCAATTGTCATGGCCCAATAGACCCCTGTAATCTGGAACAGCCTCCACCTTTCTTTGCTTGCATAACATTGACATCGATGAAGGGAACTGTCCCTTGATGGTATACAATGTGCCTCAATTTGGGGTTTGTGAGGTTGCCTCAGGATTAGATTCAGGTCGTGCATTTTTGGCAGGAAGCCACCAAAGTGCTGTTATGCCCTCTCAGTGGGTCACACCAAGATGGACATGGGAGTTGGTTCCATCACTGGTGATACTAACTTTGATTATTTGTTTAAGTTGATACTGACTAGGTTTCTCAATTCTAAAGTTGCTCCTTTTCCTTTTATAATAAAGAAGTATTTCTGTGGGAAGATACCCTGAGTCTGTGATTCCTGTTCAAATTTTCACCCATAAATTTAGCATCTGCTGATGATTCTTGTCTGATCAATTATTATCATAATTGTTGCCAAATGATGCTTTTTCTAAATTCTGTCTACATTTATTAGCTGAAATTCTACAATAAGTACAAGCTTTTCTTTTTTATTTGTTTAATATCATTATAGACTCATGGAGTTTTCATTTCAGTTGCTATAATTCATTACTATAATTTATTCTGATGCTCAAAATGTCCCCATTGTGTCAATGGGAGCCCCTTCAAGTTAGCTTGTGTTCCTTTGACATGTCCCCATCATTCTTCGAATAGTTCCTTACTCTGTCAAATAGAACTGTTCTAAGCTCATTTTTTTTGTTCCCTGCCCTCGCCCTAGAATCAGTCATTTCTCCAAGGAACTGTGATTCCTGGTTCCTTTTAGTGGAGACAGTATTTAGAAACCAAGATTTGGGCACTGAATGTTGCTACTGGGGTGTTTGCAAAATTTGTAAAGATTAAAAGTATCCGGAATTAGTGAAGGCACGGGGAAAGAGCACTCTTGTTCTCAGTCAGAGGAAGAGTAACTGGTGCAGGAGTTTAGGAATGACATTTGGCCACACTTGTCAAATGCAGATCGGCGTGCACTTGGACACAGCCAAGCCACGTATAGGAATCTCTTCAACCCAAACTAGCATACAAGTACATAAAAGCAACACAGTGGAAGCAACCACAGGTTAGCTAAAGAAATCCTAATACCTCCTTCCTAAAGGATACTCACCGTGTGTTGGAAACAATGAGCCAGATTTAAGTCCATGAATTATTATTGGATAAGAAGGAACTTATAGACTGCTGTGTATAGTCTGAATTTTTTCTATTTAGAATAGGATGTGTGCGTCTTACATAGTGAGTGTGTTTGTGTAAGAAAACTCTGAAAGGACATACTCTAATCTCCTAGGCAATATTATCCCTCTGAGTTTTAGAGAGAGGAGTGTAGAGGTGAAAATATGGGAGCAGAAAATTATAGTTTTTATTTCGTACACTTCTGAACTATTTGAAGTTTTATAGCAGCCATGTATTTCTTTCGTAATTTTTTTTAAAAAGCATTAAGAGATAATAGGGGAAGAAGAGACAGCCAGCTCCCAGCCTAGAAGACTTGCCGGTATTGTTGGACAGTAAAGTAGCTTTAAAAATAAAGAAAAAGGTGTTCATCAGAAGTGGGGTCAAACAGCTTTGGAAACAGAAAGAGAAAAGTTTGGCGGTGTTTGCTCCCACGTGCCCTGGAGCAGAGGAAGGGACTTGGCCCGAGGTCTTGGCTCTCTGTGGAGTGGCCCCATAGGCTCTCCCAGGCTATTGAACATTCCGGGTGTCCGCTCCCAGCTCTGATCCTGGCTCCCCACCCTCCTTCGGAAGGTAAATGGCTTTCCTGGGGTGGTGCATGGCAGGAGGGAATGTGGTGGCCAGGAGGTTTAGGACGAGAGGCCTTAGACCTGGGCTGTGCTGTTCTTTCCCGCCTCCCGATCTTATAGCTAGATAGTACTACCACAAGTGATTATGAGCACCTGGAGCCACACTTTCTGAATGCACATCCTCGGTTCCTGCTTAACGACTTGGACAAGATCTCCCAACCACTCGATGCCTTAGTTTTGATACCTATAAAATATCCCCCATGGGGTAGCAGGGAGATCAAATGAGTAAATATGCCAAGTGCTTAGGAGAGTTGCTGGCATGTAGTGAACACTTGAAAAAACGTTATTTGTATTATTATCATTTCTAGCAGTTACAGAGGGCACACCCTTGTCTCAAAATGTAGTGGAAATGCACTAGGGTTTCAGTGTTACGTGTGATGCTCGCTGATAGTTTGCCATCGTGGTGTGCATTAGCAGGAATGCTTTCTGCTGCAAGAATTCCAAACACAGCAGCTTAAACAAATAAGGTTTTGTTTTGCCTCAGTTTACAAGAAGTCTGTAAGTAGACAGATGCTGGCCTGTGTTCAGCACCTCAGCCCTGTCTGGGCCTGTCTCAGCAAGTGCTTAGCCTCTCTTTCCTGCTTTCTGCCTCAGTGTTGCAACACGGCTGCCCCAACTCCTAGCATCACATCCACCTTAAGGGAGGAAGAAGAGAAATGGAGAGAAAACTGGAAGCACCAACCACATGTGGCTCTTTTACCAAGAAAACAAACCTTCCCAGAATCCCCCAGCTGACTGCCAATTATGTCTCATTTACCAGAATGGTGTCATTTGACCACACTTATTTCAAGACAGGCTGGGGACTATAGTTAGCTTTTTTGCCTCGATAGTGCAGATCCCAAGGGAGAGGAGGTCGGGAATGACCTCCGCAGAGCCTGTCACTATTTCTTTTTCCTATTAAAGAAAAATCCGTGTGACCATGTTTTAGTGAATCAGGAGTAGGTGGTGGCATTCAGCAAATGTTTCCCCAGCAGTGAGACCTTTGTGGTGTTTCTGTCCCTCTCCTGCTCTTGGGGTCCACCTAAAGAGAGGCCCACCTGTAGTGAAACAGGAGGGGGAGGGACATCTAGCTGTGCGGGCCAGCTGGGAGCTCCCTTCTCTTGGGAACTCAGCAAACTGAGACTCATGCAGACCAGGATCCAGGGCATCCAAAGTCCCCAGATCCAACTTCTCAACGCAGCCAACCTTCTGCCAGAAACTGCCGTTGCTCCCGGCTCCAGGCCGGCGGAAGGAGCCAGAAGCAGTGAGTTTGCTGGCCCCAGCCCTTGGCAGCAAGGGCGCCTCTGCTCTTTTCCTTCTGGACCGTAACCTGTTTTCCATCTTCCGGGCTCCCAGGGGCACAGGGCAGGCCGGCCTGGAATTAGGCGGCTCCCATGTGTGACAGCCACACATCCGCTGGGCAGGCCAGGCTGATGGTATCTAGTTCCTGAGACCCCACAGTGAACTCAGACCCCAGATACTCTCTCCTGATAACAGCTTCACCTTTTTCATCTCTTTGAACAGATACCAACCACTGGCTGAAACCCCAAGTCCTGGCTGAAAACTCCTCTCACTGCTTCCCAGAAACAAGCCTGGTCCGAGATGGGTGGTGGAGGAAGAGGAGCAACGGGCTGGGTGCCCAGGACTTCCCGCGTGCCCCGGCGAACTTAACGTCTTCTCTGGGACCTGTTCTGCAGCAGGAAAGTGAAGGGAGCGCACCAGAAGCTTCC
Organism: Mirounga leonina; assembly: GCF_011800145.1. Lineage (NCBI taxonomy): Eukaryota > Metazoa > Chordata > Mammalia > Carnivora > Phocidae > Mirounga > Mirounga leonina. The sequence goes on along the minus strand of NW_023270265.1, from coordinate 17,346,352 downwards.
TGGGGTTGCTCTCCTCAGCGCACACCCGGCAGTTCCCCTGGCCCCCCCCAACTCAGGGTGCCTGGGCTCTCCACCAGGGCTGGGCGCTGGCTCTGGGGCCAGCCATGGGCCACCTCTGGCTGGAGAGCCATAGCCACGGTCCCAGGCCTTGAGGGAAGGCACTTTGTTATTTCTGAGTTTGTGGGAAGTGCACTTCGAGCACATTTGCACCAATGGAGGAAATAATATCTCTCCCAAGAGGCCAGAAAAAAAGGAAAATTCAATTTGCCCTGACATCCAGCCCTCTGTTTCTGCTCTCACTACCTGCGTTCTTGGCCATCGAGAGGCAGCAAATCCTCTGGGGCCCGGATGAAGAGGAAGGGAACCAGATGCTGTTTCAAACAGGGGTTTTTTCCCTCAAGCCAGTAGCAAGTTTATATTTTCTTTCAGAATGATTTTAGCCACCCCCCACCCCCCAGCCCCCACCCCCGCCGACAGAACAGTACTTTGACTGTTCAGGGCGCTTCATGTCCTGTTGGCACCATCTCGGTTCCTCTCCTAGTGGAAGACTCATCCCTCTTCTGCACAAAGTCACTGCCCCCACAGGCCTCCCTCGCACACCCCTCGCACACCCCTCGCCCACCCCTCGCACAGCCTGTGAGATTGTGCTCTCCGTCACTCCGTTTTTCCAGATGAAGAAACTGAGGCCTGGGAAGGCAGTCCCTTTCCTGAAACCATGGCCCCAGCGGTCCTGAGCCTGATGTCACAGCCCGAATACCCAGCTGTCGGCTTCTCCCTCGAGCCCCGCAGAGTCCCTGTCCTGCCCCCAGCACCTCGGAGGGCAGTCAAGCGTGCCTAGGGCTGGACTCTACTGCCCCTCTGTAAAGCTTATCAACCTTTACTTCTTCCAGCTTCTCGAAAACCACATGAAACAAGGCTGTAGATGCTACATGAGATTAAAGGCTGAACCTCGTCCAGGTCAGGAAATTCCAAGGGCAGTCTCCCAGCTTGGCTGCAGCTCTCTCGGTCACCCCCAGGGTAACTTGTCCGCCAGCCAGGAGGGTGGGACGTTAGGGGACCTGTGCGTGCAGCAGGGCACCTGCATCCTCCGGAACTTCCTGAGGATCCAATGCTCTGATTTCCCAACCAGCTCCTAGGGACATTTCCAGCTCCCTCTCTGGGGACAACTTCCAGCCGGTCTCCCTCCCTCCTGTGTCCTGCTGTGGCCCTCTCTAGCCAAACATCCCCCGTTGGGGTTATATCCTGCTCTTCCCCCCTCTTTAAGACACCCCTCCGCTGAACTCGCTTGGTCCTTCAGCTGCTGCCCTATTTCTTTGCTCCTCTTGGCAGTAAAACTGGTTCAAATTGTGGTCCTATATCTGGTTCACCCCTTGAACGCTCTCTCAAGCCCTCTGCAAAGACTTTGTGACACCCTCACTGCCAGTGACCCTCGAGTTGCTAAACCCAATCAGTGGTTGGCCTCCCCTTACAGCTGTCAGGGTGACTGGGCACCTCAGCCCCTGCTCTGCCGCGCTATCCTCACCTGCATTCCAGGCTCCCCACCCTGGCCCTGCCGCGCCCGGTCCTCTCCTCCACTGCCTCCTATCTCCTGCCTCATAGCTCAAAAAGTCTCTACATGCTGCCCTGCCCAACCACCTCCTCAACCCTCCACCACAAGCTCGGACAGGTGTTTAGGGCTCAAACCCCAGCCTGCAGGCCTCCCGAGACCTGCCTGCCTCCATCTTCCTTCTGATGCAAAACAGCTCTCTTTCCTTATATCCACCTGCCATCCGGTTGCCTATAAAGGAAACCCAGGACCTGACACCTCTGGTCATCTCCCTGCTACCACCCACCTCCCCAACCACTCTTATCACCCAACTGGATCCTGTTAAAATGTGCAAATTTTCAAAGTCTGAAAGGTTCCCTTTTCCAGAGCTCAGAGCAGAAACCCAAATGCTAGCATGACACCCCCACTTCCTCCCCCTGCCTCTTGCCTCTCTTGCTCTATTCCTACAAAGCTTGTCTCCTGAGCTTCCACAAACACATGTCCCCAAATCTAGCTCTGCTCCTGGGGCACCTTGGCTCTCTCTTCTTTGAGTGTTATCTCAAATAACTCCTTCCCTGCACCTCCTACCCTGACACTCTCTGTTCCTCTCTGTGTTAGTTAGCTATTGCTGAGTAACAAGGAAGCCCAAAATCTTAGTGGTTTAAGAAAACATCTGTACATTTGTTATCTCACAGTTTATATGGTTCAGGAATCTGAATGTGGCTTAGCTGTCCCTCTGGTTCGGGGTCTCTTGTGGGCTACAGTCAAGCTGTTGGCTGGGCTGTGGTCACCTGAGGGTTGGATCTTCAGGCTCCCTCCTGAGGCTGTGGGCAGGAATTGGCTCCTTGTGGGCTGCCCTCCATCTCTTTCCCAGGGGCCCACCATAGCACTGCTCAAACATCAAAGTAAGCGAGGGAGAGAAAGGGAGTACCAGTAAGACAGACTCCCCATCATTTGCAACCTCATCTTGGAAGTGACTTCCAGCATTCTCCCTTTTCTGTTCATTCGAAGCAAGTCCTAGGTGCAGCCCACCCTCAAAGGGAGGGGATAGCAGAAGTATGTGAACACCTGGGGGTGTGAATACCTGAAGCCACTTCTGAAACTGGCTACCACGCTATTCCTGATGTTCTTCTCAAATAGCATTTGTTCTCATCTAACACGCCATGCAATTTGCTCGTGTATTCTGTTTGTGGTCTGTCTCCCCGGGTAGAAAGCAAGCTCTCTGTGGGCAGGGATTTTTTGTGTTGTTGCGGGCTGTATCCCTACCACCTCCAACAGCATCATCACAGAACAGAGCAAGTGCTCATTGGGTAGATGCTGGTGAACTTCAGGAAGCTCTTTACAGTGCAGCGCGAGTAACGGACGTCCACCCCCCAGTACTGGTACTTTCCCGGGGTTACACAGTGATCTAGTGACAGACACTGAAGCTTGATTCTGTGCGAGTAGGACAGGCTGGGGCCATCCTGACTACCTCGGCCACAGCGGACAGGAGATCACAGTCCCACACCCTCTCTGAGCCTGGCCTTGCCCCTGTGAAATGAGACTCAGGCCCAGAGCTTGATCTCATCATCTCAAGGGCTCTGTAATGGAGTGGTGCCAATTTCATTCTTTTAAAAATAGGCATTTTCAAATATTTTTTAAAATCGTAATTTGTTAAAAACATGCCTAGGGGACAGTTTGGCACTATCTACCAAAGCTTTAAGTGCATATACTTGTTGACCCAGCAAGTTCAGAGCCTGGAATACTGATTTTTCACTACATTCACACGTGAATGCAAAGACAGGTGTGCAAAGATATGCAATGAAACTCTGTTTACAGTAACAAAAGAATAAAAACACTACATGGCCTCCAGTAGGGGGGCAGTTCAGTAAACTGGGGCACACCCATACAGTGGACCAGCACACGGCTGTCAGGAAGATCGCAGTGAGCCAGACGTCCTGATGTGGGGGCATCACCATCACCATCGCATTCATTCACTTAACCAACCAATATTCTCTGAGCACCTACTATGTTCCAAGCGTTGTTCTAGGCACTACGGGCACAGAAGAGCGAACTCCCTGCCCTCAGAAGCTTGTTTTATAGCGTAAAACCACACACGTGCAAATAAGCATGCAAACAAATACACTGATGAAATATAAAAGGGTTCTAAGGAAACACGCAAAGCCGGCCAGGGACAGCGTGGGAGCACTGCCTTATACAGCATGGCCAGGAGAGGCCTGCTGAGGAGCAAGCTCGGAGCAGACACCTGGGCAAGTGAGGGAAGGGGCAGGGCGTGTGGAACCAGGGCCTCCTGGATAGAGCCAACAGCCAGTGCAAAGGCGCTGGGCACAAACAGTCTTGCTCTATTCAGGGAAGAGCAGAACAGGCCAGAGGGGCCCAAGTGGAGTGAGGAGGAGGAAGGTGAGGCCAGGGAAGTGGGGTAAGCTGTGGTGGGGGGCAACCACCCATCAGAGCTGGCTCCTGACCACTCAGCCCTCAGGCTGCAGCCTTGGGTCAGGCAAACCAGTGCATGTTGCTAGGATATCAGCCCCTCCTCTATGGGCCTCCTCCATGTGATGGGGCCTTGCTATCTTCCAGCATCACTCTGGAGCGGTGGGGAGGACAGGTTAGGAGGAGGTGAGGACAAGGGCAGGAGCCCCAGAGGTGGCCAACATAATGGCCTAGAGAGGACAGCAGCTTGGATTAAGGTGGCCATGACCAAGGTGAGTGGGTGAGACTCTGAAAACAGTGAAGAGAGAACCAGCAGAAAATGCTGTTGGATCAGATCTGGGGAATGAAAGGAAGACAGGAATCATGGGTAACTCTGGTTTTTGTCCTGAGAAACTGGGTGAATATGGGAAAAAGCTGAGGAAGAAGCAAGATTTGGGGAGTGGGAAGGGTGGAAATCAAGTTTCTTTTGGATGCATTAAATTTGAGACGCCTGCTGGGTGCCCATGTGGGAGAGGCCATGGAGGGCAGGCAGCTCCGTAAGTGGACTTCACGGGAGGAAGGGCTGGGGGAACAGCTGGGCAGCAGTGTTGCGAGCCAGGCCTGGATGAGGATGCTGAGGAGTGGGGGGCGGAGCAAGCAGAGGGCCCAGGATGGGGATCCTTTGGGGACACTTTCATGTTTAGAAATGGAGATGAGGGGGCACCTGGGTGGCTCAGTTGGTTGGGCAACTGCCTTTGGCTCAGGTCATGATCCTGGAGTCCCGGGATCGAGTCCCACATCGGGCTCCCTGCTCAGCGGGGAGCCTGCTTCGCCCTCTGACCCTCCCCCCTCTCATGTACTCTCTCTCACTCTCGCTCTCTCAAATAAATAAATAAAATCTTTTAAAAAAAGAAAAAAGAAAGAAATGGAGATGAGGAAGGCACACAGATGAGGAAGAGGAAAGGCAGAGGTGGTGGGAGGGGGGCAGGAGTCTGGGAAGCCCAGTGAGGGGAGGCCTGGAGGAGGTGGTTGGGCTCGTCCAGCACTGACAGGGGCTGAATGGGTGCAGAGGGTCACTGCAGGCCCGGGGGGTAGAGACCTTCGGCCTTCAGGCTTAGATAGGGACGGAGTTAGGGGAGTGGTGGGGATCACAAGGAGTACAGGAGCCAGGAGAGGATCCAGTTAAAGAACATAACATTATCAAGGGAGAGCAGAACATTTTCTGTCAAGGGAACAGAGAAATAAGAGAGAGGCATGGGGTGTTGGAGTTTGGAGTCCCATATGAGGAGCATGTTTGCATTCTGAAGGGAATGTTCCAGTAGGTTTGAGGGGGGTGTTCGTGGGGGAGGTGCAGCCAAAGGACTGGAAAGGCAGAGAGGGCAGGCTCAGGAGCTGTGGCTGAGTGCACGGTGCTTCTCCTCCAGGGTTCAGGTTTAGCCAGGTGAGCAAGAGAGCATGCCATTGCTGGGGGGCAGAGGCGGGGGGGGATGTACATGAAGTGTTCTTGTCATGCCCACTCCCCAGGGCCCTTGCCCAGGCCCTGCTCTGTAGGTTTGCCACACCACCACCCTGGGAGGGGTGGGGTACCACTTTGAACCGGTTTTGCAGCCAAGGACATGAGGTTTGCCACTGAGTCATAGAAGCCGGGCGCTCCTGAGATGCCGCTGAGGAAGGCCTCCATAAATGGGCAGGTTCTCTATGAGGGGACACAGGGACGCGTGACGGGGCTAACCTGGAGGAGAACGTGGGGCTGGATCAGGGGTGAGAGAGGCCCCAGGCAGTCCAGGACTCCCACCTTGTGAGAAGTTCTGCACATGGCAGGGTTCAGAAAATGTTTACTGGAGTCCTTCTCCTTGTTTTCTAGACCCTGGAGATTGCTGACGCCCTTTCCAAGTCTCGAACCCAATGGCCCCAATCCAGAATATGGACATTCAGAGAGAACTCCAATCAGATGCCAGAAAGCAGCAGCCCTGCCCACTTCACCCCATCTCAGACACCCTGAGGTACCAAGTCCTCCTCAAGTCCTGGCAGCCCTAAGTCATGGCCACAAGTCAGTCCTTGTTCTGAGAATGACCAGGAGGCCAGAGGTTGCTGACCTAGGACCCCGTGTGTGCCCAGCTGTGTATGAGGCCTCAGGGGAAGTGTGAGAGAGGAGGAGAGGGGCCCCCTGGGCCCCTGGGCCTGAGTCCTGAGACACACATTGCTCCAAGGTGGGTGTCGCCCAAGTGACAGGTAAGGAAGGAGGCCTCAAATGGGCCTGTGAACATTGTCCCCCACCAGGCAGTGGAGGAGCAGGACGTGGGCCTGGGTCCTCAGGTGCAAGCTGCTGTCCTCGCATCCTCATCGCTTCTTCCCTCGCGGTGGGTCCCAGAGGAGCCCGGCTCAGGGCACGAGTCCCTTGCTTTGTCCCTTGCACGAGCATCACAGGTAGAGAAGTGCAAGCTTGCTGAGTGTGCAGACCCCACCCCAGTCAAGTATCCGGGCCGGGAGGAGCTGACCCTCTAGGGTCTCCTGCCCCCACCCCCCAGGGCAGGGGAGAGGGCTCCGGTGGCCCCTACTGGAGAGGAGGCAGCCAGAGCAGAGGTCCCACGTCCCTCTCCACCTGCCCTTGATCAGAGTGTCTGCCCTGGCAACATCACCTCATGCTGGCTGTGCTGTTACTAATAGAATCACAGCTCACCGGGCAGAGCAGCAAGATTTATAAAATGCCCCAGGCATGACAAATCCTCCTTTTGAGTGGGTCATTTGCTGAAGGAGATTCCACTGATGACTCATTTCAGACTGGAGAGTCCTGACATCACAGACGGTCAGAGCCAAGGAGGGTTGAGAGTGGCTCCAGTCTGGTCTCTCCATGCTGATGGACCCAGGGGACCAGCGGGGAACACAGGCATGCCCCAAGGAGTATTGGCTCAGCCTCACTTTGGTGGTGGTGGGGAGGCATTTTCAGACTATGTCTCCAACTCCTGGTGGTGAATCGTATTCGGGACCTGCCCCCCCTTGATCCAGAGTCCCTGGTGTGACCTCTGGCCCATGGTGTGGCAAGGATGCATTTTCCAAAAATAATCACAGCAATATTTCTGCCCTCCATGCTCTTCCAGAATCTCGCCACCCCCACTAAGAGGATTCTATTTCCACTCTCCTTGAAACTGGGCAGGCCGTTGTGACCTTTGTGATGAAAAGAACATGGCAGAGGGATGCGCGGTGACTTCTGAGGCTAGGTCACCCTATGACTTTGACCTCCACGTCGTACGGAAGCCCAGATCCGACGAGGCAGAGCATCGGTGTCCTGGCCGTCAGCTCCAGCAAATTTTGAAGTTCTGGGCCGACGACCAGCACCAGCCACAGTCCCATGAGGGAGCTCTCAGCTGCTTCCAGCCCTGCCTGCAAGCCACCCCAAGCTCAGCTGAGTGGAGCAGAGACAAGCTACCCTGACTGAGTGCTGCCCAAATGGCAGGCTCACGAGCAAAAGAGAGGATGGTGTTTTAAGACGCAGTTTGGGAAGCATTTGTTGTTCAACGATGGATAATGAGCACAGTGGCCTAGGCGATGCCGCGGACTTCCAGGGCTTTCTGTCCCGGGGATGTACCACAGGCTCTGTAGACGGCTGATGGAAGACTCTGGGAGAGTGTAGGGCTCCTTGTCCTGGAGGAACTCCAACCAGTCTGGGTTTGTGGGAAGGGTTGAGAGCCACATTCATCCGGATCCACTGCGCACAGGGAGTGGGGGAATGCCTCATGCCTGGAAGCTCTGACCGGGGTTTTCTATTCAATGGGAACATGTTTTCATGGTAGCAAAATGCTAGGTGTTAGCCTTCTGAGTTAGATATTTGGTCATTTTCCCAAAGGTTGTGAGGTCTCCAAATCCCTTCTGTGAACCTGCTGCGAGCTGATTCTGGCCTGACGAGAAAGGGCTTATTTTCAGCCTCCCCTGAAAGCAGCAGGAACAGGGCTGCTGTAGGAACAAAACTGTCACTAAGCTGAGTGGGTCAGGGGGGCTTTAAACAACACCCTGACATTCTCTGCAACAAGCTGCGCCGAGCGAAGGTCTGTGATTTTATTTAAAATACGGGTTGTACAATGACGCCTACACCTGAAATGCGCGTCAAGTTCTTTTTGTTAAAATAACACTGACCTGCTATTATGTGAAAGGACAAGCAAGCACTCGGGAGCCCATTGCCCCCGTCTCTTTGGCTGGACGGCGGTGCCCTAGTTGGGTCGCCACGGGGCTCCTGATCAATGTCACTGCCATCGGAGACATGGGGGGGCAGAAAATGTCACCAAGACAGTGGGTGATGTGGGCTGTGGGCTATCCACTCTGTGCCCCAGCAGCCAACACAGCCAACAGCTCCCGGGCGCCCATTGCCCGGCAACGTGCAGCCAAGCTCCTGCAGGGGCCACAGCGCCTAGAATGCACCAGGCTGCCTTCCCCGCCAGCATCTGCCTCTAAACCGCGGGGTGTTACTAATGCACTCCGATGTGTGAGTCCATCAAAACAAAACAAACTAAAAAAATTAAAAGCCCAAAAAATATCTGAAACACCAGCCTCCCTACCAAAATATAAAAGTAATAGCGCTCTAAGTTCATGACCATAAACTTCTTTATCATCGGTAGCAGTTTCCCGGGGCTGCCACAGCAAAGCGCCCCAGACTGGGTGGCTGGAATAGGAAGGCGCTCTCTCGCAGTTCCGGGGGCTGGAAGTCTGAAATCAGGGCCAACTCCTTCTGAGGGCCAGGAGGGAAGAATTCATTCAGGGCCTCTCTCCTCAGCTGTGTCTCCTCACATCATCCCTCTGGGGGTGTCTTGGTGTCTAAATTTTCCTCTTTTTTTTTTAAAGATGTTATTTATTTATTTGACAGAGAGAGAGAGCACAAGCAGGGGGAGTGGGAGAGGGAGAAGCGGGCTCCCCGCCGAGCAAGGAGCCCGAAGCGGGGCTCGATCCCAGGACCCTGGGATCATGACCTGAGCCGAAGGCAGACGCTCAACCAACTGAGCCACCCAGGCGCCCCTAAATTTTCCTCTTTTTATAAGGACACCAGTCGTATTTGTTTAGGGCCTGCCCTGATGATGTCATTTTAATTTGATTAGCTCTGTAAGGATCTTATCTCCAAATAAGGTCGCATTCTGAAGTGTTAGGGGTTAGGAATCCAACATATGGATTTAGGGAAACACATTTCAACCCATGCCACAATGCCAAGAGTAAAATTTGGGTTTATGTTTACCTCCTTAGTATGACTCAGTATGACCCTACGGTAGCCTCATGGGCAACCCTGCAGCCATGTCCAACAGGCAGAGGGCAGAGGGTACTCCCCTGGAGGCTGGGAGGCCTGCTTTGCTCTGTGGCCTGGGCCAGTCTCTCCAGGGCCTCAGTTTCTCCATCTGTCCCATGAGGTTTAGATTGGGGCCTTTCTCTCCCTGAGATTGTTCAGGGTCACTCGTACCTAGCTTTAGGCGACAGGTATGAGGGCCTGCCCTGGGTCAGCCCAGTGTGAGCGTGGGCAGCAGAGTGGGGGACACACAGGCTCTCTCTGGGCAGCTCAGTGTGGTGCACACAAAGGAGGCGTTGATAGGCCTCCCTGGGAAGGACCAGGTTCTCATGTCATAAAGAACAGGAAACCAAGGGGCTCCAGGGTGGCTCAGTCAGTTCATTGTTTGACTCTTGCTTTCGCCTCAGGTCATGATCTCATCGGTCATGAGATCGAACCTCAAGTCAGGCTCCGCACTCAGTGGGGAGTCTGCTTGAAGATTCTCTCCCTCTACCCCTCTCCCCACTTGCTCACTCTCTCTCTCTCTCTCTTCCTCAAATAAATAAATAAATCTTAAAAAAAAAAAAAAAAAGAACAGGAAACCGGGCCTTCCTCCATGAGATTCCTTACTACTAGCCCTGCAGGAATTTTCCTTCGGGAATACAGAGCCCAGCAGATACAGAGGGCACACCTGAAGGGCCATGCCTATGGTTCAGGGTAAGAGCAGAGGGCCGGGCAGGACGTGGGGAGAGGCTGGTGCGGTGGGGAGCTGGTATCCCTGACCCCTGGCACTTGCTGCAAGTCCAGACCTGATAGAGTATAGAGGGGAGGCGGGGGCTCGGCAGGGAGGGGCTGGGGGATAAACCCTCTGTCCTCCCTGAATTGGTCTCCTCCAGGGCCTTGGTATCAAGAGACATAGGACAATGAGCTCCTCTGCCCCTCAGGAGCAGGTCTGGGAAGGGTACGGAGCAGGGAGCCAGCTGGAGGGCAGACCCCTTCCCCGGGGCTGGAACCTGGCTGGCCCTGACACAGCTTTGCCCACTTGGCTGCCCAGGTGCCGCATGCACAGAGGGGGGCAGCAGGGAGCAAGTATGGCCTCCCCATGAAGGAGCGAGGGTATCTTACGGCTCACCTGGCACAGCAGGCAGCCAGACCAGCAGCTGCAGTGAGCCCCAGCTAGAAGCTTCCCTGCAGAGAAGTACCCCAGGGACTGGCCAAAGGGCTTGGACTTAACGTCTCCCGTAAGGAAAGAGCAGACTCCAGGTTAGGGGTAGTGGGAATGAATGGTTGCTTAAGCCAGTTTCACCTAAACCAAGAGTTTGGAGCAGTTATTCTCACAGAGCAAGGATGAGTGTGTGTGACTGGTTACCGGGTGGGGGTGGGGGTCCCACCGCTCTGGTCTCAGGCAGCGCCTGGCCCAGCCTGCCCTGCCCTCTCCTCCCCTGGGCGCCTCCTGTAGCTGGGAGGGGTAGGGATGGGCGGAGGCCTAGTGAGAGGCCTCCTGAAGCCTGTCAGCCACGGGCCTGGAGCTCAGCAGAGAGACAGAGGAAGGGGAAGACAGGAGGTTGAGTGGGCTTGGATGGGCCCCCTGCTCCCAACATGTACTCCCCCTGGGCTCCGTTCCCCAGCCCCGAGGCAGGCACAGCTTAGTGGCCCCATTTCTCATCCCTATCGATTATGCCACAGAGCCCTAGAGCACAGAACGTAAATCATCATCCCCAGGGTATTTAACCCAAGGAGGGTTAGTTGGAGGTGGCATCCCTTATAAGTCCTGCATCTGATGTTTTTATATTAATTCCTATAGTGGCCAGATTAATTTTTATTCCACTGACTGTTATCTCTTCTTCATTGACTAGGAGACATTTCTGAGCAGTGCATATCTTGTTGAGTATCAGTCATTCAGGGGGGTGCTTCCCCTCGCTGCAAGGTTTTCATTAAAGAGTGAAAATTCCTTTGCTCCAAAGCCTTAGTCTTTGGAGATTACAATGCACAGACCAGCCAGAGTCATTGCCGCTGCTGTCCCTATACATATGTTGTCCTGGAGGGGTCTAGGTGCCCCCCAACTAGGAGCACAGCATCCCTTGTCCTCCTGTCAGCCCTCAGCTTCTCCGGGCCCGCATGGGCCATACAGATGTCCCGAGTCAGCCTTTACCAAGTGACCACAGCTTGGCAAAGACCAGTTCTCCTAGAGCTGAGCACAAGGTCATCAGGATGATAGCAATAGCCATCTTGCTCTACAGATGAGGAAAACGCATTTGCTGAAGATTCCCTGAAGCCTAATGCTATACAAGGGTCAGATCTCGGATCATGCATTGAATCCAGTCCAATCATGGAAACGACCAGGCTGTTTGCCTGCACAGTGAAGGTGCTGGACGCTACCCCTCCCAAGTGGACTCCAAGGGCTCTGAACCTAACATGAGGGGCCTAGCTGAAGAATTGGGTGTTAGGAGGAGACAGAGCTGTTTGCAAATGCAGGAGCACCTCAGGCGTGTTCTGGATGGGTCCCCAGCAAAGCCAGGACAGTGGGCACAAGTCAGGGGTAGGTAGAGGCCGGAAATGGAGAGGTGATGCCAGGGAGGTGGAGAGGCCCACCAAGGACGTACTACACTGGTCAGAGGGGGATGTGGGTGGGTGCCTTCCACCCCTCTGCCGTCCCACTTGCTCGGCAGCAATGGATCCCACATTGCGGGCCTGGAACCAGCTGCATTGCAGCCCCCGGGAGCTGGAGCTAAGTACCATCTCTCGCCCCGCCCCGTATCCAGACTCAGAACCCGGGGGGCAGACCACGTTGTGTTTGACCAGCCCTCCACTAGAGTTCAGGAACCAGGAGCAATGTGGAGGGAGGGCTCCAGAGAAAGAACCCCTGGGCTTGCCCCTCGGTCACCTCACCTGTAAAGTGGGATGCTGTGCCCGCCGGGGCAGGTGCTAGGAGCCTGAGTGAGTTAGAGGTTCCCGGTCAAGACCGTCTACAGGTGGGTTTTCAATAGCTGAGAACCCTTCTTACTCTGGACCCTCTGAGGCTTGCTTCTTGCTCTAGGAGAGATGATTCAGGCCCCAGAGATCTGCCTCCCAGAGCATCTCACTGCACCTTTCCTCCAGAGGTCAGACAGGCCTAATCAAACCCTCAACCTTTAGGATTCGGAGAATGCTGATAAGTTACAGATGTAAATGGGTAACGAGTCAACACCCCTGACTCCAGCCTGGGTGTGTCAGCCTGGGAAATAAAACAGAGGTCATTGCCTTCTGCCCCCACCAGGCAAGGTCGCAAGAGCCCTCAAAGATTATATGTAGTTTATGGGCTGCTTTCAGTTTGTGGGCGGCTGCTTCCAAGACATAACTGTGGAAAAACAAAGAGGGTTGTAAATGGTGCTAAGAAATCAGCTGCTTCCAAGTGCCTGGATCCTGCAAGGAAGAAAAAGTACGAGACAGGAGCGAAGCTTTAGAAGATTGTGGGTACTTTGTCTAAACTGTTCTCATCTACCTATGACATGGACCCTGATGAGGGTCTTGGCAAGTCCCAGGGGCTGAGGAGGTGAGTTCAGGGCCCTGGTGGGGGAGAGTAACCCTTGGGGGTGGGGGAGGCACCCAGGTCCCAGCCTCTCAACACCCACCTCCCCGTCCATTCACTGCCCAAGACAGCCGGGATAAAGCGACAGGGACTGCTGACCACACATGATCCCATTCACACACAAACTGCCCTCCAGGAAGATGGCAACATTCTCACAAGTGGGGTCCCAGGCAGGGTGAGGGTCTGAGACAGGCCGCTGAGGGCCACGGCGGGGATGGGGAAGATGGAGGGGCAGGGTGGGAGGGCAGAATATCTGCAGAAACGGAAAAATCGAGGCCAGGTTTCTCCATTACAGTAGCTGGGACTGTTGAAAACATGGTTCCATGTGTCCACAAAAGTCACCTGGGCAATCAATGTGGAGTCTTGGTGTACTGGTTGATTAGAACATTTCTGCTGCCCCCGGGAGGACAGCACAGACACAACTGTCCCTTCTCTTGTTCTCCATTAGCCCCAGTGCTCATCACACAGCTATGCTAGGATGCGGCCTGCCTGTGCCCTCCGAGCCTGCACTGCCATGAGCCCAATGGGCCCCTCCTGCTCTTGCCTAGGCTCTGTGTGGCCCCAGCCCACCCACTCTGATGGGAAGACAAGCCTGAGGTCAGTCCAGCTTGGCCAGGGACACTCCCCATCCTCCGCCATAGTCTGAAGCCACAGCACAGGGGATCTGGGGTTCTTTGGTGCTGGCCTCATTCAAGGATGGGTTGCAACTCTGAGAGGGCATCCAGCCCCTCACAATACAGCCCCTGTCCTGGGGGGCAGGGCTGGGGCCGAGAGCAGGGCAGCACACACAGGGGTAGTGGAACCAGCCCCACTTGTGGCCACTTGGTGTCCAGGCCAGAGCTGGGCAAAAGGCAGCTGCAGGATTCAGGGGTTCTGGAGGTCCTGGGGCAGAGCCTGGGATGGGCATGTGGGGACCTGTCTCTGAGCCAGAAGGGAGAAGCTTCCAGACATGACTGCATCTGACCTTCTCATGTCTCCTCTCTGGCATGGGGCCCAAGGTGAGCTCAGCTCCTTCGTGCTCCTGGACGTCGGCGTTGGGAACTTCATAAGGTTTCCAATCCACAGAAAATTGCCAACCTCTGGAGGCCTCAGGAGGACCCACATCCTCCACACGGAGCCCTTCTCCTTCCTGAGGACCAGCCATCCAGGCTCCTCCAGGGTAGGGTGAACTGGGGAGAGAAGGGGAGCTGCTCTGAATGAGGACACTTCGAAGCTTCTAAATCAGTTTCCCATGAGACCCCTCCCATCCCCCACCCCCACTGGCCTGGAGTCCTGAGGTCTTCAGAACCTTCTTGAACATTCCTCAGTTGAGCAATCCCAGCCCAGGGCAAATCCCCAGGGAACCTGGAAAAGGAGTATGCTCCCCTGGCTGAGGATCCTTGTATCCTTATGTTTAAAGGGCCAGAGGGAAAAGAAGGTTTCTGAGCTTTTTAAGAGAAAGTCTCTCAACAAAACACTTCCTGATGCTTGTCTGACACTAAAAACCTATTAAAGTCATAAACTTCTCCTACGGAACACTTCTCAAAAATGTATTTATCTAAAGGGCATCTGTGTTTGGTCTCAAACTCAAACGCTCCAAATGTCAGGCCCCAAATGATTTATTTGGGGCGCCTTGTTCTCTCCCTGCAAGTTGTTTTGCAGCTCAAGCCCATGGTCATGTAGCTCCTTGGGCTGATTTTTACAGATGGCTTCTATTCACACCAAGGAAGGCAGCCCAAAGGAAGAAGGGGCACGAGGGGCATGGGGGTGCCCCTGGGGGGAGGGGGGCAGCAGGACTGATGCAGTCTCAGCCCACGGCCTGCCTGCCTGAGCACACCTCCTTGCCTTCGCCCAGGCTGTCCCCAGCACATGGAGGATTGTTTCTCACAGCGGGACCTTTAACCAGCACTCTGAATCCCCACTGGGTCCCCAGCCAAGGGTCCAGAGATAAATCCAGCACAGTCAGACCAGGAGGCACAGTGGGTCCCCTTCGGAGTATCTCTGTGGGTTGGGAAGAAGGTACCTTGGAGCCAAGACTTCTTAGTGAACAAAAGAAGGGGCCAGGAGGAAGCGGGACGAGTGTTCCAGGCAGAAGGAACGGCCAGGGGAGGCCGGCCGCTAGGGAACATGCAGGGAATCTGAGACCGTAGTCGGGTGGGGGTAGCTCCCTGGCAGAGGGATGAGGGCCAGGGAGAGGGGCCAGGTGCTGAGCTCCCAGCGGCCGCAAGCAGACCCTCGGGTCTCAGGCTGCTGCCCAGTGCCCCTGACAGCCCTTCATCACTGCGGCTTAATACGCACGAGCTCGTCAGCCCCTCTCAAAAGAGTCCCCTGAGAGCTGGGCATTGCAGCAGTAAGCTCAGCTCACTCTGGGTTTCAGGAGGCGTGGTCAGGCCTGGGACTGGGCCTGACGGGGAACAGAAGTTCCCCAAGGCAAGGGGTGCCCAGGGGGTGCCCCAGCAACGCTGCCCCTCTCCTTGGGGCTGTGGCCACTTCAAACCACTGGAAAGTCAGAAAACAGAGAGAAAGCTGCTGGATCACAGAGCCCACTGGGACCACGCTGGGCACCCACATGGCCTGGGGCTCTGGTTTCTCTGCCCTCGCTCCAGGAGGGGTGGTTTGTGCCAGGAGGTCTAGGGAGGGGCTGGGGAGCTGTTTCTTAAAGCGTCACTGCCCAGTAAGTATACTGGTCACATGTGATTATTTAATTTCACGTTATGATAAATTCAATAAAATTAAAAGTTCAGTTCCTCAGCCCCACTAGCCAAATTTCAAGTGCCCAATAGCCACACTTGGACAGCACAGAGCGGAATGTTTCTACCATCACAGAATGTTCCATTGGACAGCACTGTTCTAGGGGAAGAAGGCCGGGCTGGCCAACTTCTCAGCAAGCAAGACCCATCTGGCCTGTGTGAGGGGTCTGCAGCAAGGGTGGGAGCTCTGGGCAGGCCTAGGCTCAGGCAGCAAGCTCCGGGCTGCTGGAGTGCAAGCAGTGATCTACCTGAGACCAGCCCGGGGCTTCTGAAATGGCCGGGCAAGTTCTGCAGAAACTTGCAGCTTCAGGCTGGGGGGCGGGTCGGTGCCCTGCTCCTGGGCCTGTCTGCAGACCAGGGACTGGGGGAGCCACCCAGGCTACACTCCCCAAGCTCTGCACACATCACAGGTAGGTTGCCAGCCCCCCTCTCTCCAGCCCATCCAGCTCACAGCATACTGCCTCAGCACCCACACCCAGGCCTCAGACGGACCTGGAATCCGCACATCATGCCTGGAGTGGTAACCCACACCATCCTGGGCAAGGATGCCTGTAATGCCCAGGAATGGTAGAAGCCATTACAGGGCATTAAGTCAATGGACTTCCTATTTGTCAGCATTCCAAGCGCACGGCAGGTTTTTTTCAGCTCCAAAAGACTGCCCAGGCCAGAGTATGTGCTCTGCAGACTCTGCAGGCTGTAACCCTCTCAGAGATGAGAGATGCGGCTTCCAGAAGGCAAGGGTGAGGCTGCTGAGGAGGCGCTCTCCTAGGAAGACCCAGTGATGGCGTCTCATTTCTGTGGGACAGTGTGGGCTCACTCCAAGGCCCCTTCCCACCCCTAGCCCCATCTCCAGGGAGAGCAGTACTGTCCCCCACAGCTTGCCCCAAGTTGGCTCCCTGGAGCAGCCGGCCCTGACAGATGTCCCGTCCCCGTGTGAGGTCACTTTAAGATGTGCTGCCTATGAGCCTGCTGTGTTGGTCACTGTCTGCAAGAAGCAGCAGGAAGGGAGGGGTCTCTGTTTTGTTCACTGTAGGGCCTCCAGTGCTGAAAATAGCACCTAGAATATAGTAAGGGCCCAGGAAATGTTTGTTAAATAAATGAACGCTTCAAGGGGGGTAAAGGGGAAATGTGCAGATTGGGTATAGATTCGCGCAGGAGTTTTTGGGCAAAAACAAATCTCAACGTTTTGCTCAGTTGATCATTTTAGGTTCCATGACTGGGGAGGGAAAACAATAACCCTGGGGACATTAGGGGCTCGGGCGGCACCTCTCCCTGTGGACCCTCCTTGGCTTGCTGGGTTGCTTCTCCCCTCTGCTTCAGCATCCTTCCCTCAGAGCAGGCTTCCCTGCTGGGCCCTGCGGCTCTGACCTCCCCCCGCTTTGTGATTCTGCCCTCCTGTAGCACACTGCTGCCTTGTCACCAGTTTTGTTTTGTTTTGTTTTCCATTTTTGTTTTCCATCTGGATCATAGAGGCATCATCCATCTTACCTGAAGGTTTTGCTATTTTAGTCTTGAAACCAAAGGAGAAGTCATAAATAAGTTTTGCTATGGTAAAGATAAGCTTAATTTTTCATTCGCCTCCAGCTAATAACTGATGGGGAGGTCCTCCTTCGCTTTCAGAAGCAAAAAGGAAAAGAAAAGGCTTCCTAGTGACAGGATAATTTGTCAGAAAGTTATGAGTGAGTACAAGCAGGCCTGTATAGGAAGTGTGTATCGAATAATATGACACACTGGCTTCTAATTGCTGTTGCCATTCTGATCAATAATACATGTTTTCAAAAAGCCTTCTGTTTGCATTTACACAATGGACTGTAACTACTGCAAAGGATCCATTAAGACCTATTTTAAAAAGTGCATTCGTAAAAACTTGTCTAAATCTGCATTACAAGGCAGATTATGAAACTGCCTTGGGAGATGTTTTTTCTAAAAAGCATTCAGGCCACATTTGCTGGACTTGCCAATTCAAGCCCCCTAGCATCTCTATGGCTTGCTTGTGAGCCAGGATGGACCTTCTCCTTGGCGTCCACGTGATGCAAGAGGCGGGCCTTGTCAGGCCTGAGGCCCCATCAGACTCCAGCCGCCTCCAGCCTGCAGTGCCTGGAGCTGGGGACTTGGTTGAGGTGGGGCACAGGCATTAATCAACCCAGCACTCCCGCGTGTGTAATTACATAGCCAGATAAGTGGGCCTGCGGCAAGAGGACTCTGGGGTTCCAGAGCTCTCTCTCCTTGCACTGAGAAGGCGGCCTGTCCTGCGGGGTGGGTGAGTGACAGTGACCAGGCTCACATGGGCCAGGCTCACGTTTGACTGCCATCCCCATGCGGATGTGAATTGTTCCTTATGCAAATGGGGAGCCAGGGCACAGAGAAGCAGATAGTTCAGGTTTAGGAACCACCTGCTTTTTGTGCTACCTTCGCCATGTCCACTGACCTCTTTGGCCTCTCAGCCCCAGCTTCTAGATCTGATGGAAACCAATGGTAACAATGATAGCTCATACTGACTGCGTGGGGACTCACTTGTCCTTTGACACCTGGGGGGAATGGAACTCTGCTCTCCCACCTAGATCCCGAGACGCTGGCAGCATGCTTCTGGGAACATGCCGAGGATACAGACGAGGACACAACTCAGAGCCCACCTGCAACCTTTACACCACGGTAGCGCCCCCGGCCTACCACCCGGATGGCTCCCCGGATTTCGGAGGAGCCCTGGAAGAACAGCGAGAATAAATGTCCATTTCCCACTGAGCCAGGAACTGTGCCAATCCTGTCAATGCTTCATGTGGGTTTAGCTTCACAACACTGCAAGGCAGTTACCATATTACTCTTTTCATGGAACAGGTGAAGAACCTGAGGCCCCACTGAAGCAGCTAACCTGGTTCCCATGCTGGTTGAAAGGAATGGAGAAGAGATTGCTTTGAGAGGTGGTAGGGAAGGGGGAGAGAAGGAGAAGGGGAGAGCAGAGAAGGGAAGGGAGTCAGGGGAGGAAATTCAGAGGAGAAAAATAAAGCTATTGTGGGGGCCCATGGAAGGATGAGTTGGGGCAAAGAGCTGAGGTCAGGCCCTCAGGGTAGAGGTGAGCTACACGGGGTCTGTATCCATACACAGGGGTCTCTATATGTATGTGCACACAGATATGCAGAACCCAGTTGCTCCCGCCCTGGAGCCCTGGCTCAGGCCTCAGGCACCTGCTCCTTGTCAAGCCCAAGGGAGGGTCCTCCACCAGCCAGGTTGAGGTTGTCTGCAAATGTCAGCTGTGGGTGGCAAGGCCGGGGGCGGGGGCCTGCACAGAGTAAGGTGAAGAGTGTCCCTGTGACATATCCCGTGAGCCCAATCGTGGTGTGTTGTGAGTGTGTTGTGGAGATAGCAGGTTTGACATCAGGATGGGTGAGTGGGGAGCCCTGCTGTGGGGCCCCTCAGAGCCAGCTGGTGGCACTGGCTCTTTTTGCAGCTGTGCCTAGAGAAGGGCAAGCCATGGAATGATAGCAGATCTGCCTCCATCTTGACACCTCACCGGGGTTACAGAGTGTAGTAGTAGGTACTATGATTACCCCCATTTACAGAGGGGAAACTGAGGCACTGAGCAGTTAGCTAATAGCTCGCACAGTCAGGCCCGGTCTGTGCTTCCAGCCACTGTAATATGTGCCTGCAGGAGGGACTGAGACCCCCTCCCATGCTCACTCTGACCATATCTGGCCCCCAGGCAAGACCTGAGAGGCCTCTGTCAGTAGTTCCAGGAACTGCTGCCTGGTCTTCCAGTGCCCCCAGGACAGCAGTGTGCTCCTATCTTTGTTTCCCCTTCCCCGCAAGGCACCCCCCGCACCCCCCCCCCCAAGGGCCAGGGTTTCCTGTCCCTGCACTCAGCCTCCACTCCTAACACCTGGCCTTCGCAGCTCCCCTGGACCTCCCTGAGTCCCCACAGTCACCTGGGTCATGGTCACAGAGCATCCTGCCCTCCTCCTACCCCCAGGAACAGCTCCACCCCATTTGGGCAAGCCTGCACTGGCTGGGATCTATCTCTCTGCTGGGCTTGACCTCCACCCTCCCTTCCCTGTGCTGTGCTTTGGGGCCAGATCCAAGGGGCTCCAGGTAGGTCTCACCTGCTCAGAAGCAAAGAACGCAGCTGGGATAACATAGGAGCTGCCTGCCCACTGGGCACTTTATCCTGTGCTGGGGGCAGGGCCTTGCAAACACTATTCAGTCCTCACAGCCACCGATGGGGGGGGGATGACTATTTCAGCCCTCAATTTACACATGACAAAACTGAGGCTCAGAGAGGTAAAGTGACTTGTGCAATGTTACATGACTATAAGTGGCAAAATACAAACTCAGGTCTGACTCACTTCAAAGCAGAATCTCACGTCTGAATCTCTTGGGGCACTTTTTTTAATGTGGATTTTTTTTATGGAGGCGGAGGCCAGGGATCTATGTATTGATAAAAGGTGCCCTGGTGATACTCTAAGGGGTCTGTGGGCAGGGGTGGGGAGCACTGACAACACTGTAATGCACCCTTCCCCAGATCCCAGAGGGCCTCTCAGTGCCTGTGGGAGCCCATGCCCCTCAATACTGTGGTCTGTCAGGGAAAGGATGCTAAGAGCCAACGCCTAAACCTGGGCAAGATGATAGCCATAATTTATTGAACACTTACTGTGTGCCTGGCACTGAGCTTCACCCTCACATGTACTCCTCTTTTTTTCCTCACTCTTCCTTCTGAGAGGGGGATGCTTACGGTTGGGGAAACTGAGGCTGAAAGAGAAATGACTAGGAGAAACCAGGACAGGGAGCAAGAACCTCCTGCAGACTCTTCCAGGAAAATGTCCTGGGGCTGCCCTGGGACAGAGAAGTGAGGAGAAGGACTTCCTGGGGATCACAGCCTGGCATCTTTGAATTCTACCCCAACTTAGCCTCTGACCTCCTCTTATGGGACCTCAGGGAGGCCACATCTATTTCCTCGCTGCTGAGTGAGGAAGCTCCTTCCTGCTGCTCTGATGTTAGGGAGCGTGACCCAATGCCCAAGCCCCCACAGGGCTGAATCACTCCCCTCCCTGCAGTTCTCAGGCTCACAAGGCCAAGTCTTCACCTCCGCCCTCTCCTGGATGCCACTCTGGTCAGGTCTCTGGGCATGCAGTGGGAGAGTGTAGGAATGTCCACCTATTTGAACATAGGCATATACACATATGTATACATGTGCCCATGTGTACAGGGGTAATACGTGTGAAGCCTCCCAGACCTTTCTCTAAGAAGAGGGCAATGCCCCCACCATATCAGGTGTCCACTCAAAACCCTCAAAGGTGGTACTGCGGAGAGGGTGGAAGGGCCTGAGGGGGTCCAAGCAGGACCACAGCCTCAGCCCTTGAGATGGTCACACAGAGCACGCCCAGACATCCAGCCTGTCTAGTGTCAGCCACGGCCCCGCCAGGGTGGTCCCTGAAAGATGTGGGGATGAGGCTGGTTGGAAGAATGGGCCAAGCCACCCCTCTTCCTTCTGCATTCTCCTGCCACAGGAGATTTGCAATGAAGAAGTCCCCCTCAGCCCTTTCCTTCCTACTCAAGTCCCTTCCCTGGGCAGAGGCCCAAGTATACAGCCTTGATGGTCCTTATTAGCACCACAAAGTAGGGCTTATCTGCACCCAAGGGACCCTCCCATGGCAAACTCCAGCCCCATAAATCCAAGGGCCCCGGGGCCTGGTGGTGTATGGCAAGCAACACTAGGTCTGGTGGCCGCAGGGTGGCTCTCCTGAGCTGGCAGCGCTGTGCCCTGGCCTCCCGCCAGCAGGCCTGCTCTGGACATCTCCGCTGGCAGAACCCCCAGCCAGCTTCTGTCTTGGCAGCCCCTCCTGCCTGCGAGGGTGACTTCACTTTGACTTCATATCTGCAGAGGGATGTGCTCATCTCTTATTCAGCCCTGAAGAGGGCGGGGCTCTGCACAGCAGGAAGAGGAGACACTGAGGTAGGGGGACCCCGGGCCTCTTGCCCTGGACCCTCCTATCCCAAGGCTCCATGGGCTTCTAGTCCTCTTCACCTATGTGGAGGCCAGACGTCAAAAGATAGCTAGGGGTGGGAGACAACAGTGGACTTTTCCCACAGCGACCTAGAATCCAACTCCAACCTCACCCCAGGAACCCCCATGTTAGGGGCCCAGAGTCTCAGTCTCCCCCTTTATAGGATTGGATGTGTTTATGGGCATCATTTATTTGGGCAAAAATTACATTATTTTGGGTTCCAGCTAGTTGCTCTCCTACCCAGTCAGTCCGCATCCTAAGAGTTCTTCCTTTTGGGAAAGGAGGACACTCACCCTCCAAGCACCCCATTAGCCAGTGCCAGGCCTCCTGAGCCAGTTTGCTGCTCCCATTGGTTAGACCAGTCTAAAGAGAGGGGGATCATAAACTAGCCCCAGGAGACGTTACCCTGTCTCTCGGCGCGGCCGCGGACATTGTAAGCCACGCGCCAGGCTCGCTGCAGGAGTGCGCAGAAAGCGCTCGGGCTCCCCTTCCCTTGCCCAGGCTCTTCCCCTCCTCCCGCCTCGGGCCCCAGGAGAGGCCGCGCTCCCACCGCGTCTCCCCCCTCTGAGAAATGGCGGAGGATGTGCTCCGCGCCGAGAGCCTGGAGGCGGGGCGCCCGCCTAGTCTCCTGGTCCGCTGGGGCGCACCCCTAGCCAAGACCCCGCAGCCCCGCGCGGTTTCCCTGCCCTCACCGGGCGGCCGGAAAGGGCGAAGCGCAGGGACCCGGAGCGGACGCACGAGCTGAGGAAGAGTGGCTGGGCGTGCGGAGGTGCGCGAACTGGGGCTGCGGGTGGCAGGCCCGCACCCCGCGTCCCTCACCTCGCTCCTATCTCGCACCCGGCCCGGCCGGCATCCCGGTGCCAGCACCCGTCTCCTCTCCAAGCCGGGCAGGATCCGCACCAGGCGCCCCCGGCTGGTACCCCGAGCCCCGCCCTTACCCCCCGCACCCCGCCCGCACCCTGGCCCCGCCCGGCCCGCCCCCGGCCCGCCCCCCTCACCGCCCCGCCCCCCCCGCTCCTCCGGCGCAGCCCGCGCCCGCCCCGCCTCAGTCCCGCGACCAGACCCAGGCGCGCAGCAGCGGAGGGCAGCTGGAGTCCGCGCCCCGACGCTCTGCGCCCCCCGTGTCTCCCGCGTCCGCCGCGCCCCGGGCGGGCATGGGGCGGCCAGGCTGAGCGCCGCACCCCGCCGCCGACACCCCGGGCCCCAGCCAGCAGCCCTCTTGCCGCGGCCCCGGCGCGCACGGGCCATGGCGAAGGCGACGGCGACGGCCGGCGCCGCGGGGCTGCGGCTGCTGCTGCTGCTGCCGCTGCTCAGCGAAGGTGAGTCCTGCCGGGGGCCGGCGCCCGCAGCGGCCGGGGCGAACTTGGCACCCGGCGCCGAGCGGCGGAGCAGACGCGCTCGGAAACGCCGTTCTCGTGGCGGCGGGCGGCGGGCTGCGCCGGGAGCGAGGTGGGGCGGCAGACCCGGCGCCTCGAGGCCCGGGCTGGGCGGGTCTCCCGCCGGAACGGCTCGCGGGCCCGGCGGCCAGGGTCGGTGCCCAGGGCCTGAGCCGCAGCGGCGCGTCCCAGCCTGGTCGCGCCTCGCGCCGCAGCCGCGTCTTGGAGCGAACCGGACGGATCTTGCCGTTTCAGCGCAGGTTGGGGGGGGGGGGCGGCCGGGTGCGGTAGCCCCAGAAAGCCCGCGACTTGCGCGGGCAGTTCCGTCCCTGCAGATTGTTCCGTCCTGGTTTCCTTTCCTCGTTCCACGTCGGTGCATCCAGCTCGGATGTCCTGGCCCGCCCAGGGATGCGGAGGGGATCTGCTCTTCTATAAAAGGTTGCTTTTCCCTCGTGCGTTTTTGCCGCCCTAGTCTTTAAAACACCAAAAGCCCGTGGTTTCTGGGAGGCTGCCCTCGAGGGCCCGCTCAGAGCGGCCCAGCGCAGCCGGCTGAGGGCCCGCCATGGCAGAGTTCCAACAGGCTGCTTTAGAGTCGCACGCCGCGGCCAGGCAGGGTACCCGAGGGAGCGGCCTTTGCGACCAGGAGGCAGCACTGGGCCAACCTTTACCAAGCGCGTATGACCATCTTAGAGTGGGGCAGGGCTATGTGCCGCCCTCGGCCAGCGTCGGTGCTGGGAGGATTGGATGTGGCCTTGCAAAGGCTGGTCACCGCCCCCACCCCAAACAGACAGAATGAAGCCTAACGCCATAGAATCTTTGACCCCGTTCGCCATGCATTTTAGTTTCCCTCGAACCAGCCCTGACTTGATCTCCTCCTTCAGTGCTTATGTATGCACCAAGTTTGTCTCGGACAGGGACAGGGAAGGCTGCCCTACCCCGCTGCTTACAAAGAGCTTTCTGTCCCTGTGGCCTTTGGGAACAGAGGCGGTGGTCCCCTGCCTCTGGCCCCTGGTCTTGCAGCCTGGGTTCACAGACCGGCCCCAAGGCTTCGTTTGTGGAACCGGATCCTGGGTTTCCCTGGACGATACTGAAGCCAGAATGGGTTCCCAGCCCATCATGGGGAGGGCAGGGAGAAGCCCTTCCCTTGCCCTGAGGAGGGATGAGGGGGAGGGAGTCTGTTTCCCATATTAAAACTCTGGGGTCACTGGGCTGCATGGGGGAAGACCCCTAGGAGGCTGCAGTCAGGGCACAAGTAAACACAAACTGAATGTTTTGAAGATCTCTTGTAACCCTGAGTTGTAACTTTGTGGTTGTGGGTGTGTAGTCAGGTGTGAGCCGGAAGCTAGTGCTGGGCAGCCTGGGCAGCCTCTGCAGCCTGCAGGGCGATTTCCCCATGCTCTTCCACAGCCATTAGCTGAGCTGGGCTGCCTGCGAGGCATTAAGGGCTAGACTTTGGGGCCCAGGCTGCAAGGGTCAGCCTGTGGCACTTGGCATGAATGCAGGTGGCTTTTTCACACCCCTGGCCCACAGAATTTGGTGGCCAAAGACAGGCTCTCCGATCAGGGAAAGCGAGCGTCCCACCCCGCCCACCCTCCCCTCGGAATGACCAAGAAATCCCGATTGGCGAGTGCTGAGGGTGGAGAAGTGGCCCTGCAGCACCCAGGAGGACACAGCTGGGGCCCTTGGAGGGGCATATGGGCACCCTTCACTCGAAGCAGCAGCCGTGGAGCTGCGGAGCCCGGTTCTCATTGAGCTGAACCAGACCGCCGCTAGTGAGCCCTGCCACGGCTCCAGGACCCACCCAGGCTGAGAGCAGCTCGGCCCCCGGGCGCCCCCTTGTGGATGCAGCTCTCCAGTGGCCAGGCCTATTGCCCCGGGGAAGCGCTGGGTCTCTAGATGATGAGACCTTCCCCTGGTTGGCCAGACAATTCCCCAAGGCTGGAGGCTCTCTTCTGTGCGGGGGGGCGGGGGGGCTGACGGGAGGGGAGTAGGGAGGTGACCCAGATGAAGAGGCAGGGGCCTAGGCCAGAGCGCAGAGGAAGGAGCCCTGCTGCTTCAGAGCCGGCCAGGAAGGTGGGGACAGGGATGCCGAGAACAAGGCCATGGGACATAAACAGACGCCTGCAGCTTATTCCCTCTCCATGTGTGCACACGGTCATAGTGTGTGACCACATACACCTTCAGAAAAAAGGTACCGACACAGACTCTCCCACATCCTGGTGTCCATGTGTGGGCGCCCACATGCACGTGCGCGCACACACACACACACAGGGTCTCTCCCTCTCTCTCTCCTACATAGTGTCTCTCTCTCACACACACACGCACGGAATCTCTCCCTTCCTCTCCCTCTCTCTCTCTCACACACACAGAGTCTCTCCCTCTTTCTCCCACACACACAGGGTCTCTCTCACACACACACACACACAGGATCTCTCCCTCTCTCTCACACACACAGTGTCTCCCCCTCTCAAACACACACACACAGTGTCTCCCCCTCTCTCTCTCCTACATAGTGTCTCTCTCTCACACACACACGCACGGAATCTCTCCCTTCCTCTCCCTCTCTCTCTCTCTCACACACACACACACACAGGGTCTCTCCCTCTCTCTCTCTCCTACATAGTGTCTCTCACACACACACAGAATCTCTCCCTTCCTCTCCCTCTCTCTCTCTCACATACGCACATAGGATCTCCCTCTCTCTCTCTCACACACACACACAGGATCTCTCCCTCCCTCTCCCTCTCTCTCACACACACAGGGTCTCCCCGTCACACACACACACACACACACACACACAGGGTCTCTCTCTCTGTCTCTCTCCCTCTCTCTCACACACACAGGATCTCTCCCTCTCACACACACAGGGTCTTTCTCCCTCTCTCTCTCACACACCGATCTCCATGTCTCTCTCTCTCTTTCACACACACACACACAAACACAGGTCTCTTTCTATCTCACACACACACACACACAGGGTTCCCCTCTCTCTCTCTCACACACACACAAGGTTCCCCTCTCTCTCTCTCTCTCTCTCACACACACACAGGTCTCTTTCTATCTCTCTCTCTCTCACACACACACACACACACAGGATCTCTCCCCCCACACACACACACTCACTCATACTCATAGCTCGTCATCACAAGACACACTCCTGCCCTTGCGCAAGGATGTGTAATCATGACACCTGTGGACACACACACACTCCCACAATGAGTGTGGCTTGACCCCCCCAATACTCCACCCTCACCCAGGGAACCCAGCCCCTTTCCCTGCCACTCAGACATATTAGGTCCCCATGTATATACATAGGGACCCCTGCCCTTCACCCCCTCATACACTCAAGGACACAGCCCATCAGCCCCAGGGATCCTAGAACCAGAGCTGAGGACCTTCCACCCAAGACTTAGAAGAGTTTTTGGCATTTTGCTGCTCAGCACAGACACAGCCACCCTTGTGGCATGGGTGGGCCATTTGAGTCCCAGCTCTGGGGCTCTCCCAGGCCGACACCTCACCCAGTACCATTTCCCTGACGCCTGCCGTTCCTCCGCAGGCCTCCCAACTCTTGTCTTCCTGGCCTGGCTTCTTGGCTCCCATTTTGCTCAGCACCTGTGGCTTCACGGAAGGACCTGCCCTCTTTCCCTGCAGACCTCCGGGACTTTCATTCCCGGCACCAAAGAAGGGAAGATTTGCCATGACTTGGCAGGTTCCCTCCCAGGATGCCAGACCCACCCTCTGCAGTGTGGCCTGAGCGGGCCACTTATGCCTGGACCAGCAGATGTCCAGGCAGCCCTGCTGGGAAAGCTGCCCCTCCTACTTCTTACTTTCTTTTGGCCCCTTCCTCTCTTTGGCCAGGGACTGGTGGAAGACAAGTCCTGCTTCACCAGCTTACCTGGGCCCAGCCCTTCTTCTCCTCCACCCTAGCCTGTGTCCCTACTAAGCCCCTCTGACCCCTGGGGGCTGCGTGCATCCCACACTGCCTGCCCTGGGCTCCAACAGAGCCTAGCCCAACACAAGGCCACAGGGGATGGGCTAGCTGGTGGGCTCCTAAGGGTGGGGCCTACAAACTGAACAAATGGGGCAGTTTATTGAGCCTGTTGCTAAATTGCCTTTATTCTGCAGAATTGCTTTAGGGATAGCTAAGTAAATCACTGTTTCCTTGGTGGTGTGAAGAAAATGGGATGCATCCACCTAATGGGGAGCTAATGGCCTTTTAGCCAGGGGAAGAGAAAACTAATTAAAAATTATGGTATCTGTTAAAATGGAGCCCAGGGTGCCAAGGGGAATGGCGGGCCCGGAAGCTGCCACCTCCCCTGAGGCCTTCCCCTTCTCTGTGACCTGAGAGAGGCCTGCTCTGTCCTCTGGTCTTAACTGGATAAGGCTGATGTCAGCAGCACCCACCCCAGGGAGCTCACAGCCTGCGGGTCGTCTGCTGAGCACTGCCTGTCTGCTAGCTTCTTGTAACCTCCCGAAACCCTGAGGGACATGGCCTTGGTTTCCCATTTCACAGGTGAGGAAACTGAGCCCGCATAGCCTGTGGACTACAGCCTGTGGAGAAGACTTAGTGAGTCCCCACCCCCAGGCCTCTGGCTTTCCGCAGGTGCCTTCTCCGGGTCAGCGGTGGTGGGGACCAGGGATGGGGCTGAGGAGGGGTCCTGGAAGGGAAAGTAGCCCTGAGCCCGCTCACCCACCAGTGACTCACCTGCTCAGGGCCCCGGCCTGGCCCAGCTGTGGGAGTGAGGCGTGGCGCTGCGCTTGAAACAGGAGCTCTTCTGGGTCATGGCTGATTTCTTAGGTCAGACCATTGCTTTAGCGGATGTTTGGTAGTCTTACGGGTTTGGAGACAGCCCCCAGGCATGGCCCTGGCATAGCCAGCCCCAAGAGAGGGGTGTGTGTGCTCTTGTGTGGCAGGGGAAGGTCTGTTTGGGGGTGCAGCCTCTGCCTGGGCACCCGGCACCTGTGCCGAGGTGGGGTGGGGGGCTGGGCTTCAGGGGGCGTGGGTGCAACTGTGTCTCCTTATCCAGGACAGGGCCCTCCTTCGCAGAGCTCCGGGGCAGACTGAGAGAAGAAAGCACCCAACCAGGCACCCAGGAAAAACGGCAGAGTTGGAGAGGCACTCCCCTGCCCTCCCAGGCAGTGCTTCCTTCCGTCCTGTGGAAGTGGCTACGTTTCTCCTGTGGAATCCCTCCCTCTTCCTGTGGGTGGAGGGGAGGACGCTTCCTGGTGTGACCATAGTGCAGAGGCTTCCGACCTTGGCAGCACTCAGCTCAGGTCCCCATGTCCTCTTCTTTCTCCCTGTGTCCTCCCCTTCCTATATCCTCCTCCTCCCTGTGTCCTCTTCCTCCTTGGTAACCTCCTCCTTCTTGTGCCCTCCTCCTCCATCCACTGTCCTCCTCCCCATGTTGTCGTCTTCCTCATGTTCTCTTCCTTCTCTCCATTCCTCCTGTGTTCTCCCCCTCCTCCCCATGTCTTCCTCCCTCCATGTCCTCCTTCCATCTCATCCTCCCAGTGTCCTCCTCCTCCGCATGTCCTCCTCCTCCTCCCCATGTCCTCTTCCCCATGTCCTCTCCATGCCCTCCTCCCCCTCCCCATGTCTTCCTCCTCTCTGTGTCTTCCTCCCCCTACCTGTGTTTTCCTGTTCCCCATGTTCTTCTCCTCCTCTCTGTGTCTTCCTCCTCATTTCTGCAATTGTTTCTCTGAGTGATTTAATAGTAACAGTAACAGTAATAGTGATCCACAAATACTCCCTGAGGGACCATCTGCTGGCTAGGGAGCTTCTCCAGGGCAGGGGATGCCCTTGGGGAACAACATAAGGGCCTTTTGAACTCAGAACTGTCACTGTGCAGGGAGGGTCAGGCAGTAAAGGAAGCACTGAGCCATCACTTCTCCCAAATACATGGGTGTGATTTCAGAGGAGGTGCTCAAAGGGAGACAGGCTGAGGGGCAGGGTAGGAGAGGGCCTTGGACAGCCAGGCAGGCAAGTGACCCTCCTGGCTATGGGCTGCAATGTGGTGATGACAGCAGGGGGGTCACCCAGTCCCCCTGCCCATCTCCCTCCTATTCCCTTGCTCTCTCTCCTCAGCCTCCCATAGGTCTCTGAGGGCCCTTGTCCATGCTCTATGGGGTGGGGGCGCTTCAGCCCCTGGAAGGCTGGGGCATCAGTACAACTCAGGTCACACCCCGGGAGGCCCTCTGCTGGCCTGGGGAGGGTGCTCCTGGGAGGCTTGAAGGGCTGGGAATGCCCAGGCCTCCCAGAGCCCCTTTGGCTTTCCCTTCACCACCCCAGCATGGTAATCCAGGCCTGGTCTTTGGGGCTTTAAGGGACGCTGTGACTTCGGAGGCCAGGCTCCACCTCACCTCAGAAAACCTTAGCAGATGAGGCTGTCTTTGGGCCAATGCTCCAGGACACTTGGGAGCCCTGTAGACTGGGCCTTCCTGCCCTCCCTCCCCATCTAGACTTCCTACTGTCCACCTTTCCTAAGCTCTGGGACCAGGCAAGGCCTGGGCTCTCGTCAAGCTCAGGCTTCACAGCTGTGTGGTTGTAGGAGCTTCTGGGACCTCCCTTCGTCCCTGAGGCTAGAGCCGTGAAGCCAGTGGGCCCCCTGCACTGTTCCCTCTGAGACTCTGGGCAAGGAAGTGGTGGGACAAGAGGAGGCAGCGACGTGCCATCGTTCCCTCAGCTCCTCCCCCACTGGAGCTGATAGCCCCTAGAAAATGCAGTTGTGGGGTAGGCGACGCCAACAGGACCTTGAGAGAGGCAGTTCGGGCGCCACCTGGGCCCCCAAGGAGAGCAGGTGGCCAGCCCCGAGCAAACACCTCTGTTTGCTTTTGCCTTGTGAGTGGCTCCACCAAGTACAGCAGCCCGGGCACCTCCGCAGAAAAGTCACATGTGCACCTGTGGGCGGGCTGGTTCAAGCTGTCCGTGACAATCTCAAAGCCCAGTGGGGCCAAGGCTGGGGTTCTGTGACAGGCAGGGCCCCGTGACAGGCAGGGCCCCGTTCCAGGCCCAGCTCAGGGGAGATGCCTGTGCCCCTGTAGGCCCAGGTCCCGGGGCCCCAGGCCCCCTCCCAAGTTTAGGCGCCGGCAGCTGCCCCTCATTGCCATCTTGGGCCTTTGCTCTTTTTTTTTTTTTTAAAGATTTTATTTATTTATTTGAGACAGAGAGAATGAGAGACAGAGAGCATGAGAGGGAGGAGGGTTGAGGGAGAAGCAGACTCCCTGCCGAGCAGGGAGCCCGATGTGGGACTCGATCCCGGACTCCAGGATCATGACCTGAGCTGAAGGCAGTCGCTTAACCAACTGAGCCACCCAGGCGCCCCTTGGGCCTTTGCTCTTATGTGACGTGGGGTGCTGATGTCTGGGTTCTTTAGGGCCCAGGGATCCAAGAAATGCTTAGAAGGCAGCATGGCCCAATTGGGGGGGGTGTACAAAGGGGAGTCGAAGCTCTTAGCCCAGCCCCAAGCACCAGCCTGACCTGCTCTCTGATGGGAGACGGGACTCTGCTTCTAAAATAAATCTGAAATCTCCCAGCAGGGTACTAGCCATCAAAGTTGGTTCCAGTGCCCCCTAGGTGTCTGTGTGATCACCAGAAAATTCCAGTGATTCTCACTCTTTTCGAAAGGGGAAAAGAAAAAGTGCGATTTCCTAAAATTTAATTAATGGCCTAGAAAACACTGGGGAAAATGTGCACTCTGTGTACCAGGACCTGAGGGTGGGGTGTGGGGGGGGGGGTTGACTTGGAGGTATACAGAGTGACGGCAGGCAGCTAAGAGAGTCTCGTGAGTTTGTTCCTTAAATTTCTCTTGCCAGTGAAACAAGCAAAGACACAGAACACAGCGAAATAGTGAAAGACAGAGCTGGGGCTGGTCCTGGGTGGGTGCAGGTTTTCTCCTTGCCTGTTCCCCCATCCTGCCCTTCTGACATTGGCTGTGGGGTGTCTGCTGCTTTCTGTCCTTTCTGGGGAGGAGGAATGGTGGAGTCGGGGAGCAGGGCACTGTTCTAGCAGGCACTTAGTCCCTGGAGTAGCCACCCTGCATCTCCTCGCCGGTGGAAGCCGACTTAACGTGCACTTAGCACTGTGGGGACATGCTTTGCCACCGGAGGGATGAGCCTTGTGAGGTAGGCAACCCAGATGGTGGTCTTCATAGGAGACTCGTCCAGAAGGACCACAGACATGACTCCACAGAGCCTTGCAGGGTCTTGAGTGAGAAGCCATTCTAATGGTCTTTGCTGCCCTGCTTCCCACTCACTCGTATCTTTGAGGACAGGTGAGACTGTACTCGGTAACAGAAACTCCCACAGTCTCAGTGACAACACAGTCCGTTGTCTCCTGCTGGTGGTGCATCCTGCTAGCCACTCCATGCCCAGCCATGTGCTCAGGGAGGGGTACAGAGCCAGGCCTGGAGGGGCTCCCGGCGCTCTGCCCATGTTCTGTGGGCTGGAATCCCGTCACATGGCCCTTCCCTCAAGAGAGGCCCAGAGTACAAACGAGAGCGTGGCGGAGGGGAGGGCACGCTGCATATGCTCCTGGGGGCCCCCTCTCCAGACTCACACCCCCGAGCCCCACCTCTTCCACATCTGCTCTCCTGGTCAGCACAGCCAGGGCCTGCGTTGGGCCCTGGGACTGCGGGGGGAGGGATGGCAGATAATTACAGTTTGCTTTTTTTGGTGAAGTAAAATTCACATAACATGAAATCACCCATTGTAAGTGAACAGTTCAGTGGCGTTTAGTACATTCACAGTGTCACAGAGGTATTGCTGCTATTTAGTTCCAAAACATTTTCATCGCCACGAAAGGAAACTCTTAGCCACTAGGCATTGCCCCCTAGCATTCCCACCCGCAGCCCATGGTAACCACTGTTCTGCGTCCTGTCTCTATGGGTTGGTCCACTTTGGATATTTCACATACATGGACCTTTGTATCTGGCATCTTTCTCTTAGCATCGTGTTTTCAAAGTGTGTGGACATTGTGGTGTGTATCCGTATTTTATTTCCTTGTAAGGCTAATGTTCCGTTGGATATAAATATCATGTTTCTTTATACATTCACCTACTGATGAACATTTAGATTGTTTCCACCTTTTAGCTATTGTGAATAAAGCTGCTGTGAACATTCATGGACAAATATCTGAGTCCCTGGTTTCAGTCTTCTTAGGTATGTACCTAAGAGTGGAATTGCTGGGCCATCTGGTAATTCTGTTTTATTTTTTGAGGAATTGCCAAATTGTTTTCCACAGCAGCTGCACCATTTTACATTCCCACCAGCGGTGTGTGAGAGTTCTGATTTGCCACATCCTTGACAACACTTGTTATTTTCTGGATTTTTGTTTTGTTTTAATTATAGCCAGAGTACTGGGTACAATGTGGTATCTCATTGTACTTTTGATTTGCATTTTCCTTTTTTTTTTTTTAAAGGTTTTATTTATTTATTTGACAGAGCGAGACAGTGAGAGAGGGAACACAAGCAGGGGGAGTGGGAGAGGGAGAAGCAGGCTTCCTGCTGAGCAGGGAGCCCCATGTGGGGCTCGATCCCAGGACCCCGGGATCATGACCTGAGCCGAAGGCAGACGCTTAACGACTGAGCCACCCAGGCGCCCCTGATTTGCGTTCTCCTAATGAATAATGATGTTGAACATCTTTCACGTGCTCATTGGCCATTTGCATCTTCTTTGAAGAAATATCTATTCAGGTCCTTCGCCCATGTGTTAATTGGGTGGAGTGTCTTTTTGTTGTTGGGTTTACCTCGCTTTATCAAACCTCCACCAAGTATTGCTGAGGAGCCGTTTTGTGTCATTAGCATTTCATCATGTCAGTGATATTTCTTTCAGTGTCTGAGCCCCAGATCCCTTTTGAGGAGGACGTGGGTTCATCGGCTGTTCAGTGGGGGAGGCTGAGTCACCATAACCCCATTGGGACCCCGAGGACCTTCTCCGAAGACCTGGACCCTGAGGCCACGTTAAGCTCGAATGCCCCAGAAGCGATGGCGTCACGACTTGTGTGCGAGGTGCCCATGCCCGGGGATCGCCGTGTGAAGGACCAGGGAAAGGAGGGTGCCAGGAATCAGCAAGCCACCCAGCCCACCTGACCAGGCAGGACTCAGCAGCCAGGGAACCCAGGACCGCCCTGTCTTGCTCAACCTCAGTCCTGAGTCTAAAAATAACCAGGCAGATGCGGTATAAGTTGATTATCGTAATTATAGCTGTGTGATGTCATGCTGCCAGTCCATTGAAGCCATTTTCCTGGAACAGCAGTGTGAGCTGAGGCACTGCTCCCCGTTGTACCCAAAAGCAACTGGAGTGCTGGCCAGCGGCATGGCGGTGGGCAGGCCTTGACTGAGGAGCAGCTGGAAGGCTTTGTGGGCCCCAGGCAGACCTGGTTCCAGGGTGGGCAAGGGAGAACAGAGACCTGGCTTCTGTCAGCAGGTGCTCTGTACCTGGCCTATCCCAGCCATGCTTCCGAGGAGGAGTTCCGGTCCTGGTTCACGGCTGGGAACCGACCTGGAGAGACTGCATGACACGCTGGTTACACAGAGAGGCAGTGAAGGAGTGCGGGCTTGGGCCCAGCTCTGCCCTTGTCTTTCTGTTTCCTTGTGTTGCACTAAAATCTCTCCTTCGGATCTAGGCTCATGTCTTTTTGCCTCATCATTGGTGGTCTAGGAAGACACCTGTGATTGTAATGCTGCTCCATCCCATGGCCCACACCCTACTCCCAGAGACCACCTAGGTCAAAGCCCACCCCAGTTTCCATCATGCCCACCATCCTGCCATTGGTCCCTGGTCAGGAAGTTCATTCTGTGACTGCTTCTGCACAGACATCACATAGACTCGTAGGGGAATCAGAATTAAAAGGAGCCTTAGCATCAGATGCAACCTCGTCATTTTATAGATGGGGAAACCATATAGATGGGGAAAGCCCTTGGTGTGCAGTGGACCCTCAGGCCCTGCCGGCTTGTCTGGCCCCAGGTCCACGCTGTGCTGGAGCCTGCCTCTCTCAGAGGCTGCCCCAGCTCTCTTCCTTCCACCCTCCCAGCAGAGCAGACCCTTAGGCCTTCTTTGAGGCTTCCCACATCTCCAGAGAGAACCCAGCTTCTGCTCCAGGGATCGTGGTGGCCCTGCCGGGGGTCCTGTCTGCTGTTCACCTGACTGCACCTGCCCTTGCTTATAGTGGGGAGTAGGAAGAGGAGGGGGCAGCAGGTCCAAAGCTGCAGGGAGGGAGTGGGAGGGGCTCCCAGAAGAAGCACTGTGACATCCCAAACCCACCCCACATGGGACCCACATGGGACGGAGTGTGTGTTGGGGGCAGGAGGGCAGGCCTATTCCCAGAGCCCTTGGGAAAAGGGCCTTCCTTTGAGAGGGCCCCTTCTGTTCTTCTCAGACTTGACAAGGAAGCACATTCAGACCACAGGATGGCCTTCCAGCCCCACATCGAGCTAGAGCAGTCCCAGTAGGCCCTGCTCTGACTGATAGGCCGCTGCTGGCTCGTGGAGATGCCTTTGTCCCAGTTACCCCGTGTAGGTGCTACATTCCCAGGGACTGCCCTGACCCTTCCTCGCCAGGAGATACAAGTTGTGGGTCACTATCCACGTGCAGAAGCCG
Source organism: Mirounga leonina (assembly GCF_011800145.1). Lineage (NCBI taxonomy): Eukaryota > Metazoa > Chordata > Mammalia > Carnivora > Phocidae > Mirounga > Mirounga leonina. Next base: position 17,311,911 of record NW_023270265.1, on the reverse strand, counting down.
GACCTTGCTGGTTCTACCTTTTCGAATATGTGGTGATAATAGGATCCAGTAAGATGGAGGGAAGGATCCCTCAAGGCTCACTTCTGTATCCAGCAGAGATAGACATGTCGGGCTCCTAGCATTGGTGGGCACCTTCCAGGTGCTCCGTCTGCATGCAGCAACCATTACTGTGTCTGTCCGTGTCAGACAGATACTGCCTGAGCAGACTCCCACCCAGTCACACTTACCTGGGTTTCACCCCATTTCACTGAAATGTTAATAAATTTATACCAGGAGACTTCTAGGGGCACCTGCTTTTTAGAAGAGGCTAAGGGAGGTATGGATGGTTATTTATGATGGCATTTTCAGCCTGGTCTGCAAGCAGGTGGGTAGGTGGCCCAGAGTCCCAGGTCCCAGGGCCCTGGCTTCTCTGCATGTGTGTGCATGGCCGTCACTAAGCAGAAGAGTTTGGTGGCCATGCACACCACCTCAGGCGGGACCCAGCTTAAGTCCTGGCTCACTGTCTGAGTGGCTTTGGGCAAAATGCTTAGCCTCTCTCTGCCTCAGTTTCTCTCTCTGCAAGACAGGCATCATAATCACCCCTACTTCTGGCAGTTGTGTTAATTAAGTGGAACAATGCGTGTGAAGTACTTTAGAACAGAACCTCTCACAGAGAATGCACTGTAGATGTTTGGCCTGTTAATGTTACACAAAAGGAATGCTGGGATGCGGGTGGAGAGGGGGACAAAAATGGGCAGGACCATCTCTGTTCAGGGAGCTCAAGGTAGGTGGGGGTGACAGATTTGTATAAGTCTGAGTCACAGTGCCCCACTGGGTGCATGAGGGACAGTTCCCCAGGCAGAGGCACCAGGGTCAAAGCTGATAATGTCCTGGCCAGTCACCCCAGGCTGGGGCCAGCACACCGGAAGTCAGCTGGGGCCTTGGGGCATGCGAGTCCTGGAGCCACGGGGGCCTGGTGACCCGCACACAGTCATCGGCAGGCCACTTGGGTGGCCAGTCTTTTTCCAGCCAGGCCTTGCCCTGGGTAAGAAATTAATTGTAACCTAATTGGCAGTTTCCTTTGCATAGAAGCCGGAAGGAACTGCTCATGGGGCTGGTGATTAACTCAACAGCAGCTGGGAAATCACATTTGGGCAGGAGCGTCCATCATCTCTGTGAGGCCACTGCAGCTGGCCTGGACGGACGTGGCCATGTGGGTGGTGGCTGCGGGTGCATGCAGGGTGTGGCCTGGGGCCCGGGCCCCTCGGAGCAGAAGGCTGAGACTTGTGCCCAAAGGGCAAGTCCGGGCTACTAGCTCCCACACGGCCTGGGCTGTAGACCTCAGTCATTGACCTCACTGCCCCAGACTTCAACCATGCCCAGACCCCTTCCCCACTCTTGGCAGATGGCTACCTGGATGATGTGGGCAGGGTCAGGACACCTGGGCGCTGACTGCACTTCTACCATGAATGTGAGAGGTGAACCTCGGTTTCTTTTTCCCATCATCGAGTCGGGGGAGGGATGTCCCTGGCCTACAGCAAAAGCTCAGGCGAGGTGTGCAAGGAAGAGCTTTTCACAAAGGTAGAAGGCTGTGCCTGTGTGTGCAGAGTGGTATCTCTGAGGGCCCCCAGGTCTCTTTCTCCATCCAGCGGCTCTCCCAAGCTGCCGTCCATGTTTCCCAGCCAAGGCCCAAGAGGACAGGTGTCTGGGGAGACACTGCACCCTGCATTGGGTGCCCTGTCCTTCCCCATCATGAACCACACAGTGAGGACTGAGGCTGGAGGGACGATGGTGGGCCCTGAGAGCTGAGCTCTGTGTGAAGCTCCTGGCCAGGCTGGCAGGCCGGAGCCTTGGGCTCTGCGCTAGATGCAACCTCCGGGAACATGGAGAGCCCCGGAGCTCATTAGGGGAAGCTGAGGCACCCAGTGTGGGCCGGGATGTCCACTTGCTCCTCACTGTGTGCGGGCTTATCCAGCTCGCCCTTGCTGTGTGCCCAGCCCACACCAGGAAGCCACTCAGCCTTGTGGGTGGTGGCACAGGCTGGCCACTCGGGCAGCATTTGGGGAAGAAGGAATGGAGGACTGGAACCGAGGCGGCACTGCCCTGATCACGGTGACTGGTGTCCTCATTGGGACATTAAAATAATTAAAATAATTAAGATGGTAAATTTTATGTGTATTTTACCACAATTAATTTTAAAAACTGGGATTCCCTTTTATGCCTCCCCCCAAATCTGTTATTTATAAATTCGATTTGCAAATTTGATCTATACTTTTTTCCTAAAAGCAGATACATTATAATCCCTTGTAAAAGCAGAGCCTCCCACTGAGACAAAGCGTAGTAATTGCAGGGTGACCCCGCATGCACGCACGTATGTGTGTGCGTGTGAGTGTGTGTGAGTGAGCACACCCGTTCTGACCACCATCTCCAGTTGGCAGTGCTCCTCAGACACCAGTAAGTCATCTCCTGAGCAGGGATCTGAGGTTTTGTTCTCAGCCTGGGGGCTGTTTGCTCAGCACCCACCACTGGCCTCCCCGAGATGGCTAGTGCACTAGAGGGCCCCGCACGTCCCTCACGAGTCTTGTGAGCATAGGAGGGCCATCTGTGTGGCTCTTCTCGCTCATTCTGCTGCTGACTCTCCACCTGTGGCTCCCAGTGCCCATCAGACCAAGCCAGAGTATCTTAGCTCCACCCCCTCTCTCATCCCAGATTTGGACCATTTCCCAAAAGTCTCCAGCATGCCCCCCCTTCATGAACCCATGTGTTTATTGGTTTGCTCCTTCATTGTTGCCTTCATTGGGTCACTCATTAGTCTGTTCTTTCAGCTCATAGTAGTGAGTTGGCTGATATGCCTGGAAGGTGGGTGCCCGAGAGAGTAGGGAGGAGGTGAGCTGGGGGGAGGACAGTTGGGGCCTCACCCCTGGTTAGGAGTTGTGTTTTATTCTGTAAGCAATGGGCAGTTAATACAGGGCTTCAGGCAGGGGTTGACATGGCCCAACTGACCCTGGGGGCTCTGTACAGTGGCCTGGGGGGTTAAGAGTGGGCTCAGGAAGGCCCCTTGAGCAGTGTGGTATCACCCAGGTGAGGGAGGAATGGGAGCATGGCAGCTTGGACTGGGGATGGCAGGGGGCAGTCTGTGGGCTGGTGGGAGGGGTAGAAGATGGAAGGGCCCATGGTGAGTCTGAGGTGTGTGACCTCAGCAGTGAGGTGGATGGTACCCTGAATGGGGCGGGCAGATGGGAGGAGTAGGCGGGGGTGGGTGGCCTGGGTCCTCCTCTAAGTGGACTGGAGCATGGGAGGGGCTGGAACAAGACAGTGGAGATTCGCACCCGGCACTGAGGATGAGGTCGGGGCTGGCGAACGTGGCCGTCATCAGCACAGAGGCTCATGAACATGGGTTATGAATGCTGTGGGACTGGCTGCCGTTTGCTTGGAGGGAACAGGGAGAGAAAATAAGGAGCTTCTGCCATCCAGAGGGCTGGCAAGGGGGAGGAACCCAGCCCAGGAGGTTGGCAAGCTGGCTTATTGTAGCGCATCTGGAGAGAACACCAGACAGGAGGTCCTAGAAGCAGCCAGAGAGAAGGGAGAATACCAAGGAGTGACAAGTAGAACGAGTATAGGATTCTCTGAAACAGCAACAAAAGCAAAAAAAAAAAAGTCCTTTGAAGGACTGAGAGAAGAAAATAACCTTCCTACAGAATTCTCTACACAGCAAAAGTACCTTCCAGGAAGGAGGTAGAAAGCTTATTTAAAAAACAATTTAAGAAAAGGCAAGAGAAACCCAAGCACCGGGTTCACGTCCGAAATGAGCGGCGTGAAGTGGAAGGTGGGGGCCCGGGCGGGGCAGCAGCAGTGCTAAGTGTCCAGTAAGGCTGGCCGTGCGTTGTGGGATTTACCTTCGGTGTAAGCATTGCGCATGATGCATCTGTGTGTATCAAATATGCCCCTAGAATAAAGAGCAGCCGGGAATGTGCTAGAGAGGAGGGGCCGTGGTGTGGACAGGCCACGTCCTGAGAGGGCGATAGTGCCCAGCGCCGGTGTTGGGGCTGGAGGGACCCCCGACAGGGACAGCTGGCCTGCAGGGGGAGGGGCCGCCCCTGGGGAGAAGTCGGTGGGGTCTGTTTCCCATTCCCAGCAAAGATGATGGCATTAGGAAATCGTCTGTTAAGGAGATTCTGCTGTGTTATAATAAAACTGTCATCTACGCGATCTGGCGCTCGTCAAGGGCGGAGCGGGGGCTGTCCGGCGAGTGGGGTCTGCAGGAAGGGCCTGCCCTGCACACACGCAGGCGCTGCCCCTAACCCCACCCCGTTCTTAGATCGCACCGTTGCACCTTTTTCTTTCTTCCTTAGGAGCCCTGAGTTCCAGCTTCCTTGTTGCAATGCTAGGACATTTTTAGCTGTTGGGGACTCTCTGCCTTTCCCTGGCAGGGCGACTGTGTGCCACGGTGAGTGTGACTCATCGGTGCTCATAGCAGTGTGGGGGACAGGCCCTGAGGTGGGGTCACAGGGCAGGGGCGCCCAGCCAGATCCGGACTGGCACAGAGGGCAGCACCGCCACTGCAGAGAGTGACAGGGAAGGCAGGGGCACCTCTGGTGAGCTGTGTGTGGCCCCGATGGCCAGGGCTGGCCAGGACCACGGAGAGCTGGTGCAGGTGAGCCCACAGTTGGGACCGGGCCACACTGTGCTACTCTACACTGAGTGGGCCAGTGCGTAAGTGTGAGTACGGAACCGTGTGCGTGTAAGAGAGTGAGTATGTGTAGGAGAGATGCATGTATCAATATGGGCTCACCGAGAATGCAGCCCTCACACAGCACTGGAAGCAGGAGAGGTTCACCTAGTTCACCTAAGCTGTGTGTTGAGAGAACAACGGTGGGCACAGGGGAGTTCCGTGGGCCACCTCAGGCTGAGGGCACCCAGGGAAGCCCCCCCCCCCGCCGCCCAGGCTGGGATCAGAGCCCGCTGGCAGAGCTGGGTAGCAGCCCACCCCTCATGGAAGAGTTAGCTGGGTTGCTAGGGCCGGGGCTGGCCTGCAGCCTCAGGGCCGGCTGGAGACAACCCTCCAGGGCACAGGGCAGCCAAGGCTGGGGATGGGTCTGGCGGGAAGGTGATCACCAGGCTCAGGTGTGGGCTGTGCGGGCACCACGGGACTGCACTTTGGGCAGGTGGATGAGGTGGAGCACTCGGAATGTCCCCACACCTCTCTGCTGCTGGCTGCCCCGAGGCGGCAGGAGCCCGAAAAAGCAAGGGACAGCAACGAGAGGCGGGAGCCCAGCCCTTGACCATCTGCAGTGACCTCCTCCGGCGAGGCTCAGCATCCTGCTCACTGCAAAGGAAGGAGCTCAGGGTCCAGTGTGGGCACGAGGACGTGCACACGCGGGGCAGAGTGTGTGTGAGTGCACACGTGTGAGTGTGTGCGTGCACATGTGCCCTGTGAAGGGTTGAACGAAGGGGGGGAGTGGGCCTGGTTCCATCTGTATCCAAATCCGAATAAATTAAATCTGCCAACCAAATGTGGAGCCTCGGAAACGACCTTTGCAGGTTACAAAATGGTCGAGGTAAAGGCAAAACCATGGCTGGGTGACCGAGTGCACTGAATGTAGCCAGCCACCCACCTGGCAGACACTGTGGTGGATTTGCTTGTAAACAAGATGTCAGGCGAGGCCCTGCTGAGAGCCGGACAGCACTTCAGCCCTGTCAGACGTGAGTTCCACACCTTTTTTCCATGTCGGGGTCAGGCAGGGTGGGAGCAGATGGGGTCTCCCTGAACGTGAGCAGTGACTTGAGCCTTGGGCAGGGGTGCCATGAGCTGCAAGGGACCCACTGTTCTGAGAGGAAAGGCCAGCTCCTCGCCCTGCAGCACGTTGCCATGCAACGGGGCAACCTGAGCAACCAGGACCATGGGGTGCCACTGGGGGGTGATGCGGGCCAACCCTATCCAGGCAGAAACCGTAGACTAGGTGTGGGGGAGGATTCTGGCACCCCGAGGCATTCAGAGGTGGGAGGTATGGGCTACCTCAGTGGGGGCCCAGGCCTGGTCAGCTGGGGATCAAGTCCTGCTATGTATGAGCCCATAGGCCAGGCAGCCCTTCCTGGCAGAAAGGTGCCAGCAGCGAGCCTCCTGGTGGGCTCAGCATCTGCCCTCATTCTGACTCCCACTGCCACTTTGTTAGCCAGTGTACCAAACCCCGAGACTCAAAACCACCAGCCGACTGACCTTCGTAAGGCTTCTCACCTCCCAGCCTCAGCGTTCTAAACTGTGAAATGGGGTAGTAAGGGGATCCACACACAGCAGCTGTGAATCTGAAGTACGAGCTTTGTATAATACATACCTGTGCAAAGGCGAGGCCTGTCTGCAACCTGCTGTGTCAGCTCCTGTCCCCAGCATGCCCCCCTCTGATTCGCAGCTGGAGAAGCTGAGACGCAGTGGAGGCCAGCAGACTGCAGAGGCTGCACAGCCCTGTGGAAGTGGACACCAGTGGCCCATCCCAGGCTCTCCTCATCCACCTGCCAGGACTGGCTGCAACATTTGTGGGGCCCAGTGTAGGATGATGATGTGGACCCCTTGTTCTAGAATTGTGAAGAATTTCAAAACAGTGACGTCAGAGCATTAAACCAAGTGTGGGGCCCTTTGGGACTGCCCAGGCTATACCCGCCCGAGGCCGGCCCTGCACCCACCTCCTCAGTTCCCTGCCTTCCCATCTAGAAGTGTCTGTGACATTGAGGAGCATTAAGGGAGCCATGCCTGGCTACAGGGACCACCTGGGAGGTACTTAAGTGCATTTAAGTCTGTTTCTGCTCACAATCATTGCCCAACCCACAAATCCCTTTTGGCAGCAATCATCTGGGCCCCACACAGATCCCGTAGGGCTGGGCTCTGTGCGATGAGAGCAGGCAGGACCCATTCTCTCCTGCACATGTGGTCTGCGTGGTGGGAACTGCACCAGCTTGGGGGTGGGGAGCTCTGGGAGCTCAGGCCGTCCTACCTCCTGGCCCCGGTACCACTGAAAGTGTGTGCAGTCAAGGAGGCCCCCAGAGGGGAGCCCAATTCTGGAGCTGCTCCTACCTACCCAGCAGTGGGGTGCTGTGGGGAGAGTATCTCCCCCTGACAAGACCTGTCTTCTACAGCCCCCAGGGGTCACCAGAACCCCCCGAAAGTCCCTTCCCACAGTGTCTCCAAGAACAGCCAAGTTCTACTCGGTTCTACCCTGCTGACCAGGGCCAGAAATGCGTGTCCTGAGAGAAAGCACCCGCAGGAGCAGTGTTGCCTCTCAGGATGTAAGCTCTGTTGACATGCAGCAACCCCTTGCTGGGCCTCTGGGGGCAAGAAGGCAGACGTCACCTCTCCGTGGAGGGGTCAAACACACCAAGGAAAGCTGGTGGCCTGGTGACATGGGCTCTGGAAGACACGGGCTGCTCTGGTCTGTGCCCAGTCTGGTGGACCCAGCAGCGTTCCCTGCAGCTCCAGGAGTTGAGGCCCAACGGCAGCCTCTCAGATCATGAGTGATTGGCGCGTGCCCTTCTGCCAGGGTGCTGAGGAGGTTGGCAGCACTCGTCTTGGCTGAGTCCCCTCCTTAGCCGGTGTTGGTGTCACAAGCCCAGGCTGCCCCTGGCCACCACCCTGTGAGGCCCCTGGATGTTAGTCTCTCCTCCTTTTTGTGCCCGGAAATGCCAAGCTGCCCAGAGAGATGGTGAGTCATCAGGACTGCCTTCCCCCTCGAGCCGGTATTCTTGACTTGCAGGGAGCCTCGGTCACTGCTCAGGGCTTTGTGGGGGAACAAAGCGTGTCCCAGCAGGCAGGGCTACCTCAGTGGGGGCCCAGGCCTGGTCAGCTGGGGATCAAGAGCATGGCAGCTGTAGGGGCACCGGGAGGTGAGTGGGCTGGTGAAGGATGTGCCGCTCTGGAACCCTGCTTTACAAATTCCCGTTCTCTTGCTGTCTGTGTGTGCGCCCTTGAGCAAACAAATGACTTTCTTTCCGCCTCAGTGTCTGTGTTTGCAGAGCAGCGGTCCTGACGGTGCCGCTGCTGGGGCTGTGGAGAGGATGAAAGGTCAGTGTGTATGCGTGGGGGATTGGCCTTGTGCTGTGCTGACTCCCAGAGCCACGCAGCCAGGCTGTGCCCACCCCACACTCCACCTTTGAGAGGCGGCAGCCCTGCAGGGGGCCAGCCCCTTCCAAAAGTTGTGCAGTCGGGACAGGGTCCGGCGGGGGTGGAAAGAGTCATGAATCATTCTTCCTGTCCATGGGGCAGCAAGCACTGCCTTCCCTGGCAGCCCCCCACTCAGTCCCTCCCCTAGAGCTCTTGCTGGATGCTCTGCCTTGTGGAGAACTTCGGGGAATGTTGGAGGACGAGGAGGCTGGGCCGCTGCTCGTGATTCAGGCCCTTGGTGGAGCCGCAGTGCTGGGCCTGGCTCTCATCCCCCTTCTGAGCCTGCCGTCTAGGACGTGGCCATGCTGAGATGCTGCCATGGTGGGTTGGGAGCCCCTATAATATCCGATTTCTGTGGGGGAGACTGGATGGGCCAGCCGAGGAGAGCAAGCCAGGAGTTACCCTGCCAGGCAGCACCGAGCAGGCTCTGGCACGCTCCTGGTGGGGGGTGGCTGCCAAGCCCCATCTGGGACTCCCCTACCACTGTCCCCTCCGTGTGGGTGTCTCCTCACCCACAGGGAGCATTCCTCTCTTTGTCTGAGTCATGACTTGATGAGTTGGTAGGGTCCTCTTTGGGGCTCCACACTGTGGGGAGTGTGGGTGCCTCTCCTGGGACGTGCAAGCCTCTGGAATGCATCCCAGGTGTGCAGGGGCCCTCAGAGGACCTGTTAGCCATGGCCCATCACTCAGCCCTGTGCTGGTGCATCAGCAGCCCTTCAATAGGGGCAGCAAGAGGCTGTGGCCCTGTGGGGCCTGTGGGGCCAACACAGCCCTCTGAGCTGCACTCCTGTCCCTCGTAGCATCAGCTGCTAAATCCCAAGGAGGTCAGCCCTGAATGCATCTGAGAACCTGTGTCCTCCTGGGCCAGGGGGGAGGGTGTGGGAAGAGAAGGGTGGCATTCAGGCAGCTCCTGCCCGTGTCTGCCGGTGAGACCCCAGGGTGGGGGAGGCATGGTCTCGGCACTCCCACCCGAGTTCCCTAGTGTGATTTCATGGCATTCCATTACCTGCCTCCCCCTTGAATGGCGGCCAATGTGACACTTTGGAGTGGATCCTTCCCCCAGTAAACTTCAGCTCAGAGCACAAGATAGGCTCCTTGGAGGTCCTGGCTTGCCCCTCCCTGAACTGCACCCACAGGGACTGAGTAATTCTAGGTCCCACTCCAGGGACACCTGTCCTCGGGAGGAGATTTCCAGAGGTCCAAAAGGCCACATTCTAAGTGTTGTCATTCCTCCACCCACACCCCCGCTTCCCTCCATCTCTGTGTTGAGTGCGGGGTGTGCAGGGTCAGGCCTTTGGCTCTGACCAGAGCATCTCTCTCTCTTCTCTCTCTCTCACCCTCCCTTCCTTCTCTCCCTCTCCCTCCCTTTCCGGAGCCCTTGCTCCTTCCCAGCCCAGGCCTGTCTGGCAGGGAGCAGACTGGGCCAAGGGCATGCTTCCCCCCCAAGGTGGCACTCGTAGTCTGGCTGCCTTTTGAAGTCATCCTGGAGAACATTCCACGGTGCAGGCAGCCTTCCTGTTTGCTTACCGTTTTATCGCTTCGGGATCTAAAAAGGTCTTCCCTGTGGTCTCCACCTGACTCCAGTTGGCACTTGATTGTTTCCCATACCCAAACGTGTCCTTGAGGACCCAGGCGGTGCCAGGGGTATCATACCTCTGCTGGTGCAGTCTGACCTGACTGCTTACCCCGACAGCTATGAAAAGAGTAGGGTCTAGGTGGAAAGAAGCTGACTGAAAAGAGAAATTGGCTTCATGTGAGCGAATACATGAGTTCTAATGTTTGTGTTGTATGTTGGGTACTTTCTGTGCATTATAGAGTGTTGACAGGGTTTTAGTGGTTTTTCAAGCATCGTTCGCTTATTTATCCAGCTTCTTGAAAATTCTTACTATTTTTTAAAACCTTTTATTATGAAAAATGTTGAACTTACACAAAATCAGCAGAGTAGTGGGCTTACCCAGTGAGGCCATGGTCCATATCCTCTTCCTTGTGGCAATCAGAGCTCTATCCACAGTCCCTTGGTGATCCTTCCACGTTGCCGTGTGTATCAATTGTTCATCCCTTTTTATTGTGGCATAAAATTGCGTGGTGTGAAAACCACCCTTTGCTTATCCACTCACCCGTTGAAGGGCATCTGGGCTGTTTCCAGTTCTTGGCTATGTGAATAACCCTGCCATTTGTGAATAAGTCATTTGATGGACATATGTGTTCCTCTCCTGGATAAATTCAGTAGGATTTCAGGGTCAAATGGTAGGAGTATGTTTAACTTTAAAGATTTGTTTCTCTTGGGGCACCTGGGCGGCTCAGTTGGTTAAGCGGCTGCCTTTGGCTCAGGTCATGATCCCAGGGTCCTGGGATCGAGCCCCACGTTGGGCTCCCTGCACAGCAGGAAGCCTGCTGCTCCCTCTCCAACTCCCCCTGCTTGTGTTGCCTCTCTCTCTGTCTCTTTCTCTGTCAAAAAATAAATTAAAAATCTGCAAAATAAATAAATAAAGATTTGTTTCTCTTATAAAGCGCCCTGGTTCAGGGGCGCCTGGGTAGCCCAGTTGGTTAAGCATCCAACTTTTGGTTTTGGCTCAGGTCATGATCTCGTGGGTCATGAGATCAAGCCCAGGTACAGGCTCCTCGTTCAGCAGGGAATCTGCTTGAAGATTCTCTCCCTCTGCCCCTCCCCCAACACGCACACACTCGTGATCTCTCACACACTCTCTCTCAAATAAGTAAATCTTGTGAATAAAGCAGTAAAGTGCCCTCCTTCATTTTTGGTGACTCTTGCCTGCCCTGCTTGTCTGGCATCACTGTGTACACTTGAAAACTCTGAATCCAGGTGATTTTCTGAGAAACCTGAGTGAACTCCCAGCTCTGTGTGGTTCACATGCTTATCAAACTTGGGTAATTGAGAACAATTTTGCAGGTGTTTTGTACTGCCTCCTCCTCTCTTTTCTTTTTCTGTTTTAAGGCAGTCCATCTGCAGCTTGTTTTTAGGTACGCAGATAGGTGTGTGTTGTATCTTTTTAGGTCTACAAGTGAGAAAGTCCTACTCAGATCAGAATTTTATTATTTCTTTATTTCTGTATAAAAGTCTTTAATCCTGTAAATTATGGAGGGTGAGATTTCTTTCTTATAATTTCAGAACAAGAAAATTGCATACAATTTTGCTTATAAACTATTACTTATGCTAGATTGGAATTTTAAGTTAGTAAATTTTGGGGTCCACAAAGAAGCTTTTATTAAAGTGTGAAATAAAGCTGCTGGAGAGTGCTGATCTACCTGGGAGGCCTGCTTGGGACATCGTCATTCCTCCCGCGCTCACACATTTCCCTGCTTTCTGCAGCTCCGCTAGGACTCTACTTCTCTAGGGATGCTTACTGGGAGAAACTGTATGTGGACCAGCCAGCTGGCATGCCCCTGCTCTACGTCCATGCCCTGCGGGACGTCCCCGAGGAGGTGCCCAGCTTCCGCCTGGGTCAGCATCTCTACGGCATCGCCTACCGTGCGAGGCTGCATGAGAACGACTGGATCCGCATCGAGGAGGACACAGGCCTTCTCTACCTTAACCGGAGCCTAGATCGCAGCGCCTGGGAGAAGCTCAGCATCCAAAGTAAGGGAGCCACCTAACCCCACCCTGACTTCCCCTCCCACAGCCCACATCACACCCACCGTGAGGCTCAAGAGGGTGGTTCCTGGACCATCCCTGCTGTGTAAGAGTGAAGGGTGAGGTGAGGCTGGCCTGCCTCTCTGTCCAGCCTGGCCAGGACACCAGGATGAGTTTGGGGGCCGCTGATGACCCTTGGCCTTCTGAGTCTGTTAGGATTTTGGAGAACCCTTGGAAAGAATCGGGTGCTCTTTCCATGCTGGACTTAGATGGCTTTTCCATTTGGGTATATAGGATTTGGGGTTACAAGAGAGGGGTTAAGAGGGCCTGGAAAAATTGGAAAATTTTGATTTAACAAATGACCTGGAACTTTCTAGAGAAGTAGCAGTTCCACGGAAAGCTTGTCTTCCCATCAGCAGCAAGCTGCCCTCGGTACCCAGTGGGGACTCAGGCCTGGTGCCGGGGAGGAAAGTGGCGTGGAAGGAAGACCTGGCCAGCCTCCTCAGAGCAGGAGTCAGAGCAGAGAGAAGGCCACATGTGACCCTGATACTGGGGAGTGGAGCAGCTTTCTGCCTTGTGGCACAAAATGGTGATCGCACACCCAATAGCTCCCCACCTCCAAGCATCTCCTCCGAAGACATGGCCTCACTGCACCCTCACACCAGCCCTGAGCTCCCTCCAGAGACCTGTGGCATGCCTGCGAATGCAGAGTGGGCCGCACTGCCCAGCAGGGGCAGAATGACTGCGCCCCTGTCTGCCAAGGAAAGCCAAGGTCACATGAGAGAGCCCACCACCGGGGCACCCCCAGTTCTGGAGGTGGCATCTGAGATGGGTCTTGGTTCTGCCTGTACTTGGTTGCTGCCGCCTCCATCCCAAGCCCCTTTGGGGAACTTAAACTAGGTTTCCAGGGGTAGAGGCCAGAGTGGAATTTGCCGAGGGTCCACATTTCCTAGGAGGCCTGTTCTGTTCATGATTGCACCTGTTAAGTCCAGTCAGGAGAGAAACCACACGGTAACTGGAACAGGGCAGGCTCGTCTAGAAAATGCTTAACTACAACCGGGGATTGAAGCACCAAAGGACAGGCTAGGAAGAAGCAAAGAGAACTCTGATAAATATGGGAAGAGCAAATGTGGGAGAGCAACCACTATAGGGCTGAGAGAGATCCAGACCTTGTTGGAGAAAGCCTCCATGATGGAGTTTGCTGGAAATTCCCCCTCCAGGTGCTGGGGAAGTCTGTCCATGGGTGTGTCTCTGCAGAGGCGTTCCAGGAGGACAGTCCCTCGGGAGGGTGAAGAGCCCCCACAAGCAGCCAGCCTGGGGAAGTGCTCTACCTACTGTTAGACCTGGGACTCAGGGTACCCCTCTGAGGGGGCAATGATGTGCCAGAGGGTGGTGGGGAGAAATAGGGGGGACAATAGACCCCAGTGCTCAGCGCACCTGAGGGAGTGGTATTTGAGCCGAGACCTGAATGACAAGAGAGGTGGGCCTGTGAGGCACCCCCAAGCAGAGGGAGTAAAACCATGAGATCCTGAAGCAGAGACAGACCCCAGGTCTAGGGCAGTTCAGGGCAAGCGGAAGGTGGCTGGCCAGGGTCGAGAGCCCAGTGGAGCCCTGTGGACAACGGAGAGGACTGGGCTTTACACCAACCCTGGAGCTCCTGCCCCGTCCCCATTCCGTTCCCCACCACCTGTGGGTGTGGCTGGTGCCCCACCAAGCCTGACTTCTCTCTCTGCAGATGGCGGCTTCCCTGTGCTCACCATCTACCTCCAGGTCTTCCTGTTGTCTGCGTCCCTGCGTGAGGGCGAGTGCCAGTGGCCAGGCTGTGCCCGGGTGTACTTCTCCTTCATCAACACTTCCTTCCCGGCTTGTGGTTCCCTCAAACCCCGGGAGCTCTGCTTTCCCGAAACAAGCGTCTCCTTCCGCATCAGAGAGAACAGGCCTCCTGGCACCTTCCACCAATTCCGGCTGCTGCCTGTGCAGTTCCTGTGCCCCAACATCAGTGTGTCCTACAGGCTCCTAGAAGGTGAGTGCTGGCTTCGTAGGGCCCCCCTCAGCGTCTTCTCAGTGCCAGGCACAGCCCCGCCAGCCCTTGACATGAGCCATCTGGTTTACTCTTCACCACCACACCATTCGTTCATTCATTTAATATTCCAGAAGTACTTCTTGTGTGCCTGTCATGAACCAAATACTGTTCTAGGGGCTAAGGATGTGACCGTGAACTAAACAAGCCAAAATCCTGCCTGCCTGGAGCCTCCATTCCCCTGGGGTGGCCTCTGGAACATGCTATCTGGGAAGTAAAACTCCAAGGATGTGGAGTGGTGGAGATTGCAGTCTTATATCTCATGGCTAGGAAGGGGAGTGCTGGAGCAAAGGTGGGAGGGCACCAGGCAAGCTGGGCTAGCCCCTTTGAGATCGCTGCGGTGGGGCCCCGGGGTAGCTGGGGTGGGGGGACCAGAGGCCCATGAGGACAGAGAAGTTCCTGAGGGTTTCTCCTTGAGGGACTGGGGAGTCATGGAAGGCTTGTAGGGGGTGGTATTGACAAGCCCTGACTTACCTTTAAAGGATTATTCTGGTTGCTGTGCTAGGAATGATCCGGTACAGGGTGGTGTGGGGTAGAAGCAAGGATACAGGAGGCTACCTGAGAAATCCCTGAGCAGCAGGATGGAAACTGAAAGAAAGATGGAAGCCACAGGGCAGTGAGGAGCAGGCGGCTTCTGGGCATGTTTTGAAGGAAGATCCAGCAGGATTTCTTGATGAGTTGGCTGTGGGTGTTGAGGGAAAGAGGGGAGCCAGCGTGGTTCTAGGACTCTGCTTGAGCAGCTGCAAGGGCAGCCAACCGAGCCACAAGATGGCCCTGGGGAGGCTGGCCAAGGGGGGACCAGGAGGTGAATCCCAGTGGAGGTGAGAGAACGCACCCGAGCAGACTGATGACAAGAGGCACCCCTGAAATATTCAAAAGCAAGGAACTGGGACACGGAAGGTAGACTGCAGTGGAACCTGGATTCACACCAGGTTTATCGCACACACATGGTAATGAGCTAAAGAAAATCTCAGTAAAGTAAGAAAAGGAGCCATCCACTCCCCCAGGATCCTTACCTTTGCCCTGCAGCAGGGATAAATGTCTTTGTGCAAGATTGTCAGCCAAATATCAGGTTTAGAAAGCTGCCTTTCCTCATGAAGATTGCGTAATTAAATTTTGTTGAGCATGTTTTTGTAACCATAAACAACAGAGAGAAACATTATATGATAAGCATTTCCCACGTGTAATGTAATACATGGCACTGACGTGAGGGACCGAGGGACGTTTGCTTTCCTGCCGGGTGGAGCTGACGTAACCTCTGTGGTTGGCTGTGGGGGTGGTCAGTGTTGACCCTCAAGCCGTCAGCATTTCCCCCTTCTCTCAGTTATTCCTGGAGGATGAATTTCAGTACAGGCTTGGATTGAAGAGTGTACTATCCCGACTGGTCCTCCCCTCACCAGGTTGTGGGAAGATACACGAGTCACTGACCATACAGCAGGGCTTCATCTAGCCCATCCTCTGGTGAGGAAACAGTGGCACAGAGAGGCGGAACAACCAATCTGGGGTCACACAGCCAGGAGGTATAAAGTGGGCATGCAAAGAAGGCAGTTGGAAATATTTGTGTGTTAACTTCAAACCGCACACTAAATGTCCACCATGTTTGTTTTCATGTGGTGGAATAGTGGCTTTATTTCTCACATTCTCTAAAATGAGCACATATTATTTCCATAATTTTAAAATTGCATAACTATTTTTTTCAAGAGCCAGCCAATGCTGGGAGCTGGATCTCTGGGCCTGCAGCCTGGTTGAGCTGGTGTCCCCCACACCCCCATCCCCACCAGGGGAGGCAAGGTTGGGGACGTGATGTGAGCAGCCCTCCCTAGGTCATCAGGGTGAGGACCTGATGCAGGCCTTCTGATTCCCCGAGCTTCCCCATCAGCGCGAGTGAAACTGGCAGGCCCAAGAAAGCTCATTAGTGCACAGTCATCACTGCCAACCAGTGCTTGGAGCTCTGTGCCCCACCCCTCTCCAATCTGGAGCCGAGGAGGAGGAGCTCAGGGCAGGGCCAGCATGCACCCCAACTCTGACCCACAGAGGCCACCCTCCCCTGCAGCCTCTCCGGGCGGGCCCCTGAAAAAGGCAGCTCACCCTGCTCCCTGGCCCAGGAGTCATGTTGGGGTTCCTGGTCTGCTTGGTGTGTAGGTGAGAATCTGCCCTTCCGTTGCGCCCCGGACAGCCTGGAGGTGAGCACACGCTGGGCCCTGGACCGCGAGCTGCGGGAGAAGTATGAGCTGGTGGCCGCGTGCACGGTGCGCGTCGGCGCGCGCAAAGAGGAGGTGGTGATGGTGCCCTTCCCCGTGACCGTGTATGATGAGGACGACTCGGCGCCCACCTTCCTCGGGGGCTTCGACACCGCCAGCGCTGTGGTGGAGTTCAAGAGGAAGGAGGTGCCTATCTGCCACCGCTGTGCTTGTCTGTTGTCTGTCGTCCATCTGTTGGGTGTCTGCCACTCCGTCCACCATTTATTCTTGGTCTATTGAGCTGTCCGTCTAGCCATCCAGCCATGTGGCTGAGCATCCCTCCAGCCATTTGTCTTTCATTTGTCCACCCAGCTGTGTGTTGGGGCTTTCTGCGTGTCTCAAGGGGAGGAGAAGAGGGGAGGTCAGCCCAGCTGGCCCCCGACGAGTGTCCGGGGACCCCGGATGCCTAGCATGAGTCTGACCAGGCTGGCAAGGCCAAGGGCGCGCGTTGGAGAGGGGGAGAGGACAGCGGCCAGGAGGCATCCCCTTCCACCGCTGTCAGCCCTCACTGGAGGGTCAGAGAGACTCCTGGAGGGTAGCCCAGCAGTGCAGCAAGACCGGGAGTGGCTCGGGCTGGGATCGCCCAGCACGGCCCCGCCCACCTCGGCCCGCCCCGCTCTGGTCCGGCAGGTGGAGCGTGACTGCCACCTGCTGGGCCTTGGGCCATCCTGCAGCCCGCTGGCCAAGGGCGCAATGGGAGACGTGTGGTTGGGTCTCTGGGTAACCCAGGTGCTGGTTTGGTGGATGGGCCGGCGGGAAGAAAGTACATCTTATTGGTAAAGATCACATAAGCTTGAACGGCTGCCTTGGGGTGACAACAAGGAGTCTGGTTAGCAGCGAAAGCAAAGATGCCCTGTGACTGCTCAGAACTCTCCTCGTGATCCCCTCCAGCCTGGTATATAGAAGGTGTTTGGAGGAGAACGTTCTGGCGTACACCTGAGCGGGCTTGGATCTGGCTTTGCCATCTATCGCTATGTGACAGGGAGCTAACTCCACCCTGTGGGGCCCAGCTTGCTGTTCTCTGTGGGACCTGGTGAAGTCTGTCAGTGGAGCACCTGGGCAGCTGCTTTAATCCATTCTGACGGGAAGTCTGTAGGTACCTATCATACCTGTTGCACAGGTGAGGCGCAGTGGCCCAGGGAGGGAACTCTAACACAGCTCAGGCTGTCCCTAGAGCCTGCTCTGACTGCACACTCTTGGTCCACTTGTGGGGCATGTGCCCTCCGGAGGTCTCAGCCTGCAGGGTCTCTGAGGGGTCCCTCTCACCAGCTCTGACTAACACCCATTGTTTTCCACAGGGCACTGTGGTGGCCACGATACGTGTCTTCGACGCAGATGTGGTGCCAGCATCTGGGGAGCTGCTGAGGCGATACACAAGCACACTACTCCCTGGGGATGCCTGGGCCCTCCAGACTTTCCGTGTCGAGCACTCACCCAACGAGACCTTGACCCAGGCCAACGGCAGCTTTGTGCGGGCAACTGTGCATGACTACAGTAAGAGGGGCCAGGCATGGCCTGGCTGGGCCCCCTAGGGAACCGGCAGTCCACTCTTCTCTAACCACCCTACACACACACACACACACTTGTCCTGGCCCTCCGAGCCCCAGGCCACAGATCCTTCCACTCCTCTCCGCCCTTCCTTGTCTCTACTGGGCTCACCTTGGCCACCTTGGTGGGGTTTTACAGGCTTTCTTCTCTCCCTGAACTGCCTCCTGGCAGACTTTGGTAGGGCCCTACCACACTTCCCCATGCTGACCATGCCAGGGCTCACTGCCCACTACAGGTATATACATCATTGCCTGAGGCCTTCCTCTGGCCTCTGCTTTGCAACCCCCGAGGTACCTGAGTGCCTGGGGATTATTTCTCCCTTGTCCCCACAGCTCTCTACTAACAGGGGTTAGTATACAATGGCAGCTCTGTGTGTTTGAGCCAGAGGATCCCGCAGAGATTGTCCTATCTGGCTCCTGGAATGTACTGCAGGACTAAGTTCCAGGGGCCCACTGTGCTTACCTGCAGGATGGGGCATCTTCATCAGCTGCCTTGCCCCCACCCTCCTGCCCATGTTTTCTGGGATTACCTTCCAAATACCCAACTTGCACTCGAATCCTTGATTTGGGATCTGCTTCTGAAGGATCCCAGAATCGCTGGTAGTGTTACTCCTTTCTGCCTGGACAGATCCTGTTTGTTTCTCATCCTCCCCACCCCCACTGAGCCTTTGATGGTCTCCTACCCTGTATAAGGGAAAATGTCATCCCTGCCAGGCCCACTCATTCTGTACACCATGTGTACCAAAGCCTCCTCACCCTTTTCCTTGTGTCTCTGCAAAACTAGAACCATAGCCATGGTCGGGTATGTTCCAGGCTCCAGGGGAGGCTGCAGCTGTTGGGGAGAGTTCTCTGGGGGGACAGAGACCAGTATAGTCATCCCAGGGCCTCAGTGGTGATAGATCTTTATCTCATGTATGCGCACACCCCCCCACACACATGCTCCACACACACACACACACACACACTCTATATGCATACCACATACCACGCATGTATACACAACACACAGACATCCCACCACACACACACACACACACACACACCACCATACTTACAGGTGACCTCCCAGCTGAGAAGGCTTCTCTCGGCGTCCAGCTCAGCACAACGGCCAACATTTAAACAGTGGTTCCAACGTAGCCCCACCTGCCAAGTCTGTGATCCACACAGCACACATGTGAAATCTGTGTTTGCACACGTGTGTGTATGTGCCAGGTGTGTGGCTGGGAGGACCGCGCAGTGGCGTAGGACAGCAACGGTCCCAGGCCCGAAGCAACGAGGCAGTCATCACTGTGCCCCCACCCACAGGGCTGGTTCTCAACCGGAGCCTCCCCATCTCGGAGTGCCGCTCGCTGCAGCTGGCCGTGCTGGTCAATGACTCGGACTTCCAGGGCCCGGGGGAGGGCGTCCTCCGCCTCCACTTCAACGTGAGCGTGCTGCCCGTCAGCCTGCACTTACCCAGCGCCTACTCCTTCACTGTGAGCAGGCGAGCCCGCCGCTTTGCCCAGGTGAGCCCACAGCCCGATGCCTGCCTGGGAGGGGCATGGAGGGGTGGAGGACCCCCAGGGTGGGACACTGTTTAACAGATTGCAAGCAGGGCTGGGGGTGAGAGACAGTCCTTCTCGCCTAACCAGTACACGGAGTGGCCCAGGGAAGCCACGGGCACAGGGCCAGGGAAGCTGGGGCCATGGCGAAGTTGGCAGAGTCATGGGCAGGGTTGGTGGGCACCATAGGCCTCTTTTTTGCCCTCTCTGTTCTTGGTATCTTTAAAGCCTGTTTTGTCCTAACGTGAGAGCAATGCCAGCTGAATCTACATATGGTGACTTAGAAAGATGTTCCTGGTGGATTATTAAGTGAAAAGTGGTTTGTAAAAATACTGGCCTCACATGCCTCCTTATGTTCAAAAACAAATTTTCATTGATTGAATTTGCCAGTATGTAAATGCAGGTAGCGGTTAACAGTTGCGCCCTCTGCAGGGAAAGGTGAGGAACACTTCCTCTTTGCCTTCTACAAGTGCGTGTATTAGAGCTTATCTTGCCTTTGTCATTGAAATAACAGTTAGAAGTGGAAAAAACTTGAAGTACCCATTAAAGAAGAGGAAGGGCAGAGAGGACTGACCCCTTCTCGCGTATCAACTAGTGCTTAGCATTTTGGTACAGTTTTTTCTAGAACGTTTCTCTTAAGGACGTCTGGAATTTTACTTGCAATTGCAGCATGCATATGACTTCACATACTGCTCGTTTCTAATGGAGCAGTTTCAGATACATCCTCTTCAGAAGGTCATGCTTAGGGCCATCTCCAGTTGTCCTAGTTTCTGTGGTTGGTTCCCATGCCCCCTCTACTCCTGATAGCCACCCAGGTCCCACACACAAAGGACCCCACCCTTGGACATATCCAAGCTCCCTGATCTGCCACCCATGGCCTTTCATGGAGGCAGAGGTCCAGGATGGTGGGAGGTGACAAGGCAGAGTGCCCCGAAGGGTGTCTAAGGGGATATTGGATGAGAGCAAGCACTGCAGGAGATGTGTCACCTCTACCCCAAAACACTCAAAAGATCCCAGGGACCTGAGTCCCAATCCAGCCTCAAACTCGCTGTGATCTTTCACCCCCACTCCCCAGTGTTTATGATTGAAAATTAAGGATAGTGACCTTGGGTAATTTGGAGGACCCTATGGGAGCGTGGAAGTGAGCATGCTTTATATGGGGATGTGCTGGGACATCCGGGAGGTGCTTTGGTTGCGGTGTCAGGCCTGGGTGTGGAGGAGCCTGGCTCTGCCCTGGGCCTGAGCAAGACTGAGCAAGGACCTGCTAAGTGGCTGCAGGCAGTGCCTCACCCTGCCCCACCCCTGCCCTCTGCCCCAAAACTTGACTAGTCAGATTTTCTGGTTTTAAGCCACTGAAACTCTCATTCTAACTCATATGGCTGAGGGATAAAAAGGAGAGTTCCAGCTGCCCAGCTCTGGGCCCCAGCAGTGGCACTGCCAGCCTAGCATCCCCAGGAGAAGCATCCTCTCTTCCCCAGGGCTTCCAGCCAGAGTCCCAGGAAGGTCCCTTGGGGCTCGGGTAGGACAGGCAGCAATGCTGCATGAATCCTGTGGCCCCAGTGCAATGCTCTGACTGCCCGGGCAGGTGACCTGGGCAGGGGGTGGAGCACCCCAGCCACATGCACTGAGGATGGCAGTTGGTGGTCCCCAGAACAAAACTGGCCTGGCCAGAAGAAGCGAGGGAGGTGAGGAGGAGGGACCCAATCAGCCTTCGTACCTAAACGAGTGAGTGAGTAAAGAGCGAGCTGGGAGCACAGGCACCTCTCGAGGCAGTCACTAAACCAAACCTCAGTGCCCTGTGTTCTTTTGCCTCTGGCTCTCAGGAGCAGGGGTGGGCGGTGGTGTGACGGGCAGGACAGGGCCAGGCAGGTGGATGGGTCTGCAGGTTCCAGGGACGTGGAAGATGGGGACTTGTGGGGAGGGGGGATCTGTTATCCTTGGACTCAGTAGGGGACAGTTCCAGGACTTGGGCTGCCCAGAAGCCCCCCCAGCCACCATCACAGGCCGGTGCACCACCCGGCTGAGGCATTCCCTGTGCCCCATGCCTAGATTGGGAAAGTCTGTGTGGACAACTGCCAGGAGTTCAGCGGCATCCACGTGCAGTACAAGCTGCAGCTGTCCAGCACCAACTGCAGTGTCCTGGGGGTGGTCACCTCAGCCGAGGACACCACGGGGACCCTGTTCGTGAATGACACGGAAGCCCTGCAGCGGCTCGATTGTTCTCAACTCCAGTACACGGTGGTGGCCACCAACCGGCCAACCCGCAGGCAGACCCAGGCCCCGCTGGTCGTCACCGTGGAGGGGACGTGTGAGTGCCAGGGCCCCGTGGAGGGTCGGGACAGGCAGGGTGTGGCAGAGCCACAGGCTTCCCCCACACAGAAGGGGCCCGGGCCTGCTCCCCTTCACCTAATGGCAGCGTCCCTGAGCCTGAGTCTCCTTCCCTATCAAATGAGAATCGCAGTGCACCCTGCGGAGCTGGCTGGGAGGGTGACAAGGAGAAAGAATAAAACAATGTAGCCCAGAGTGACCGCATAGCATACGGTCGCTACTCCCTGTCACCACTGCCGATGCATTCAGTACATGCACTTGCTTTAGAGCGGTCAGAGAAAATACAAGACCCTGGTTAAATTTAAACTTCAGGTAAGCAACAAACAATTTTTTGGTGTAAGTATGTCCCTTTGCAGAGTCTCTTGGAAGACAAACTTCCAGGTATGTCCATGCAATGTTAGGGACACAGTTACACAAAGCAAGGGCCAGTGTTTATCTGAAATACAGGTTTAACTGGGCATGTGTGTTTTGGGCTGAGTCTAGCCATTAGCCTCCTCACATCCTCCCTCCATACTTAGCCCAGCCCAGTAACTGCCCCCCCTTGCCGTGACTGTGGTGACAGCCCTCTTCCTCAGTGGCCCCCATCACTGCCCTGTGCCCCGGTGCTAAGGCAGGGCACACCTCCCCATGAGAGGAGCCTGGCCAGTGCTTCCCTCTGCCCCTGGATGCCAGCTGGACACTGGGTCCAGACCAGCCCCCATGACCAGCTTTCTGCCACCCACAGATGTGGCTGAGGAGCCAGGCTGCCCCCTGTCCTGTGCAGTCAGCAAGAGGCGGCCTGAGTGTGAGGAGTGCGGCGGCCTGGGCTCTCTGACGGGCAGGTGCGAGTGGAGACAGGGAGATGGCAAAGGTAGGCCCCACGCAGAGCCAGGGGCCTGCGACCAGGCGGTCGAGAGGGGTCATGGTGGCTGAGTGGAAACGGGGTCCATGTGGGCCCTGCCAGCCACTGTGATGGCTCTCCCCTCTCCGCATCTGTTGCCCGGAGCCTGGTCCACATTTGTAGGTCCTGATGTCGGGAGAGGGTGAGCATGGATGCAGAGTAGGCACAGCACGAGGACATTCAGGCCCCTTTGGGTTTGGGAAGATCTGGGCCAAAGTTGGGATGTGCAGGGGACAGAGAGGCTCTACCTGGGAGGTCCCAGGCCAGGGCATGTGGCCCCAGACAGTAGGGCTTGGGCGTAGTCAGCAGCCAAATCCGAGCTGTGCCCACCACCACAAAGATCCCACTCACGGATTCTCTGCTGGGGCCTCAATTTGCTCCTTGGGAGGGGGCAGGGTTGGCCGGGGAGGCCCTGGGGTGCCGTCCTTCTGGCTCTGGCAGTCTGACCAGGGCGGGTATTCCCACGTGGTGGTGACCGGCCCACTGTGTGTTATAGGGATCACCAGGAACTTCTCCACCTGCTCCCCCAGCATCAAGACCTGCCCCGATGGCCACTGTGATGCTGTGGAGAGCAGAAATGTCAACATCTGCCCCCAGGACTGCCTCCGTAAGCAACCACTGGGCCTGCAAGTTCAAGGGCCTGGTGTGGGTAGGGGTAGCCAGAGGGAGAGGCTTGGACTCCCACCTGCACTTCAGCCAGACCAGCCTCATTCCTGAGTTTTATGTGCCGAGACTTTTTCTAACATTTCCTTTGAACGAAGGGCTCTGCCCCGTCAAAACTCTAGAGCCTGGTGCCCTGACCCACTCTCCAGTGTCTCCTTGGCCACGGTACAGCTCCCGACCCCTGATTCTCCTGGCTCCCTGCTGCCCCTTCTCTGCTCTGTGAAGTAACCATGTGTGGACCTCAGCAAGGGTCCTGGGCAGCCTGTGGGTTCCTCCTCCTACCTGCTGGGGCCAGGGAACTGGATTGGGGGCAGACTGTGCTGATTCCTACCCAGGTGACCCAGATTTCAGAGCTCACTGCCCTCTCTGGGCCTGAGCATGCCGACATCGTGTGGGGAGGGACCTCTCATGCTTCTGCCTAGGTGGTCCTGGTTTGTGTGGTCACAGCAGGAGGCTTAGTGGGCTGCATCTGTCCCCAGGGGGCGGCAGCATCATTGGTGGGCACGAGCCAGGGGACCGCTGGGGGATAAAAGCTGGCTTCGGTATCTGCAACTGTTTCCCTGAAGAGAAGAAGTGCTTCTGTGAGCCTGAAGACAGCCAGGGTGAGTGGGTGGGGGGCACTGCTGGGGTCACATGCAGGGCAGGGCTCCTCACACCTCCCTGAGTCCCAGTGAGCCAGGGAGGAAAATTGTAGGAAGGCTGGTAAAACCCAGGAGACCCTCTTCCTTCTCTCTGGGCCTCGGTTCCCCAATCTGTGCAGACAGGTCTAGGTCAGGGCCTCTGTACAGAGTGACTTCCAGCCGAAAGTTCTATGGGAAAGATTGGGCTGGAAAGTTCTTCCACCCAATAACTGAGCATCTACTCAGATGGTCCTTGGGCAGGGTCTTCTCTGGGCCCTGGCACTGCCTGGCCGGGATCCCACCCTCCCACCCAGAGCCTGCGGGTGTGCCTCGGGGCCAGCAGGTGCCAAGGGTGGCCTGGGCCTGCGCACCCGGGGAGCTTTCCTGCCTGAGCCCAAGGACGGTTTTCTTGTATTTGAGTTGTTGCTGCATGATGCTAGGTCGGGAGCCACTTCCCTTCCCTCTCCCAGTTTTGTAGAGAAAATAGAACAGACATCGGGCCCATGGAAGAGGGACTCTGCCTCCCCGCCAGCGCTCGGGGCCCGCTGGCTTCGGTGCGGCCTTCCACGCCTTCCTCCTGATGTGGCGCATACGCTGCCTCTGCCATGTGACCTCGGGCAGGCTGATTACACTCCCTGGGCCTCTTGGCCCTTCTGTAGGAGGGTGACAACCGTCTCCGTAGGGAAAACGTACGGCACCGTGCCTGCCAAGCGGCGGGTGCCGTGTGGGCGTCTCTGTTGCCCTCGCATGCGGGCTCCAGCAGCACTTGCCAGCGGCTCAGGCTGCCAGGGCAGCCCTCCCACGGTGGGCACCGGGGCCCGCCCAGAGCGCCGTCCCTCACGGCCACCCCTGCCCGCAGACCCGCTGTGCGATGAGCTCTGCCGCACAGTGATCGCGGCGGCCGTGCTCTTCTCCTTCATCGTCTCCATGCTGCTCTCCACCTTCTGCATTCACCGCTACCACAAGAATGCCCACAAGCCGCCCGTCGCCTCCGCCGAGATGACTTTCCGCCGGCCGGCCCAGGCCTTCCCAGTCAGCTACTCCTCGTCGGGCGCCCGCCGGCCCTCCTTGGACTCCATGGAGAACCAGGTTTCTGTGGACGCCTTCAAGATCCCGGTGAGGCTCCGAGCAGGGCCTGGGCCTGAGAGGCAGCCGTCCGGAGGCCCTGCAGGGGGCACTGGCCTTGGGCCTGGGGAAGCAGGGAGGTGTGGGGAAGGGCACACGGGGCTCCCTGGTGCTGAGTGTCCTGTAGCATACAAGCGGCTAATGCATCCTCGCCTACCAGGAAGACGCCATGAGCAGCCCCGAGTCTTCGCGGAGCTGCCTTCCAGGGAGGGCAGGCGGGCAGAGGGCTGCAGAGGGCATGGGGCAGTTTAGCAGAGTAGAGAGTGCTAGGTGCTAATTTAGGTGGACTGAGATTTGGGAGGGTGGGCCACGCCATACCTGATAGGAAAGGGTCCTGCAGGTGCCCCAAGGATGGGGGGTCGGTGGGGGGAGAAGCCCTGAGGAAGACTGTGGATTTTATTCTCAGAGGGTGGGGCACTGGGGTTTGGGGGTTCAGTGGAAGAGGCCGATATTTGGCCTTCATTTCTGCAGGCTGCTGTATTGGGGAGTCTATGGGGTGAGTGCAAAAATGGGAGCCCTGTGATGAGGCACTCCTCATCCAGGCAAAAGATGGCAACAGGCAGGGGCTGGGCCAGGGTGGGGAGTTCATTTGGGGAGTGGAGAAAGGGCTACCATGGGGCCTCTGGGCCGGCTGTGGCAGAGGCCGGCCCCAGGACTCTGTAAGCAGCGGGCTGATAGAGCGTGCTGGCCAGAGCCAGCGGGCCTCCAATCCCCCTTCTCCATGCGAGGGCCTGGGCCTGCAGTTACTGTGTGCTCCTTAGAGCCCCCATCCTGCCTAGGCCTCCCCTCAGCCTGCCGTGCTTCTTCTGTGTCCCTGCTGGCAACTGCTAAGGAGCTGGAAGCCAGATTCTAAGAGGGACTGAGGAGAGGTGTGTGTGAACAGAAGCTCCACCTCCAAGGCCTGGCAGGGAACATCGCCCCTTGACAGGTACCTCCAAGCAGAAAGCTCAGGAGTCACCAGGCCTTTGGCAGTACCCAACCAGGGCTGGGAGGTGGCCATGGTTTGTAGGAGGAGCCACCCAAGGGTGCTCACCCCTTAGTGTGGGTCTGGGCCATGGGAGCCATTCCCACATGTGGTAGACACCGCGGCCTCTATCCTAGATTTCCTAGCTCCAGTCGCTCAGCAGACGGGGTCTATGACCCCTGTCCCGGGAAGCATCTCGGCCTCCACAGGAGGCGTCTGGGATGAGCCATTTGATTCCTTTATAAATGCAGGCAGTTTACGGAGAGGTCACAGGAAGGGCAGTGGTGGTGCGTGCTCGAACAAGTGGACACACACCACCCTCAGCCTACGTCAGCTTGGGCCCGCAGCAGAGAAGCCAGAGCCCAGCCTGAGGCCCAAGGGCTACGCTGACCAGCTCTGACGACACGTTACTCAACTGCTTGACCTCAGTTGTCTCTTATATAAAGTAGGGAGAATTTTTAATGTCTTTTAAGAAGATCAAGTCAGTGCTCTCTGCACAGATTTAGCGCAGTTTCCATGTGCAGTGAATGCTTATCCAGTGCAGTGAGGAGGTAAGGACACCAGGCTAACGATGATGTTGTCAACTCTGCCCCCGACTGTGGGTTCCTGGGGAACCTGAGCCAACACCAGGATGCCCAGGAGCTGGCCAGCAGGAGCCTGAGACACGGTGCTGAGAGGAGGCCGCCTCTGCCCACAAGGAGCGCACTCACGCACCTGTATTTGGGTGTTGGAAAGCATGGCTCTGCTCAGCAGCAGAGTAGGCCCAGTGGTGTCATCTGTGGGTCAGGCGAGTCTGGCAGGGTGCATCATAGGAGCACCGCCAGGCCACACCCACATCCAGCTGCAGGGAGGCTTGGGGCAGTGGACGCCCAGTGCTGGCACAGGAGGGGAGGTTCCAGCATCCCCGGGACAGGCTTTGGCATCCCCAGAGAGTTCAAGGATGTGAGGCCAGGCTGGGGTCTGGGAAGCTGTCCCAGAGTCATCTTGAGTGGGATTTCAGTGGGAACGCAGGGTCGGTAGAGGGAAGAGGCCACACCCATGTGAGCACCCCCTGGGTGCTAAGTAAGCCCTGAACTTCTTGTTTGAGAGACAAGAACATGGGCCGGGGAAGGCTGAGGCCATGTTTGGTAGACCAGGGACAAGCAAGGGTTCAGGCATCCAGAGTCCAGGCCATTCTGTGCCAACAGCTATCTTCCCATAAGGTGTAGGATCCTGCCCAACTGTGGGGTCCTGCCCTTGGTGCAGGGGGATGACCAGTGCCCACTAGGTTACATGGCAGTGGTCTGCACACTGGAGCTTCTCTGCTGGGGGCTCATTTATGGGCCTTGTCTTCTTCCTTTTCTCTTATCCTCACCAACTTTCTCCCTCCTCTTCTTCCCCTTCCTTCAACCCCACATAGGAGGATCCGAAGTGGGAATTCCCTCGGAAGAACTTGGTTCTTGGAAAAACTCTGGGAGAAGGCGAATTTGGAAAAGTGGTTAAGGCAACAGCCTTCCGGCTTAAAGGCAAAGCAGGATACACGACCGTGGCCGTGAAGATGCTGAAAGGTACCTCTCCGGGCAGTGTGAACAGGTGGCTCTGTTGGAGCCCCGAGGGCTGGATAGAGGTACCCTGAAAACCAGGGTGCTGGTAGCCAGCCCGGGGCCTTCTAAAGAGGCCCCCCCTGTTGCTCTTCTTGAGTGGCTGCATTCTAGAGACCACCACCATGGATGACATGGGCCAGGGTAGTCCCTGGAGAAACAGGGCAAGAGGACTTTCCTCACTTGGAAGGTTCTAGAGTGGTGCTGCTTCTGCACCAATGTTGGGTAAAGAGCTGAGTTTTTAAAAAATTAAGAACTGACAGTTTTCCCATCCTAGTCTGCCCCATTCATTCCTCTCAGCCAAGTGCCTCTGGGGTCCTGGTGAAGAAGTCACCTGTAAGGACTGGCCCCTGGCCCCTGGGGCCCTGCCTGGCCTGATCCCCGGTGGCCCCCCACGGATCTGCCCTGCCTCTGTGACCAGTCGTGCCATAAGTCCGGCTCTAAGTGGGCACATACTCACCCAAACACACACTCTCTCACTGGTGTTTCTGAGCTGAGACTGGGTGGACGGCCCTCTGCCATGACTCTGGTTCACATGGACCAAGGGCCCAGTGGCCATGCAGTGGGTACAAGTTGGCAGGTGCACATGAGAATTCTAGTTTAACACTCGGGGCTACACTGTGCAGGGTGATTCTGAATGCTTACCTAGGCCCTCAGACTAGGGTCTCCCCATGCCCCCCTGAGGCCCCAGGCACTAAGGGGTCACAGTGAGACCAGCCCCCAGGCCACCATGTATGGGTCCCAACACCCTCTCCCAGCTGTCCTCTCTCTTCCAGACAAGCGTGCAGCCAGAGGGCGATGTGGTGCCGCTTGGCAGGGGGCTGTGGGGCAGCTGCCCTGGGAGGCCTGTGTAGCCACAGCTTCTGACTGCAAATCCCTCCCCTCAGGCATCAGCTCCTGGTGGGAGCCCAAGCACAGCTCTGCCCCACTCAGGATGCATATGCTCAGCGTGGCAGGAGGCCACCTCTGTGAAGTCCCATCACCTTCAGCTTTCTCCAGGGCCTCACCCTCTTGTTGAGTGCTTGGTCAGCAGGTGCTTTAGGACATGGGACAGTCCTCCTACCTTCCAGAAGGACTTGTGAGGACGGTCTCTATGCACTTCTGTCCTTGAAAGATGGCAATTGCAGGGAAATACTGCCACACACACACAGCCTGGTCCAGGAAGGGTTTCCATGGAAAGACTTTCCTGATGCAGAAGTTTGCTCGTCAGAGTTATTATTCCCTGGAGGCAGATGAGGCCACTGTTGACCATCCTACAGGCAAAGACAAGTCCCGAGCAGCAGGGTCCTTGGGGGCCTTGTCTAAACCTGGGTAGGCTGTGTGGGAAGGAGATAACCAGGGTCTGTGCAGACCTAAGATGTAGGTCCGGTGACCCAGGGTGTTCACAGAAGGGGCTTCTAGAAGGGATTGGTTTGCAACTCGCTGTGTTGATGTGCATTTCAGAGAACGCCTCCCCAAGCGAGCTGCGGGACCTGCTGTCAGAGTTCAACCTCCTGAAGCAGGTCAACCACCCGCACGTCATCAAGCTGTACGGGGCCTGCAGCCAGGATGGTAAGGCCGGCCAAGGGGCAGGCAACTGCCCAGCGCAGGCTGAGGGCTCTGGGCTGCCTCATTCTTCCTCCTTCCCCTTCCTTGTCCTCTGTGGCTCCAGCCCCCACCTGGAGCCTGCGTCCTCCCGTGTCAGGGAGAGGACCAGGAGGGGCTGCCGCTGGAGCATTGCATGAGGCCTCTGCTCCGAGCGTGTTCCCTGGGCCTGCTGTAGCTGCTCAGAGGCCTCTAGTGACATCCTGGTTTGTCAGCACCCTGTTCCAGGTGGAGCCCCAGGGCAGGGAGCTCTAGAAACATGATGTGTCCTGGGGACTAGGCGTGCCATGACCTTCAAGTGACCCCAACCCCAGCCCTGCATGGTGAAGGCATTGTCACCATTTCTCACATAAGGACACAGGAGATTGGCCTGGTCTGTGCCACTCGAGGGCCTCTCACCGTGTGTGTGCACGTGTGCACAGATGTGCATGTTGTGAGTACGAGAGGGCAGGGTGCCCCAGGGAGAGGGCAGCAAGGACGTGCTGGTCGGCACCAGCAGGAATCAAGGCTGGGCCTGGGCCAGGACGGCAGCCTCAGAGCTGCTGAGAACAGGGAGCAGGGAGCAGGCACCATGTGAGGCTTCGGATCCTCTGCCTGCATCTGCCGTCCCCAGCCTGTGCTGCAGCAGGGCCGAGGGAGTAGAAAGACAT
Source organism: Mirounga leonina (assembly GCF_011800145.1). NCBI lineage: Eukaryota > Metazoa > Chordata > Mammalia > Carnivora > Phocidae > Mirounga > Mirounga leonina. The sequence continues at coordinate 17,282,389 of NW_023270265.1, read as the reverse complement.
GACATCCTAGCAGCAGGGGCGTGCCTCCCAGGGGAGCACTGAGCACAGTGGCCGCCTGCCATGGGCACCCCAGAACGTTGTACTCATCCACCCTGGGAGCCCGCTTTGGCATGGGCAGCCCAAGGAGAGCAAGCCGTGCAAGAGTGAGCTGGGACTGAAACATGTATTTGTGCTGCGTGAAGCCCAGGCCAATGGCCAGAGCAGGGCTATATCCTTCTGCCCACTTCTGGTAGGGTGCAGAGCCTGTGTGGGGACCTTGCCCCCTCCTCCCGTGCTCCCAGAGCTGGCCTGACTTCTGACGGCCCAGGGCTCTGCAGGCAGCCAGCTCACAGCCCCCTCTCACCACCCCCTCCCGCCCAGGGCCACTCTTCCTCATTGTGGAGTATGCCAAGTACGGCTCCCTGCGGGGCTTCCTCCGAGAGAGCCGCAAGGCGGGGCCGGGCTACGTGGGCAGTGGAGGCAGCCGCAGCTCCAGCTACCTGGACAACCCCGAGGAGCGGGCCCTGACCATGGGCGACCTAATCTCCTTCGCCTGGCAGATCTCTCGGGGGATGCGGTACCTGGCGGAGATGAAGGTGTGTGCCGCGCCAGCTGGGGCCCCCACTCCCTGTGATGGGGACCTAGGTTTCAGGGGTCCCTGCTGTTGTCTTCCTCGCAGCTTGTCCATCGGGACTTGGCCGCCAGAAACGTCCTGGTAGCCGAGGGGCGGAAGATGAAGATTTCGGATTTTGGCCTATCCCGAGATGTTTATGAAGAGGATTCCTACGTGAAGAGGAGCAAGGTACCAGGTCCCCGGGGGGTGGCCCAGGGCTCCCGGGCAGAGTGGAGGGCAGGGGGCAGCATTCCCACAGTGGGTGGGGGCAGAGCCCTTAGAACATCGGGGAACAGAGAGCAGAGTCTTAGGGTATGAACTTCTAGCCCTCATCTTCAAATCCTTCCCTGGTTCCTGGGTCCCCAGAGACCCAGCTCAGGGCTCACCCCAGGTCTGTTCCTTCTCTTCCTGAGTGCCACACCCTACCTTTCAGAGCACCTACTAGGGAGCCGGGGCCCCGCAGCGTCTCTTGCTTTTAATCACCACCACTTTTGAAGGTCACCTAGTGCTGCAGAAATGATAGTTGTCTCTGCAGTTGTCCTCTCGCTTCTACAGGATGAAAGTCCCGTTTCCTCTCTGTGTAACTTTAGCTCTTCGCTCAAAGGAGACTGAAGTCAATACACCTGAGTGCGGCAGTCATTCTGGGGCAGGAAGGAATGAACTGCTTTACAGGTGGGGGTTCCCCTGGGCCGGGGGCCTGGGAACCCTTGGCTGGGTGAGTTTGGAAGGCTCACAGAGAGGCCCTGGAGATGGAGTCCAGAGACCCTGTGTAGGGTTCTCAACACTTTCTCCAAACCTCTGAAATAGGTGGTCTGGGGTCCTTCCGCGGAAATCTGCTTCGCTGTGTCGTCCAGTTCCCTGTGGCCCTCCTAACCCTCCTAGTTCTACTGCCCTGTTAGTCACTCCCCTGCAGCCTCCTTGTGACAGAACAGACAGGGTCGTTCAGGAGTCACGGCTGACTGGCCTTCAGAACAGACACTGCTCAAAACAACATACAAAAAGCAACTTGTGTAGACCTCAGATCTGCTGTAGGGGTCAGGAGAAGGCCCGTGCTGCCACAGGCTGTGAAGATGAGGTTTCGTTTTTTCTGGGGTTTCCGTTGTGACAGGATATCTCAGAACTGCCGAAGGGGAAGTGGAGAGGGGCTGCGTCCCAGCCTGTGCAGGGGTGTGGACAGAGTCTTCCTATTGATGCACCAGTCCCCCAAGAACGGCCCATGTCATGGAGCAGAGAACTACAGGTGTCCAAGCACAAGGCGCCCTAGAGAGCCCAGGCGGCAGGCAGTATTGTTATAAACACATGCCCTAGAAAATCACACTTCATTAAAGATGTAAATCCTAAAGAAGGCTTTTTGAGAGAAAAAGAAATTACGGGACATGTTGCATTAAAATGCAATGCACGCATTTTTGGTTGGTTTGTGTCCTAAGACTTACCTACCTACTTGAGCTGTTTCTCAAGTCGCCTTGGAAAGCATTTGTTAGCTCTGACCCCAGTGCCTCTACAGTGGGGGCACTCTCTCAGAGGAGGCTAACAGAGTTCCAGGATAAAGTGACAGGGGAAAAAGCAGCCCCAAGACATGGAAACAGATTCCTTCCCTCAGGGCTTCTCGGAAAAGACTTTAGTGTGTTGGTTTGCGTCATAAGTCCCCAAGATGGAAACGCTGGAAATTGGTTTCCCAAACTCATTCCCCCTCAGAAATGGGGAGATCTTGCTGGATGGTGTTCTTGGCCCACACGTTGGGCATCACCACTCAGGGTACCCCAGAGCCCTCTGGACCTGTCTGTAGGGAAACCTGGCTTGGGCATGGTCATGATTCCTTGGGTTTCTACTCAGCAGGGATGTGGTGCATGACAAGGACGCCTTGTGTAGCTGTGAGCAGGCCATCTGACTCCCTCTAGCGTCTCAGCCGTGCCTGGGAGCCCCAGATTAGAGTTGCAGCCCCTCTGAGGCCATGCTGCCAATTCTGTATCTGGGCGCACTCTGGACGTCGTTACTCAGCGTCCCTCCAGAGCTGGAAATGCCTGGGACATGGCCTCACCCTCCTCCACAACCCCGACCTCTGGTTTCCAGGGTGTCAGAGTGATGTTAATGCCTTTCCTTCATTCCCTGTTTAGGGTCGGATTCCAGTCAAATGGATGGCAATTGAGTCTCTTTTCGATCATATCTACACCACCCAAAGTGATGTGTAAGTGTGGGTGTTGCCTTCCTGGGGTCCAGGTTACATGTATAGTGCGCCATGATGCCTCTCTGGGCAGCTTGGCTGGGGGACAAGTGCCTGTTGGCTTGTACCATCCATCTGCAATGACCAAGCTAAAGGGGCTTCATGTATTCATGCAGCAAATGGCAGGGGCCCACGCAGTGGTTCTGAGAGTCGCAGTGAAATGCGTGAGAGCAGTGAGCAGGTAACTGCAAATTCGCTCGCTGCTCCCCTTCCCAGCCCCTCCCTCTCCTGTCTGGGCATCTTAGTGCCACACAGGCCCAGCCAAACAGTTCCTCTCTGTGGACCTGACTGTGGGCTGGGCTCAGGCAAGGTCCCCTGGGAGTGGAGTGGTCCCCACCCACAGGTAGGGTGGCCTTGAGTGAGTTGCTAGGCCGGTGTGTCCCAAACTGCTCACTAGGGAACCAAAACTTGGCCTTTCAGGTCAAATCACAAGACTTGATAGTTTCCAGAAACACAACAGACTTGTTTCTAAGTGTTCTGCCATCAACAGACATGCATGTCTTGAATAATGTGGGCTGAGGAAAGGCAGTTCCTGAACAATTTTGAACAGCTGTGTTCAGATTACGTAAAGCTGACTGTAGACAGTTGGAAAATGCAGAGATAAGGGTAATGAAGACACTGGAAGTCACTTGGATCCCACTGCCCCTACGTAACTCCTGCAGGTCCCGGCATACATGGGTCTTCTAGTGTTTTCCGTGGTGTGCAGGTATATGCTTTTTATTGCTGTAAGTGGGCTCATGTGATAATGCTGTTTTGTGATACGATTTTGTTCCCACTTCACAGTAAATTTTCCCTCACAGTTAAATATTTTTCTGTGGCAGTGCCTTTTTTCTTCTAAGATTTTTGAAAATTGCCAAGCCCACAGGAAAGGGGAAGGGATTGTGCAGGCAACCCCGTGCCCCGTGGTCTAGGTCCCCGCCCTGCATGCTGCTGACTTGCTCAGCAGCTCTCTGCTGCCTCTGATGCTTTGGCGCATTTTCACGGGGCCAACCAAGTACCCATTGTGGGTGTGGGGTCCGAGCTTGGGCAGCGGCTTGGTGGGGCTTCAGCATCGCAGAGGTGAGCAGGGCAGGCAGACGGCTTCTCCCCACCTCCATTCCACATCCGTCCATACAGTCAGGCCTTGGCTGGCTCTTTGCACCGGGGGCTGATGGGGTCAACAGCTGCTGGGAGGGTGGATGTCTGGTCTGCCACTCACTGGTTGTCTCGCCCCTCTTAGGTGGTCCTTCGGTGTCCTGCTGTGGGAGATTGTGACTCTGGGGGGCAACCCCTACCCCGGGATTCCTCCGGAGCGGCTCTTCAACCTTCTGAAGACAGGCTACCGGATGGAGAGGCCCGACAACTGCAGTGAGGAGATGTGAGCAGGCTTTGCTTTGGCCCAGCCTCCCTCAGACACAGACAACATACTCCCTCCCTCCCTGCTCCCGAGCAGCCCTGGGCACCAGGGTGAACCGGGTGGTAGGTAGGAACAGGGCAGAGCATGCCAAGGCAGAAGTCAGAGAACCACCACTGGGCACGACGGCAGATGCTGGGCATCCTGACTCTTGCTGGGGGCTGAGTGAGCTTCCTGGGGTCGGGGGGAGACTTACATGGATGAGAGGGAGTAGGGCCAACAAGAAGTAGTGGGAAGGGTCAAAGGATGCTTCAGGCCCAGGGAGCAGATTAAGCCTGAGGCCTGTCCCCACAGGACCCTTGGGGAGGGGCAGGTGATTCAGGATGACCTTAGGGGTGCATGTTGGGGAGTGCCCACGTGGAGATAGAGAGGTCGGGAGGGGGCAGGCAAAAAGACCTGGCACCACAGCCCAAGAGCGCCAGAGTCTTCACATACGGTGGTTCCAGCAGATGATTCTCAGAGGACGGGCTGAGAACACATAAGAAAGGGGCCATCACTAGCAGAAACATGCTGTCCATTCATCCCACAAAATCTGTTGTGTGCCTGCCATGTGCCTGGCTCAGAGCTAAATGCGGGAGTGCAGGGGTGAGTAGGTGCCATCTCCCTGGATGGCCTGGGCTGGAGGCTGGCTGGCCTAGCACACAGTCACATGGCAGCCCTGGGGGCCCTGCAGCCATGCCAGGGACCCAGGGAAATGAGGAAGTGAGGAAGGCACCAGACAGAGGTATGACTGGCAGAAGTTTTGTTTCTACAACCAGGTCATACTTCATTAGAGTTTGAAAGACCGGTGTTGCTCCCTCAGCCACCATAGTGGGTATGGCATCCCATCAGCTATTTATCAGCATCTCTGAAAGGGAAGTGAAGACAAATCTTTCTCAAGGGAAAGGAGACTCACAAGATGCTGGACCACAGCACTAGGCACCCTAAGCGCCTAGTGACCCCTCAGATCCTGGCCCAGCTCAGAGAAGGATGTCAATGACGCAGAGATGGCTTTGGGGTTTGAGAACAGAGCCCTCTGGGCCCAGGGCACAGTGCTGGGTCGGCTATGATGGGGCAGTCCTAGCTGGGTCCTAACTGCCCATCCGTGCTCCCCACCAGGTACGGTCTAATGCTGCAGTGTTGGAAGCAGGAACCAGACAAGAGGCCAGTGTTTGCTGACATCAGCAAAGACCTGGAGAAGATGATGGTTAAGAACAGAGTGAGTACCTGGAGCCAATTCCTGGTGTCGGCCACCAGCAGCCTGAACGTGGCAGTGGGGGGTTCCCACCTCACCCCAGTTCTATGGAGTTCCAAGTGCAGGGGCAGAGTGAGGCTGTGCAAAGGGAGATGGTCGTGCTGTCCCCCAAGGGCAGCTAATGACTGAACCCTTCTCCTTGAACCAGGCCCCTTCTCAAATCATAAACCAAGATTCTTCCCTTTATACTTAGAACTCTCCAGACAGGTGTGGGAGGCAAATATTCCAAGGTCAAAATAATTTTTAGTAAGGGAACATGAGAGGGTAGAGTTGAAGTGGGTATTCTAAACTCAAATGCTGTGAGGGGCCTGATTGGGGGTTGGCAGTGGCTAGGGAGTGGTGGGGACTGTGGCGACCAGGAGCGCACAGCCGCTCTGAAGGATCCCTCACTGTAGCCACACACAATCTAGAGGAATATGAGTGCCAGAGTGTCAGGTCTTCTGAATTTTAAAGGATATTTATGTTAAGTTTTCCAGTCTTTAATGTTAATAACTCATTTAAATTTCCAAATGCTCAGTCTGGTCCAAATAAAGCATATCTGGGAGGCTAGATTCAGTCCATGTGCCTCCAGCTTACAACTCTATAAGGTAAATGAGAAAGCCAACAAGTTTCAACTAATATTTATTGAGCAACTGCTGTGTATCATATTCTGTCTCAGATGCTGGAAATACAAGTCAACAACACAGGCACAGATCTTGCTTTCAGGGTTTCATCTTAGCATTGACACATTTACTAAAAGGTGGCATTTCTTCATACACAAAAACTGTGTATGAAGGCTGCTTGTAATAAAACCTAACATCAGTGTACCACTTGGGCCAAGCCTCCAAATCCTGTGAACACAGGGTTACATTAAATAAAAATAACAGGTGATGCCAAGAGAGCCAGCCTTCCTAGAACAGAGCTGAGAAACAGCCAGGAAAACGCTAGAACTGTTCTTGACATATTTAACCAGGGCGGCGGCAGTGGAAGCCTCTGGGAAATCATCAGGCTTAGGAGCTAAAGCTCATAGCAGCATCCTATGCAAAACTCACATCGAGGACTTCAGATTTCCGAGTCCTGACATGCTGTTCTAGACGGTAGGGGTCCTCAGAGGAAAGCTGAAAAGTGTCCAGCAAATCGGAGATGCTTCTTGGCACTCCCACATGAGTAATGGGGCTGCAGTGAGCTCTCCCAGAGCCTTGGGTTTGGTAAACAGGCCAGTTCCCCGGCGCTGGGTGTGGTGCCCCCGTCATGCTGCAAGAGGTAGCACTAGGGCAATGAAGGAGCCCATTTCTGCCCCAAGAAGGTGAATTTCTAGGGGAAGCAATAAGGGCTGTGGAGCAGAGCCAGCGAAGCAGAGCCTGGGAGAGGGGGCTCTGTGGCGAGGGCTCAGGTCTCACAGAGAGGCTAGTAAGCCAACACAGGGTGGGACCTAACCAGGGCTTCTGCCTTCAGGCGGGGAGAGTCAGGGCGCAAGTCTGGTTGTGGCCCACGCCGGGGTGACCGGCTGTCTCTCTCTTCCAGGACTACTTGGACCTGGCCGCGTCCACCCCATCTGACTCCCTGCTTTATGACGACGGCCTCTCGGAGGAGGAGACGCCCCTGGTGGACTGTAATAATGCTCCCCTCCCTCGAGCCCTCCCCTCCACGTGGATTGAAAACAAACTCTATGGTAGAATTTCACATGCATTTACTAGATTCTAGCAACATCGTTCCTCTCTGCACTATCCTTACTCTCTGTAATGCTTTTTAAGAGTGTTTCTGATCTGAATGAAACCAAAGTTCTCCCTGAACCTTTTTATTTGTAAATGTCTGACTTTGCATCCGTTTACATTCGGGCATTTTTGAAACTATGTTTTTTTAAAAGGATGTGAAAATAAGTATAATTACCACACTGCCCGGCTACTTATGATTATGGAGAAGAAAGGGAGCTGGGCAGAACTCTCAGGGGATATTGAGAAGATGATAAATAAGTCGTCTCTGGGGTGGGTATGTATCAAGTCATAGTACTTCTAATTTAACTACTGGGATAAATTTACCCAATCTGGGGAGGCAGTTAATTGAGACAGGAGGAGCCAGCACCACCCTGCCTGCACTGAGGGCACAGCCTGTGGTCACTCCCAGACCCCATCTGGGCGGGCAGGTGGCTCTCAGAGGCCACTTGGTACTAGGGAGCATTGGCCCGCCCGGCCTGAGCCCCGCCCACATGCCCACTATCAGGGAGGACACCTGCAGACTGCTGTTTTCACATCCTTTGCATTACACACTGTCATGACAGTTGTCACTCATAAAGTCAGTGCTAAAAGCTGAAGCAAATGCTTTTGAAAGAACATAGTCTGTGGTGCTGTGGTCTTGCAATGGACAGTAAATATGGTTCTTGCCAAAACTCCTTCTTTTGTCTTTGATTAAATACTTGAAAATTTTTCTGTTTCCTAACTTGATCATTGATTGTTTTTAAATCTTGGAGTTTCAAGCATTTTTCAGCCGAGATTGTTCCTTTTGCATGCCTCCTGAGTCACTGATTCCTTGCTGGCTTTGGGTCTAGCGCTACACACCATTTGTCCTGTCGACGCTGTGGGGCTCGCCCGCGTGCACCCCTGATTTGGAAGATTCTCTCCTCCGTGGTGGGCTTGGATGGAAGATGAGTAGGCTTCTTACATTAGAGAACTTTCTATAGAAGCTTCCCACTGCAGTAAGCCCTTTAATTCAGCAATGCTTTATGCTGTCTTAGAAAAAAGACTTAAGCAGGTCAACAAATATTTATATCAGATTTTGGAGTTCGAAGCTCATAAAAAAGGCAAAATTGGTAGTTTCTGTTAAGTTCCAGTTACCAAGAGAACACGTGATCTTTCCCCCAAAACTATAACAGTGTTTTGGAAACCTGGAGCACGAAAGCATTCATGTAATTGGCACAGAAACCAGAAAGTTTGGTTTGAACCTCAAAGGGAGTTTTGCCAAGGCCTTACTGTCTGCACATGAAGTTTTGGTTCTTCAGTGCAGAACAAATGATCTGTTTTCATTTTTAGGCATGTCAGACCCGAACTGGCCTGAAGAGAGTCCTGTACCACTCACGAGAGCTGATGGCACTAACACTGTGTGTCCAAGATATGCAAATGATAGTGTATATGCTAACTGGATGGTTTCACCCTCAGCGGCACAATTAACGGACGCATTTGATAGTTAACATTTCTTTGTGAAAGGTAATGGACTCCCGAGGGGAAGAAACATGCCGAGAACGGAAAGTGTGCCGGCCCCTCCTTTGTGCACTTGACACTTGGCTGGTGATTTTCCCTCCTGGCAGACGTAGCCACTGGACCAGAGTTGCAAGTCCAGCCCTTAGTTAGTCCTTCCTCTTCGGCCCTCGGCAGCACCCTGTGTTGGTCCTTGTTCACCGGCGACAACCACACGTTCTGTGCTCACACACGTGGGTGCCTCACTCACTACCTGAGCTGTTTGATTTTTCTGGTTGCCGCCAAACAGGGCAACAAGATTTAAACATGAAGCACACACACCAGAAGGGCAACAGAAAAAAAAAAAAAAAAAAAACTGGCCCAAACGACATGTCCTGGCTCAGAACAAGAGCCCAGCAAGGCCTTAGAGTGGGGTCTAAAGCCCCGCCAGGGCTGGGGGGGGATGAGGGGACCTCGGGACAGGCCTCCCCTCAGCATTTGAGATCCTGAGAACGGTTTTTTAGAATCATGGCACCTTTTCTTAGGAAGACATTTGATTTTTACCATGATTTAAATGACTCTTAAATGTAGCACAATGGAGAGATTGGCTGCCATATTTGCGATGTAGAGGGGCAGTGTGAGGGGAGAGGGCTCACCAGACACTTTGGTCCCCATCACTGAGTGATCACAGGCCCCTGACAAGAACAGTGTGAAGGAAAGGGGCGTTTGAGTGGAGTGGCCTCCGGTCCAAGGATTGCTGACAGCAGACTTGGTTGCTGTGAATCCCACTGCTGCCAGCCTTCAGCGCACCGCACGTCCAGGGCCCCAAAAGCAGTGGCTCATCTCACCCAGGAGGAGTGGGTGGGGTTAGTGCTCGGTTTAAAAGGGACAATTCAGCCAGTTATATTAGAAGTAACGCTCACAATGACCGAGGACTGCTGTACCTCTGATTACAGTTCTGATGTGGAAAAGACAATGTTTTGGCTCTCATAGAGCTTGTGTGAAAAGGTACGTGTATCCACTCTTTTCTATGTTTGTAACGTGATGCTGCTCTAGGAGGACATTTTTGTTTACTAGATTCTGACCATGACTCATAAGCTTCTTGTCATTCTTCACTGCTTGTTTGTGGTCACGGACACTCAGCACTCCTCCCATCTTGTGGGGGTGGCTTTTGGGAAGTCCCCAGCAGCTCTTCTTTCTGTAACTTTGCCGGAGAGAGTCAGTTACCAACACCCTGCCTGGTCTTCAGACTTAAAGCATGGTGAGGGACTGACAGTGTCTCGTCCAAATACTGTATCTTATAGGCATTTCACAAAAGCAGTAAAATTAGGGCATTTTTGTAGCTTGGATGAGTATGCATCAGAGCCTCACGGGGTGTGTGTATATGTGTGTGCACACAAACCCGGAGAGAGAGCTGGAAAAACACTTACTAGAGCGGTAACGTGGCTTTAGTTGAGGCCGTTTTTCAGACACACTGTGGTAAGTTCTTTTAGAAATACCTAGTTGTGGTCAACTTTTGGTTTTCAGATGTGCTTAATGATAGTCTTATTAAATGCAGAAAAAAAGAATAAACTCTCTCAACTTGTTAAAAAAATACCTACTCAATAAGTGCGAGCTGCCACCATAGGTTTGTTATTGGCAGGGTGAGAATTCCAGGTCTAACTGGCTGACCCAGTGATGGGGAATTAACCCTTGACCAGTTATCTAATTGTCTAATCCTGAGTTTTAAAAGCACTCTCACTTACTAGTCCTATTGGACAATTTTCGTATGCATATACACCGAAGTTACTAGGTATTAAGTATTACTGAGTATTAAGTAGCAATCTGTCCGTTATTAAAATTTGTAAAATCTATTTATGAAAGGTTATTAAACCATACCATGTGAATTTGCTTTTGTAATCAAGGTGACTAAGGAAATAATTTCAGTTATGTAAATAAAATCATGTATCATAAAATGTGTAAACTTCTTTTCTCTTTTTAACTTCCTCGCTGGAAACATCAGGTCTCTAATTTTGAAGTTTCCATGTAAGGATTGAACTATCACAAGGACATCTGTTGTGGTCACCACTGAGGAAGTAACAATGCTCAAAGAACTAGGAGGCACTTGGCGATACCTTTGACTCGTCTTGCACAATATGTGTGTGAATAGGTACATTTAGGGTAACTGTTAAAACTCTTCTAATTCTACCCTTCAGGGAATTCCTTCCTTTATGTTTCCTTCCCAAAATAGAGCAGCAGTTATGTCAAGTTCGGGTCTTTTCGGTTCTCCAGCAAATGTGGTTTATTTCTTGAAGCCAGAGTTGGACAGGTGTATGAGAGAGGATGTAAAATGCATAGTCATGACCGTAGGCCCATTACGGTCAGAGGAAACGTTTTGAACCACTATGAAGGTTAAAAGACTAAGTGCTTCTGTGTATGTCCTGTTGGGTTAGGCAGGCATTCTCTGAACTCCTCCGCGAATGCCTGGCAGGGAGCAGGTGGGCCAGTTGACAAACACAAGTCGTTACCAACATAAATCTGACTTATGGTTGTGTCGTGCAATAGATGCTTAGGGCCCATGTTGTTTTCCCACGGGCATATGTACACACGTGCACACACACACACACACACACACGAGCTGCTCCTGGCCCTCAGCACCCATTTCTGCTCTTGGTGTCCTCCTTCAATCTGGATCATAGGAACTGGAAGTAAATGTAATTTCTAGGGTGAACTATTTGTTACATTCTTTTCCTCTGAATGTTTAGAAACCCATGCTGAGAAAAGCCCCTTTTTCAAGAGCATTGAACTTCCATCAGGAGTGTTTGTGTGTTTGGTTTATTTGTCTTAAAAAGCACATTTCTCCACCAACTCCCACAAAGGATGCTTTCCCACCATAAGGCCTGCTTACTTTAAGGGTGGAAATTTAGTTGAAGATAATGTCTGAGAACGGGGCTTGGACAAATACTTCATATATAAAAGAAAATTCAAAGGAAAAGCATAAGCTTCCCCAGTATAAATAAAGCATTTTTCCCCCAGTTAATGGTTTCCTCTCCTCCTTTGAGCATATTCACATGCAGCATATTTAGCAGGTGGCATTTAGGGTCGTTCTAGAAGGTGCCTAAGAAATCCTTACCTCCGTGGCCCCGGAAAGACCTAGCCTTGGTCTGAAGGCCAGTGCAGCAGTCAGGGGGCTTCCTCATCCCTTCGGCATCAAGATATGTGCGGAGCTTATCCGCTGCTCTTGCCCTCATACGAACAGAAAACACCCCTCTCCACTGAGGCCACCTGCTCTGTTCTCATCTCTCCTCCACAGGCAGCAGGCTTGATGACCTTGTTAGAACTGTAGGGATTCACAGGAAGGATTCTTAGCTGACATCATGAAAAATCAGAACCTCTGTGTAGAGCATTTTTCAACGTGGAACCCCTCTCCACGTCTGCAGCCAAGGCCCCATGGGTGGCAGTGTGGCGGCAGGGAGAATACGCTTCATGCCCAGGGTTAAGGGGCACACGCTCTCAGGGCCCAGAAGAAGTCACGGTCAATCTTTGCCACTCAGGTTTTGAGGGCTGTGTTAAGCGATGAGATATTTTTGCAGATGTTTATAGGATGTGGTAAATCACAGGACCTGGCCAACCAACATCTCTCAACGGGAGCCCGGGCCCAGAGTGATGACACGGAGGCCATCGACAGGAATGTGGTGACCACAGGAACATCAGTGTCACAGGGAACTGGGCCAGGCAGCGTGGAAGGAGTCTCAGCCCGAGACCACCCCAAGCACTGCGATGTCAGGAGTTCTGTAGTCCACACCAGGAGGCACCATAATCCTGCATCCTTTCAGAGGACAATGAGCAATTCAAGTTCAAAGTTAGCATGAGCAAGCTAGGTAAGTACATTCCAAAACTAAAAAAACACAAGAACAAAAAAAATTTTTTTGAGAAGGAAATCATTTTGATATTTCATACACAGACAATATTTGCCATGAAAAGAGTCAATTTCGTGAATAAAAATGTGATGTTCATTTTAAGTGTCCCTGTTTCTGTTTATCTTGGTCAATTTTGTAAACAGTGCCAGAGTAAGCCATACGCTTTTTGGCTGTTCTTATTTTTCACCTCCGCGCCAGTCCTTTTCTGCACCTGTCATTCCCCCGTGGAGGAAAGTCATTCCTGTGTGTCAGAAAGGGTCTAGCCCTGGAGAAGGAAGAATGCAAGGCTGCCTCTTGCTAACTGAGGCAAGGGACTTAGCCCGGAGGACTGCAGGGAGTCCACACGGTACCTGCATCACAGTCCCTGTCCTCAGACGCTTCTCTCAACAACGGCCTATGATGTGCTGCATGTTTTGTGCCTCCTGAGAGTTTTCAAGAGCTTGAAATTTTTCCTGGAGGTTCTGTGCCCACAGGGCCTGGCAGGCCAGGTGCATGCCAAGGGTTTGGGGGACTTCCTAAGTGTGTGGAAAGAAGAGATTATCAGAAATGATTTTTAAGAAAAGGAGTGACACAGGATGCAAGGATTCTAGTCTCTCATAAGATAGTCATTGAAAGAAGTAAAAGAAGTATTGTGGTAGGAAATTGTATTTTTTAAGACAAGTCCAATTACCTATAATCTTTAGTTTCATAGAAATAAGTAAAGACCATCCAAATGAGAATGAGCAGAGGTTACTTATTCTGAACTTGCTATAGTAAGGGAGTCAACCACCATCACTTGCTTTTGACAGAAACTCAAAGACGGGCAGAGGAGAGAAAAGCTTTATAGTAAAAAAAAAAAAAAAAGGAGGTGAGGGAGGGAGACTTCAGGCATGTTGTGATTGGAGGTTGTTGGCATGGGGAAGCTGGAGATTGGCTACCTAGAAGCCGGGCATCTTCTGGGATTTGCTTTGGGAAATACACTTGGCTTTCTCTGGTTGGTCCTGATTTGGAAATAGCAAAAGTGGAGAAATTAACAGTCATTGACCAAGCCCTGACCATTCTGGGCTGGTTCCTGCAGAGGTGTGGGTCAGAGTTTCTCAGTTCACATGTGGGTCTGATCATTGTCTGTTTGCATGTTCAGTCTCTCAGTCCTCCTTTCTGATCATTTTCTTGCTTGTGAGAAGTTGGCAAATTTAGGGAAGTCTAGAAATCCAGATTTTCACCACTTTGTGGTGAGATCGATTGTCCGGTCATCTCCATGGCCAACTGTATCATGAGGTCTTCTCAACCTTTCTGTTGTATCATCATGGGGACCATCTGATGAGGAGGTAGCTGTGCAGAAGCATTTCAGACCCTGGATAGAATACAGTGGACCAGTATCATGACCACTGTAACAAAAATAAGAACAAGAACAATTAATAACCTCTGTAAGATGCTTTGAACCCAGAACCCTAACCCAGGCCAAGAATAAATTCCATATAGGTTATGAGGGTCAACCTTACAGAGCAAGTAGCTTTTGCTGTTAAGGCACTATATAGCCTGCCCCACCTTCCCTGTGTCCCTGATCCAAGTACAATATTAGGAATGGCACATGCCATGACTAACCCACATGAAATTTAGAACAACATAACTGTCTCTTTACAGCTTCTCCAGTGTTGATTTAAGGTAGTAATCAATTTGTGCTGTATGAGCAGTTTCAGGGAGAAAATTAGCTGTTTGGCGTGATGATCTGCAGAGTGTTTGCTTTAGCTTCAACATTGTCTCTTTTTGCATGGTTCTCGAACTTCATAATAGCCACCTTTGTAGTAAACAGAGTGCATATAAAAATTGCTTAACTTGCTGTCCATTTTTGTGGGGGTTCTAGCATCCCAAAGTCGTGTAGTACTCCAAAAGCATATTTCCTATCTATGTATATGTTTACTCTCTAGTCTTTGGCTAGTTAACAAGCTCTAGTAAATGCAATACATTCTGCCATTTGGACGGATTTTACCTCAGGAGAGGACTATATTCTAAAGGAGATCTTCAATTAATGATAGTATATGCTACTTGATAACTTCTAGCTTCAAGAATGATCCATCAGCAAACAGGATTAGCACGGGGCTCTCAATATGAGACTATAATACATGTGAGTAAGGTAAAGAGATCCCAAATTATCTGAGTTAAAATCATCACTAGGCTTCCCTTCTTCTGATAGAGGAAGGAGAGTGCCTGGATTCAGGGTGTTGTAGCAGGAAATAGTACCTGAGAGGGAGAGAGTAATAGAATTTCATAAAAGGTTAATCAGCTGGCTGAGAAGTGCTGTGTTTCCAGTCAATAGTAATGTCTCTACTTCAGGAAGAATCATGAGGTCAAGCAAGGAGCCTGGAACTAGCTCGGCAGAAGCATCAACAAATTTTGTAGCAGAGCACTTACCCTAATACTAGGGGGGTAAGTCTTTACGGCTTGTCAAGGGAAGGCTATAGTAAATGATGGGTTTTGGATAATTCCTATGAAACTCCAAGGGCTTGTCCAGATTGCTCTTGTACAAATAGGCAAAAGGGCTTTCTCTTGTTTCACATGTCTAGGGAAGGAGGCCATTGAGGAGCCACCTGCAGGTTCCAGAAAGCCTGTTCATATTTGAGCTCCCAGAGGAAATACTCTCTTACTAAGAACTTAGTTCATAAAGAGGTATCAAAATCACAGAAAAATTTAGCACCAATTGTCTGCAAAATCTAGTTAAACCTTTAAATCCTCTCAAATGTCATTTTGTGAGGGGTCTACCATAGATTTGAGTAGTTTTTAGTCTATCAGAAGACAATGTTTTCCCCCTTCTAGATGGATCATGCCCTAAATAATAGACTGCATTCTGGCAAAATGGTAATTTATCTTTTGAAATTTTACGACCCTCTTCTTCTAAGGCTGAGGATAAGTAAATGGACTCCTTTTTCTCTGAGCAGAATAGGAGATCATCTACATAGCATGTCATAACAATCACAAGGGAAATGTAGATCATTTAAATCTTGATTAACAACCTGGGAAAAACAGCGGGGCACTTCAGCGAACCCTGGGGGCATGACTGTCCTTCAGGACAGTTGTCCTCCCCAGGTGAAGGCAAGAAAGGTACTGTCATCATTCAAACATATTCAAAAGACAAATATTCTTGTGATTCCATTCACATGAGGTACATAGATCAGTCAAATTCATAGAGACAGAAAGTAGAATGGTGGTTGCCAGGGGCTGGGAGAAGGAAAAGTAGGAAGTTAGTGTTTACAGGGGAAGAGTTTCAGTGTGGGATGATGAGAAAGTTCTGGAGCTGGATAGTGGAGCTCGCTCTACAACAAAGTGAACGTACCTCATGCCACCAAACTGTATACTTAAAAATGGTTAAAATTATAGGTTTTATGTTACAGAGATTTGCTATTAATATGTACCAAAAGTTATTAACTGTCCTGTTCTAGAATCAAACTGTAAAAAGCTGAGCAGAGATTCACTACAGCCAGTGGCTTCAGCAAGTGACTCACAGGATGATATGTGGGTTAGAAAGTGAAGAATAACAATTCTGTTAATGGCCCTGAGGCCATTCTTTACTGCCAGGATGGGCATATTATAAGGGCAGGGTATGAGAAGACCTTTGGATATAAGGCTTTCAACTATAGGTTTGATCCCTTCCTTTGCTTCTGATTTCAAGGGATATTGAGAAAGTTTGGGTAATGGTTTGGTAGGTTTTCTCTAAACTTCAATAGGTTCTGCTCCAATTATTTTTTTCTATTACGGTAGAATTTTTAGAATGTCAGGTACAGTGTCAAGAAAATTATCTGGGTGTATGTATCAAATATAATGGAGAAGACAAAAGGTATATCCAGAGGAGAATCAACTTGCTTCTGAATAAAAGGATCCTATGGAATCTCACAAATAGTCCCAAGTAGTCTGGTGTGCATTTAGTATCGCAGAATAAGTTTCTCCCTATTACATTTGCAGAGACAATGTCACAGAGCAGGAAGTAATGTTTGTCAATCAAGGGCTCAATGCTTACAGTTACAATCTAGGAAATAGAGAAAATCTGTGGGTTATTTGAAATGCTTACCATCTGCCATATGTTTACTCCCAGGAAAAGATTGAGCATAAGTGGCAGGGTTTAATACAGAAAGAGGAGCACCTGAATCTACCAGAAATTGATAAGGTTGCCATCTAGAGTGGGTAGAATTGACCCCCCCAAAAGATATGTTCAAGTCTGTACTTCCACAGCCTGTGAATTTGACCTTATAAGGGTCTTTGTGGATGCAATCAAGTTAAGATGAAGTCATACTGCATTATGGTGGCCCCTAATCCAATGAGTGGTACTCTTCTAAGAAGAGGGAAGTTTGGACACAAGGAGGACACAGGGGAGAATACCATATGCAGACAGACGCTGGTCTGGAGAGAACCCCAAGCTCAGGTGTGTGAACCAGCTTGAGCAACAGGGTTCTAGGGCCCATGCCAGTGTTCTGTCCTATGATTCTCCGTATGTTAAACAACACTTTTAGAAAGCACAGAAACAGACAGCAAAAGGGGATGAAAGGAATGGACTGACTCCATCAAAGATGCTGAACAAATGGGAATCAGTAACAAAACCAGATTCCCAAACTGAGACTAAACAGCCAAGGAACCCAATGCAAAGCAAGAAGAGATCAGACCCAGTGCCAATTTACCATATCCTTAGACTTGATAAACCAAGAACGGCAAGGCACAAGGGGCCTCTGTGAATACCATGCCTGATTGAAGGCTGTGGTCTGAGGCAATAAAGCAGTGAAGACCATATCTTGGTGGTGCCACTAGGAAAACTGTGGAAACAAAGAATGGCCCAAATGAGAATAGGCAAAGGCTATTGAGAGCTTGCTATAACAAGGGAGTCAGTCCCCATCACTTTCATTTGGCAGGAGCTCAAAAGCAGGCTAGGGGAGTGGGAAAGCTTTGTAGTTTAAAAAAAAAAGCCTCAGAGTGGAGATTACTGGGGAAAAAACTACATTCTTCTGATATTAATATACCACAACAGTACTTAAGTATTTTTCTCATGATTTATTTTATGCATATCACCCGTTATCTGCCACAGAACTTGAATTATGCATTATTGCCTCTCCAAATTTAAATTATACATTTAGTATTTGATTTAGCAATTCAAAAAATAATAAAAAGCTAACAATGTAAATCCATTGATGGTAGAACCTCAATTGTTTTAAAAACAACAATGCTAATGAAGGATTCAAATAGCAGTTTACAAGAAGTGACCCTAACCCTAACCCCACTGTCAGTTTCATGTCAGTTCCTGTCCTGGGAGAGCCTCTGCAGTTTTCTCTCTGAGTTTCTGTTTTCTCCACTGTAAACTGAGGACCATAACCTACTCCATAAGGATGTCAAGAGGTTTAGAGGGGTTAAAACAGAGGGAGCACTGGGAGAAGCACCTGCTGCTTGTGCCAGACGTGGCTACACAGCATGATCAGTAAGGGAAGGGTAGGATAAAGGAAGAAAAACAAATGTTATAAATAAAAAGAAAACCCAACACTTAAAAGGCTAGTGGAGGTAGACAAAGAATACAATGTTTAATGTGGAGGGGAATGGTTCTGTGCATTGCAGCACAATGGGAGGTGAGACTGTTTTGCATCTGGTTAGTGGAAATAGAGACTTATCTTGCTATTACTTTGGCCCCCACTAGAGGAAAGTTAGAGCTGTAGAATTCACCAGTCTTCATTCATTCACACATCTGTGGATATGCAGTGAGCATGTATAATGGGTCAGGCCCTGTGCCTGGCTTAGGGGTACCTGAGAGATAAGGAGAGGCCGTGTCCCTGCCCTAGGGGAGCAGATAGTCTCATCCAATTTAAAGTGTCTAGGGACAGCAGAAAGAGAGAACAGCCTAAGCATTTGCCATTACTGGATATGAGACTAGAGAACAAGGTCCAGATACTCCTTTTTCTGTAGACTTCCTAAGGGCCATCAGCAGGAATGTTAGGTACAGGCTGACTACAACGTCTTAACTAACAATATGTAGTGGACTTAGACTTGGATTGAGGGCTTCAAAGCTGCCAGCCTGGGAACATAATCCCCTGACAGTTCAGTGGCCTGCCATTTATATTTACTTGCAGTAACGCCTTAAGTATTTAAAGAACTTCTGTCTTATCCTCTTAAATCACCAATGCTGTGCTCTGTACCCACTCTCTAATTCTCCCACGAGAATTTACATTTGCATTTACACTCCCAAATTGGGTCCTCAGGCCTACAGGACAAAAACACCCATGGCAGGCTTAAACACTAGATAACTAATTTACGCTAAATAGACTCACACAAGGCTGATCACCATATTAGAGCATAACGAGGCATCCAGACAGAAAGCTTTATTATGTCAGACAGTAAACTTAATCATTCATGCCATTTGCTCGAGAGGCATGAGATTCTGGATAAAGGAGGTTCTGGATAAGGGAGAGATTCTGGATTATGAACACATAATCCTTGTGTGTTCTTACTTTAATCAATTCAATTCACATTTATTGAATACTTCCTACGTGCAAAGTAGTGGTAGATGAAAAAGACATGGTCCTTATATTCACAAGGTCACAGACCCATGGAATCTATGACTAGATGAATTATTTACTCTTGGGCCAGGTTGAGGGAAGGAGTGTTAAAACTGTAAACATTTACAGTTGCTCAGAAATGACATGAGAGAAGAATGACACCTTGATATTAGGAAGAGGCTGGACATCCAGCAAGCCTGGTTTAGAAGTAGGCTATCCACTCTCTTACCGGTGGGATTTCCCACAAGACATATCTGAGGAGAACATCTGTGTTAAAGACATCCCAATAACCATCGTCCAATGAAGATAGATGTGATTAGGAGCAAATCCTCCCTTCTAGGAATGCCACTTCTACAGGATGCATCCCATAGTCACCCCAGTCTTTTCCTCTAACTAATGTACTTAATGGTGACCGTGAGTCCAACTGCCTGCCACCTGCCGGGCAGAGTGCCAAACACTTCAGACACAAATGTTAATTGCATTTAACCCTCATAACAACCTTAGGAAGCATATGCTGTTGTTACTGTCCCTACAACACAGCTGAGGAAACAGGTTATGAGAGGCTAAGTGTGGTAACCTGCCAAGGTAGCCACTAAGGAAAGCAGAGCCTAGTGGGAAGCAGACCCCAGAGCCGCTCTTACCACCTCCGTGTCCTGCCCAGACACAGGCAGGGGCTGGTGCTACCTGACATCCCCTCCCCTGCTCAGGCCATCACTCCCCAGGGCAGGACAAAGTGCCTTGGGGGATGTTCTGAAATAAGCAGTTGAGTGGAAGGGATGTTGGGGAGGGCTTGCTTTTTTTCCACTCACTAAAATCATACAATGTCAGATCTCAAGCCATCTCCCACAATGTCTACCTCGTTTCACATATAACGAAACCCAGATCCAAAGTAATGGAATGGCCAGTGGCAGCCTGGGAGGGGAGGGCCAGTGGCAGCCGGGACTTCCTCACTGGGGGCCTCACGCGCAGCCCAGCACACTCGAGGATGCTGGGACACCTCTGGCGACCTGTCAGTCCTTAGCTCAGTGCCCATGAAGGCACTCTTCGCCCCTTCGGGCTCCCAGGACCGGGGTTCCGGGCAGAACTGCGCTGCCATCCTCGGCTAAGTCCCTCCCTCCCTCTAAGTCAGCGGTCCGCTGGAGCTGGTACTCCTGTCCCTGCAGACCCTTGTTCCGGCAAGAACGGTTTTCTGCCTGGGGCGCTCTCCCAGTCTCCACAAATCGTTTTTGGAGCTACACACACATCTTTTAAACAGATAATCGATTAATCACTACTGTATGCTAATTACGGAGCTTTCCAAACCTGGCACTGGGCGCGGGCGGGAAAGTGGGCGGAGCTAGGGCGGGGCTGTCGGGTTGGGTGTGGGCGGGGCGGGGCAGGCGCGCGCCGCGGCGGCAGCCTCATTTCCTCACGCGCGCCGGAAGTGGCTGTTGTCGGCGCGGTGGCGTGTGGTGGGTTGTTAGGCGGTGGTAACGCCTGCGTGCGAGGCGCCGCCGGGTATGCCCGCGGCCGGGGAGGAGGCGGCGGGGCGGCGGGGCGGCGGGGCGGCGGTGGCCTTGCGCGGACTGGTGAGCGCGGTGAGTACCCGGCCCCACCCGGCCTCTCCTGCCCGCGGCTCTCGCGGCTCGGGCCGGGGCAGTGCGGGCGCCGGGGCTCGGGCGGAGGGCTGGGGGTCCCTGTCCGGGTCGGGTCACTTCACGGACGAGCCCGCCGGGGGGCCCTGTCCGGATGGGGTCGCCTCCTGGACGAGCCCCCGGGAGGCCGCTGTGGTGTCAGGAAAAGTCACAGTTTTTCGGAGCGGTTTGAGTTCTCTCTTGAGAACGATGCTGTCAGAGGACCGTTGGTTTGGGTGTTTTTTATTTTTATCACTTTTTTTTTTTTTAATCTAACTCACCACCCTCTCTGCATCTCTCAGTGCATAAACTTTGTAGTCAGCTGTTACCACTTGATGGCGTTAAAGTAGTATTCTCTTGACAGCAGCCCCTCGCTGTATCTGCCAGACACCAGGCGCCTTTAAAGATGCATATTTGTGTAGGAATTAGTGGGGCCGAGGAGACTACAGGACAGGGAGCCTCTTGCATTTTCAGTCTTCATCTGGAAAATTGCGCTATTCCTGAACAGCTTGCGGAGGAATAATCTGTAAACGCAATAGTGATGCTTTTATTTGTGATGACATTATTGGCAGAATGAAAATTTAATTACAAATCTGAATCTTTTATCCTTCAGCCTGTTCTTGAGATTTATATGCAGTGTCTGGACATTTAACCTCATTGAAGGTTCTCAGGAGCTGGGTCTTAATTTCTGGTGGAATTAATGTTGTCTTTAAATGTTGTATTAAAACAGTGTTTCCAAACTTGGAGGTGGGAAACCAAGTATTGTATGACTCCGAATGTTAACCTTCATTTTGTATTATTATTCTGATACCATTTGTTTAAAATTGTCTTACGACTGAAAGAATGTAAAAAGGATGTTGGTTTTCCAATATTTATGGCTAAATATGGTTAACTATTCCAATATTTACTGAATATTGACAGTTTGGAAATTACATTTTTTTCTTAACTTTTTTATTGAGGTATAAAATACATATGAAGTCATCAGGTACATAAATTTAATTGTACAGCTGTGTGGATTTTTATATATTTATTAACTTGTGTAACCACAAGCTAGACCAAATTATACTTACAGAACATTTCCATCATCCCAGGAGTTTCCCTCTGCTTCTTCCAAGTTTTACTCCTGCCTCCCAATCAGTGTTCTGATTTCTGTCATCATCTCTTAGTTTTGTCTATTTTGGGCTTGATGTTAATGGAGTCATGCAGAATGCTCAGCACATTGCTTGTGAGAGTTACCCATGGTGTTTCATGTTTCAGTAGTTCATTCTTTTTTTATTGCTGTTTAATATTCCATTGGTATGACTGTGACTATTCTGTTGATGGATATTTGTGTTTTCAATTTCTGTTATTACATATTTTGAAGAATGCTATGAACATTCATATAAATGTTCTTGGTGAACACCTTTGTGCATTTCTGTCAGCTATGGAATAACTATCATAAATTAGGCAGAAAATTGTTTTAACCAACACAGAGTCTCTCTTTTTCAGTAGAATTTGTTATTTTAACTTCTGTAAAGATTGGTAAAAAGCGTAACTATTTTGAGTTCAAGACTTAAGTGATTCTTTACTGTATTATTATTTATTTCTTGGGTTGCACACCTATGACAGTCTTCTACCAGACTGTCATTACTTTTAACTGTTAGATAAGTCTGTTAGAGCTGGTGATGATCTGTCCCTGACGCTTATTGCATAACACTTAGGTAAGAATTGTGTTACTCAAGTTGGTGGTTGTTAGGGGAAACGAAACACCAAAAGGATATGACTAAAAAATGGATTGAAGAATCATGGGATTGCAAGCCAAAGAACTTATCTTGTTGTTGTCATACTATACAAGTACTAGGTATAAAGGTAAAATTGAATTACAGGGTTAGTTACAAATGTGAGTTTACTGCAGGAATACAGTGATTTCCATGAGTAGCATGTGAGAGATAGATACATAGAACATGAAGCAATGGAGTTGATGTAAGGAATAGAAGAAAACTTAAAAATTAATATTAGTATGCTCAGATTTGGGAGGGCATCATGCCTATTGAACATATAAAGGCTGCCCTGAAAAGAATCAGTTCTTGAATATTAAAAAGTAGATATAGGAAAAAATAGCTATGACATGGAAAATAGATCCAGGGGAGTCAGTGAACGTCTAATAGCAGTTCCAGGAAGGAATAGAAATTAAAAGAGGAGAAATAACCACAGAGATCATGAGGGTAGGAGTATCCAGGCCGAATCTTGGGCATCCAGAGCCAAACAGAAAGATGTATCAGGAGACAAAGTACTGGCAAATGTAAATCAGCCCTTCCCTCTCTGGTCTCCATTTCATCTGTATAGTGGGGATGATCAATAAGTACACCTTTCCAGCAAGCTTATAGAAAGATGTGGCACTGGTTAAGGGTTTCTGGCTATGCTAACAGCTTCTATTTCCCATTCTCCTCCCCTCGCCACTCACAATAGATGCCAGATTTCCCATTCTTAACTTATGGTAGAATGTCAAAAGAAGAAAGGAAGGAAACAAGGAAATTTCTCTAAGTATCTGAGTTTATGAATGGGCTAGTCCATTCATACCGAGAGTCTTTTTTTTTTTTTTTTTAAGATTTTATTTATATATTTGACAGAGAGAGAGAGACCGCGAGAGAGGGAACACAGGCAGGGGGAGTGGGAGAGGGAGAAGCAGGCTTCCCGCTGAGCAGGGAGCCCGAATGGGGGCTCTATCCCAGGATCTTGGGATCATGACCTGAGCCTAAGGCAGACGCTTAACGACTGAGCCACTCAGGCACCCCATACTGAGAGTCATCAAAGAGTATTGATAGACACACCTAGATTCCAGTGAAATTTATGAACTTCATGGGTAAATTAATATAGTCTCATAAACTTCCAAAGAGAAACATATGGTTACCTAATAAAGGAGTGAAAATCAGATGTGCACTTAGACTTCTAATCTGGAATATGGAATGTTAGATAACAGTGGAACAGTATTTAAAAAGTGCTTATCTCTGAACTAAGAAACTTATCCCTAACCAACCTGTCATTCAAAGTGGGGGCAAAATAGGGGCCCCTGGATGGCACAGTCAGTTAAGCATCTGACTCTTGGTTTCAGCTCAGGTCATGATCTTGGGGTTGTGAGATCAAGCCCCGTGTTGGGCTCCAAGCTCAGTGAGGAGTCTGCTGGAGTTTCTCTCTCCCTCTCCCTCTGCCCCTGCCCATGCTTGTTCACTCTCTCATTCTCTCTAAAATAAATAAATCTTTAAAAAAAAAAAGGGGGGGGGGTAGGGGCAAAATTAAGTCATTTGCACCCACTAGGAATACCAGAGGACATACTGTATCAAGTGAAAAATTAATCCAAGAAAAATAGATGTGGAATTCAAGAAACAGTGACCAAAGAAAATAGTATAACTTATTTCTTAACTCCAAGGCATTAATAACCATAGCTAAGACATGTAATGCAATGCTAAGGAAGGATTCACAGACCAGAGTAATTATAGTTTAAAGTCTATAATCTGGAACAAATACTTAACATGATTTTAAAAGTTGGTTGTCAAGGTGGGAAATAGGTAAAGCCATGTTGGAAGGCTTATCCTGAGCAAGGGAAAAGCTATAGATACTGACCGATTACATGCTGGAATGAATACTTTAAGGAATTTTTACTTAGTAGTTCCATTTTCAGAGATTTATCCTGTAGGTGAAATAACATGTTTCCACATGTTATGCTGGGATGTTTAATAGTAGCAGTAGGTTTGGAAGGATACACAAAAACTGGTGAAGAGAACTGGGCCTCTGGGATAGAAGGGAGAGGTTTCACTCTATACCTTTATATCATCTTTAACTTTTTTCTCACATGTATTTATTTCATGGAATTTTAGAAATGTCAAAAAAAAATTTAAGAGTGTACGAAAATGTAAAGATTCAGAGCACAGGTTGCCAAATGTGGCTGGTCATCTGTTTCAGTATGACCTGTGACCTAGGAGTGGCTTTTATATTTTTAAGTACTTCAAAACAATACAAAAGAATAATACTTTGTGACATTAATTATAGGTAGTTCAAATTTCAGTATCCATTGGAGTACAACTGTGCTCATTCATTTACACATTTTCTGTGGCTGTTTTTGTGCTTCAAGGCGGGGTTGACTGGTTGTGATATTTAGTACATGGCCCTTTACCTGAAATGTTTGTTAACCCCTGGTTTAGAGCCAGAAATAGACCTCCATATGTATAGGAATTTTGCTTATGATAAAAGTGGGATTTCAGGGCGCCTGGGTGGCTCAGTCATTAAGCGTCTGCCTTCAGCTCAGGTCATGATTCCAGGGTCCTGAGATCGAGTTCTGCATGGGGCTCCCTGCTCCGCGGGAAGCCTGCTTCTCCCTCTCCCACTCCCCCTGCTTGTGTTCCCTCTCTCGCTGTCTCTCTCTCTGTTGGAAAAAAATAAATAAAAATATTTTTTAAAAAATGGGATTTCGGATAGTGACAAGAACATGGATTATTAAATAAATGGTAAGAATTGGCTATTTGAGAAAATAAGTTTTATATTAGGATTATTTCCAGTAAGGAGACTAAAATGGAGAAGCCATTCAGGAAGAGACCATTTGACTCCATTAACAACAGCAACAAAACAAAACTTTACATAGGTGAAATAACACCTAACGCTTATTGAGCACTTAATGCTTGTCATGTTTTACTTGACTAATTGTTACAATAACACTGAAAGGTTGGTCCTGTAATTATTCCTGCTTAACAGATGAGAAAACTAAAGCTTATAGAGATTAAAAAACTTATCTATAATGAAGATTAGAAAGTAGTAGAGCAGATATATGATTTTAGGCCATCTGGCTCCCAAGGCAATTATATGGACAAGACAAAGTAAGAGAAATGTTTATAATCTGTTAATACCATTTTATAGGTATTATCTATGTCAACACATCTGGGTCTACCTCATTCTTTTTGAATATTGTATAAATGTCTGCAGTTTACTTAATCTTTCTATTGATAGACTTTAAAATGCTTTTATTTTGTAGTTACATATAGCAGTAATAAATATCTTATTCATGTGACCATATACTAGTATGAGTATTTCCACAGTATAAAGTCTTAAAATCTTAAAAATGGAATTGTGAATTGCTGGATTAAAAAGAATGTGCATTAAATCAAATTTGTCCTCCAAAAAATAAGGTGTGTGTGTGTGGTGTGTGTATGTGTGTGTGTCTATTTTTAGTTTATCTTTAATCAAAGGAATTGAAACATCTTGGAAGGAATCTTGGCCATCCAGACAAATTACCTCATTTTATAGGTGAGGGCCAGATAGGTTAAGTATTATGCCCAAGATTACACCGCTATTACACTTGACTTTTTTAGTTGTTTTTCCTGTGCCACAGGCTGCTTTTGACACATTTTTCTGTTTTACCTGTAATGATAGCATGAATATTACTGTCATTTGTTTTGCTGCAATCTGGGAACCTTGAATGTAGTTTAATCCAGAAACACTTCTCAAAATGATCTATCTGGTATTACTTGTTCTTAGCACCCAACACAGTGTATCTCTTAGTCAATTTGGACAGCTATAACAAAGTACCATAGACTGGTTTAGGAACAATAGAAACTTATTTCTCTTAGTCTGAGATCAGGGTGCCAGCATAGTTGAGTTCTGGTGAGGGCCTTCTTCTGGGTTATAGACTGTCAACTTACTCTATCTTCACATAGCAGAAAGAGGGCTACTGTATCTTCACATGGCAGAAAGAGGGCTATGTTGCTCTCTGGGATCTCTTAAGATCCCATTAAGGAGGACTGCACCCTCATGACCTAGTTAACCTCCCAAAAGCCTCATCCCCTAATATTATCACATTGGGGGGTTAGGATTTCAACATATGAATGGGGGTTGGGGAGAGAAACGTTAAGTCCATTGCAGTGCCTAACACACACTAGGTACTCAAATTTTTTTTTTTAATGAGTACTACCTTCTGGTGATCAGTACTTTTATTTCTAAATACTTACAAACTATTTGTTCAATAACATGTTAAAATCCATGTATCATTGTAACTCATCAATTGCTCAAGAAATAAAAGGTTCTAATTCCTTCCCTTATAAATATTGATATTTCATAATGTTTTAGTTTTGTTTTTCTGACGGTGCTTGTGTTTTCCAAATAATTTTGTGACTTTGTTTTTGTTGTGTAAAAAGTGAACTAAAAGTTATAAATTTAGTTTTTGAAAACTTTAGTAAGAAATTGTACAGAAATTTAGGAAGACTATACAGAATAGAACTTTTAAAGTAAATAGATTCAAATGGATTGTTTGTATTTTGCAAAAGGCAGTAGGTTACTCTTACTGCAGAAGTTATTTTGGCACACTGTGGTGTAAGTATCATGGAAATGATGTATGAAATATGTATGAGTAGTACTATAAAATTATAGAATCCAAAAATTGAGTAGAAACTGCTTGAAGGTCATATTGTTATGTAGGGATCAATGTCATAGAATGAACTATCTTTATCTTAGTGCTAAAGATATGGCTCAAAATCACAAGGCAAATAGAAAAGATATAATAAGACCTTCAGAGTAATATGTGTTCTACTTTTGTAAGAGAGCAGGTGTTGCTTAATTTTGTTTTTGTTTTTTATTTTTAAGTAATCCCTACACCCAGTGTAGAGCTCAAACTCACAACCCCAATACCAAGAGTCGTATGCTCCACCAACTTAGCCAGCCAGGTGCCCCTCTTATTTTTGTTTTTTTTTTTTTGTTTTGTTTGTTTTTTTTTAAAGATTTTATTTATTTATTTGACAGAGAGAGACACAGCGAGAGAGGGAACACAAGCAGGGGGAGTGGGAGAGGGAGAAGCAGGCTTCCCTCGGAGCAGGGAGCCCGATGCGGGGCTCGATCCCAGGACCCCGGGACCATGACCTGAGCCGAAGGCAGACGCTTAACGACTGAGCCACCCAGGCGCCCCTATTTTTGTTTTTTAAATTCAAACTTGGGGGTGCCTGGGTGGCTCAGTTGGTTAAGCGACTGCCTTCGGCTCAGGTCATGATCCCGGAGTCCCAGGATCAAGTCCCCCATCGGGCTCCCTGCTCAGCAGGGAGTCTGCTTCTCCCTCTGACCCTCCCCCTTCTCATGCTCTCTCTCATTCTCTCTCTCAAATAAATAAAATCTTTAAAAATAAATAAATAAATTCAAACTTGGAGTCAACAAATCTTCATGCTCATCTTCTTAATGAACAAAATGGAGTTTTCTTTAAAATGATTCTTTGGTGCTACTACTAAAACTAAATCTGATTTGGTTTTATTTTTTAAATAGCTTCATTGAGGTATAAGTGATATACAATAAGCTATACATAAAGTATATAATTTGATAATTTGAACATATGTATACACCTGTGAAATCATCACCACAGTCAAAATGATAGACCATATCTATCACTCCCAAAAGTTTCCTTGTGCCCTTTTATAATTGCTTCCTGTTACCACTTCCCTGGACCCCCACCTGGTCCCAGGCAACCACTGACTCATCTGCTTTCTGTCACTACAAATTACCTTACATTTTCTAGAATTTTATATAAATGGAATCATACAATACATACTCTTCTGTTTTTGAACTTCTGTCACTGAGAATAATTACTGAGATTCATGCATGATGATGCATGTATCGGTATGGCTGTACCACAGTTTATTTATCCATTCACTTGTTGATAAACATTGAATTGTTTCTAGTTTTGGCTGTTACATCTAAAGTTGCTATGAGCATTTGTGTACAAGTCTTTGTATGGACATATGCTTTCATTTCTCTCAGATAAATATCCAGGAATGAAATGATTCAGTCATAATAGGTTTATGTTTAACTTGTTAGGAAACCATAAAACCATTTTACATTCCCACCAGCAGTATATGAAAGTTCTAGTTCTTCCACATTATCACCAACACACCACTTTTTAATTTTAACCATTCTAAAATTAGCCATTCTATGTAATAGTATCTCATTGTGGTTTGACAGTGTTGAATATTTTTTCACGTGCATATTTGAAGTGTTTACTCAAACATTTTGCCAAGTTTTAATTGAGTTGTGTTTGTTCTGTTATTAGTGCATTTCGATAGTTTTTAAGTATATATTCTGAATACAAGTCCTTTATCAGATATATGCTTTGCACCTATTTCCTACAGGTCTGTAACTTGTCTATTCATTCTCTTAACAGTGTATTTCAAAGACCACAAGTTAACAAATTTTGATGAAGTCCAGTTTATCAGTTATGCTGTTACTGTTAGATCAAAGAAGCCTTTGCCTAACTTAAGGTCACAAAGATTTTCTCCTGTGCTTGCTACTACTTTTATAGTTTTAGGTTTTTCATTTAGATCTGTGATTCGTTTTGAATTATATCCTAGTGAATATGATGTAGTATCTCATTGTAGTTGTGATTTGCATTTCCCTGTTGACTAACGATGTTGCGCCATCTTCGCATGTGCTTATAGGCCATTCTTAATCTTTTTAGAGAAATGTCTAATCAGATCTCTTGCCCATTGGGTTATTTATCCTTTTAATATTGAGTTGTAAGAGTTCTTTATATATTCTAGACACACATCCCTATCAAATACATGATTTACAAATATTTCCCCCCATTATGTAGTTGTCTTTTTCACTTTATTGAGGATATCCTTTGCAGGACAAAAGTTTTTCATTTTAATGAAGTCCAATTTATTTATTTTGTCTTTGGTCTTTTGGTGTCATATCTAACAAATAATTGCCTAATTGAAAACCACAGAGATTTGCACTTATGTTTTCTAAGAGCTTTATATTTTTAATTCTTATATTTAGATCTTTGACCCACTTTGAGTTAATTTTTAATATAGGGTGAGGTAGGAGTCCAGTTTCATTCTTTTGTGTGTAAATATCTGATTGCCCTAGCATCATTTATTGAAAAGACTATTCATTCTCCATTGGATTACCTTTCCACCTTATGGAAATCAGTTGACTTAATGTGAAGGCTTATTTCTTTTTCTCTTTTTTTAAAATTTAATTTAATTTATTTATTTGAGAGCGAGAGAGCACATGATGGGGTAGGGTCAGAGGGAGAAGCAGACTATCTGCTGAGCAGGGAGCCCGATGCGGGACTCGATCCTGGGACTCCGAGATCATGACCGGAGCTGAAGGTAGTCGCTTAACCAACTGAGCCACCCAGGCACCCATGAGGGCTTATTTCTGGACACTAAATTCTATTGATCTATATGTCTATTCCTATGCTAGTACCACACTATCTTTTTTATTTACTTATTTATTGGGGGGAGCACTTGTGGAGGGAGGGGCAGACCCCAATGAGCGGGGATCCCAACTCGGGGCTCTAGCCCAAGACTTTGAAATTTCAGCCTGAGCTGGAGTCAGACGCTTAACCAACTGAACCACCCAGGCACCCCAAATTAATTGATTTTTAGATGCTAAACCAATCTTGCATTTCTCAGATAAAGCTCACTTGGTCATGTTGTATACTGCTTTTTATGTGTTGATGGATTCAGTGTACTAATATTTTGTTGAGGATTTTGTGTCTGTATCATTAAGGAATATTGGTCTGTAGTTTCAATATCTTTATCTGATTTTGGTATCAAAGTAATACCAGCCTCATAGAATGAGTTGGGAAGTGTGTTCCATTTTTTTAAAAGTTGTGAAGAATTGGTATTAATTCTTATAAATGCTTGGTAGAATCCACGAGTGAAGACATCTGGGCCTGAATTTTTCTTTGTGGGTAGTTTTTGATTATTAATTTAGTCCCAACATAAGTCTATTCATATTTACTGTTTCTTCTTGAGTCACTTTCAGTGGTTTGTGTCTACATTTTAAAGGGATTTAAATAGTTTGAAAACTTATCATTATCCATATTATTAACATTTCTGATTTCTTCATTGCTTTGTGTTTTCCATCTGGTATCTTTTACTTTTTTTTTTTTTTTTTTAAGATTTTATTTATTTGACAGAGACACAGCGAGAGAGGGAAGACAAGCAGAGGGAGTAGGAGAGGGAGAAGCAGGGTTCCTGCCGAGCAGGGAGCCCAATGCGGGGCTCCATCCCAGGACCCTGGGACCATGACCTGAGCCTAAGGCAGACACTTAACGACCGAGCCACCTAGGTGCCCCGGGTATCATTTTACTTCTGCCTAAGGAATTTGTAGTGCAGGTCTGATGGCAATGAATTCTTTTAGCTTCTTAATGTCTAAAGAATTATTTTCTTTCTAAGATTTATTTATTTATTTGAGAGAGAGCGCATTGCATGTTTGCGGGTGAAGGGGGAGGGCGGTCAGAGGGAGAGGGAGAGAGAGAAAATCTCAAGCAGACCCCATCCCACAACCCCGAGATCATGACCTGAACCAAAATCAAGAGTCTGACACTTAACTGACCAAGCCACCCAGTGCCCCAAGAATTATTTTGCCTTTGTTCTTGACAGATACTTTTCTGCATATAGAATTCTAGGTTGACCTATTTTTCCTTTCAGTTCTTTAAAGATGTTGCTCCACTCTCTTTGTTTTTTAAATATGATATGTGTTTTTCTTCTGGCCACTTTCAAGATTTTCTATTTATCATAGGATTTGAGCAAGTTGATTATCATGTGCCTGGTTTTAGTTTTCTTTATGGCATTTGTATTTGGTAGTCATTGAGCTTCTTGGATCTGTGTTAATACTTTTCATCAAATTTGGAAAGTTTTCAGACTTATTTCTTTAAA
This sequence comes from Mirounga leonina, assembly GCF_011800145.1. NCBI lineage: Eukaryota > Metazoa > Chordata > Mammalia > Carnivora > Phocidae > Mirounga > Mirounga leonina. The sequence goes on along the minus strand of NW_023270265.1, from coordinate 17,251,112 downwards.
TATTTCTCCTTGTCCCCTCTCCCTTCTTTAGAGACTCTAATTACATATGTACTAGACTGCTTGAATCTGTCAAACAGCTTTCTAGGTGCTCTGTTAATGTTTTTCATTCTTTTTTCCTTCTGTATTTTGCATAATTTCTATTGCAATGTCTTCAATTCATTAATATTTTATTCTGAAATATCTTATCTACTGTTAATTCCATTCAATGTATTTTTCATCTCAGACATTGACGTTTTCATCTCCTGAAGTTCAGTTTTTTTATGTCATCTGTGTCTCTGCTTAGTTTTTTGAACATGAATATCTTTTTAAATACACTTGTAACCATTTTAATGTCCCTTTTCTGTGAATTCTAGCATCTGTGTCAGCTCTAGATCAGTTTCAGTCATTGATTATTCTCATTATGGGTTGTATTTTTATTTTTCTTTGTATGCCCGATCATTTTTGTTTGGATGTCAGGCATTGTGAATTTTATTTTGCTGAGTGCTAGATATTTTTATATTCTTCTAAATATTTTGAGGCTTGTTGTGCAGTTACATGAAAACAATTTGATCCTTTCAGGTCTTGCTTTTAAGATTTGTTAGGCAAGACCAGAGCCATGTTTAGTCTAGAGTTAATTTTTTCCCATTACTGAGGCAAGACCTTGTTGAATATTCTACCCAGTGCCCCATGAATTTGAGGTTTTCCAGTCTGTCTGGTGGGAACATGCACATTATTCCTGGCCCTGTATGAATGCTGAGTTCTGTGTCCTCTAATTTTTTTTTTTTTTTTTTTTTTTAGCTTCAGTTAGTGCCAGTGCCAGTGCCTGCACTGGTCAGCGCTCTGCTCAATACCTAAAGGGTGTGCTCTTCAGATCTCTGGAGTTCTCTCTCTGTGCAGCTCTCTCCTCTGGTACTGTAACCTTTCAGCCTAGCTGCCTTGGTCTCCTCAGACTGTTGGCTCCATCTCTTCAACTCAGCAAGTCAGCTGGGCTCTGCTTAGGAGGGGACTCCCTGTGTTATGGTGTGGAACCTAAGGCAGTAAGCTGGGCAATCGTTTATTTTTTGTTTCTCCTAAAGACCACTGTCCTTTATTACCTAATGTTCAGTATCTTGAAAACCATTGTTTTATATTGGGAGGGGTGGGTTCTGGATTTTATTGGTTGGTTTTTTATTCTTTCAACTGCAGGAGTAAATCTGGTCCCTGTTGTTCTATCCAGGCTATAGAGGAAGTCTCTTTAGTCTGTCTTAAAGAGTAAGAAAACTGATGGCTTCTAAGGTTTCTTTCAACTCTGAGATCTTTGATTTTGTATTATATATCTTTTTTTTTTTTTTTTAAGATTTTATTTATTTTTTAGAGAGCGAGCGAGAGAGAAACAGCATGAGAGGGGAGAGGGTCAGAGGGAGAAGCAGGCTCCCCACTGAGCCGGGAGCCCGATGTGGGACTCGATCCCAGGACTCTGGGATCATGACCTGAGCCGAAGGCAGATGCTTAACCATCTGAGCCACCCAGGCGCCCTGTATTATATATCTTTAACAGCTCATTTTCCCATCTCCACAGTTATCTCATTCTCTCCTCACAACACTTAACTGTTTACTTAGAAACAGTTTGTGCAGGGGCGCCTCGGTGGCTCAGTCGTTAAGTGTCTGCCTTCGGCTCAGGTCATGATCCCAGGGTCCTAGGCTCAAGCCCCGCATCGGGCTCCCTGCTCTGCAGGAGGACTGCTTCTCCCTCTCCCACTCCCCCTTCTTGTGTTCCCTCTCTCGCTGTACCTCTCTCAAATAAATAAATAAAATCTTAAAAAAAAATAAAAGAAATAGTTTGTGCATAGAAAGTTGCTTGGGATTAACTCTGGGTTATGAATGAAACTTATTTATGATATAAACACATTACATAGAATGATAGCAATCAAGGTGTAACAGCTGAAAAATGGATGTTTTCTCCAACATAATGTATTTAGAACTGTTCTAATCTAGTCTTCTATGATTTGGCTAAAGAGTTCCCTTCAGGAGCTAGGCAAATAAGACTTTAATTGGTATCTTTTATTTTTAACAACCACAGAGGTATGCAAATAACATATTCTAAAGTAATTACAGCAACTTTTCTTTCGTTTCAGTGGGTAATATTCAATTGTAAAAGATTTAACTGGAAGATAAGCATGTAAGGTATCTCAAAACCTGTATTTTGCATAAGGGAGGGGAAAATGACGAACTTGACTTTAATAATACCACTTAATAGTTATAGAACCTTACTTAAACCTTTAATTTTTGAGCTTATTGTTCCTATCCAAAATGAAGATAATATCCACACCATTTTAAAAGGATGACATAGGAAATGTATAAAAATACTTTATAAACCAGTATTCTTCAGGATTTTTGGACCGCAGCCCTCTTATAAATACATTTTATGTAGAGATCTCCTACATATACATATATATAACTGCAATGCAAAACTCACTATATGTGGTATACACTGATATTTCCTGTTCTATTTCATTGAAAAGTAATCCTTATTTAGTAGTGACCCATTAAATGGGTCACATCTCACAGTTTAAAATATATTGTCTATATAAAAAAAAAAACTATGAAGTACTATATTAATAAAAGGTAGAGGTACTTAGATTACATACTGTTAGTTCTGTTATCAAGTTTCATTTCAAAATAGTTTGAGTGTAGTATAGTTAAATCATGTCACTATTTTCGCCATTAGCATTTTTGCCATAAGCATTTTTGCTGCATAGCTAATTGGCCGTAAAGCAAAATCATGGGGAAAAAAAGGACATTTATTAAAAAGGACATAATGAAACTTGAAAAATAAAGAACAAAATTTAAAAGTCTGCTGTAAAATACAAAATATTTATTTTAAAATGTGTGTAGATTCAAGGCAGTATTACACAAATAACTGATTTTATTTTGTGGATTGTACCAAAGCACTTGTCTTCAAAGTCTTTTTTTTTTTTTTTTTTTAAGATTTTATTTATTTATTTGACAGAGAGAGGCACAGCGAGAGAGGGAACACAAGCAGGGGGAGTGGGAGAGGGAGAAGCAGTCCTCCTGCAGAGCAGGGAGCCCGAAGCGGGGCTTGATCCTAGGACCCTGGGATCATGACCTGAGCCGAAGGCAGACACTTAACTACTGAGCCACCCAGGCGCCCCCAAAGTCTTTTGTTCATAGTGTTATACTTTTTTTTTTTTTTTTTTTTGCTTATTGATTCATGCCCTTGTTCAGCATTGCACTTTCTTTTTTCCCAAAAATTTTTTCCTTCATTAAAGAGGCATCAATTTCCAAATACTAGGATACATATTTGTAACTAGCTTTCTGTTGTATTGTGAGAGCCTTCTACACTGTTGTTTATTCTTGGCATATTGTCAGGTGTCCACTGATAGACATTCCAAAGTTCTATGGGAAATGTGGGTTCAAAATTCTGCCACTGTATAGATCATTATGAGGGCTAAGATTTATATGATATAAAAACGGGAGTACTGCATCAATGGAGAGGTGAAACCAAACTGTCATCCAGTCGATGAAACAAAGAAACTGTCAAACCAAACTGTCAGCCAGTTATTTTTTAATCTTTTACAGCAGAATTGCCTTATGGCCTATTAGCTATGCAGTGAAAATGCTTGTGGCAAAGATGCTTACAGCAAAACTACCTGGAACCTAGTTAAATATGTATAACTTTATTAATAACTAATACAAGATTATGACTCTACATTTTCAGTTTTAGTCTTTCTTTTCCCTAATAAGCAGGCTAGTAATAACTTATAAATAGTTAAAAGAGATACCTCTGAGTTTTATCTTTCAAATAATGACTTCCCAGTCATTTCTTATGCTAAGAATTATGGTTGTGAGACATGGTAAAGTCCTAGGGCTAATATTAACTTTGCATCCTTATTTTTTAATTAGATACTTCTCTTTATACCGAAATTTTTTCCTATTTTTTTCTACATCACTTGAAACAAGCTTTACAATCAGTAAAACAGATGCCATCATATCAAAACTTCCTTGTAGTGAATTAAAATTTTCATGATACTTGGTTATCATTTGGTTAATGAAAGTAATAAATGGCTCAAGGGTAGTTAAGTCCATCATTTTTGGTCTACTAGCTATAAGAAGTTTGAATCTATCCTACATTTTTATACAGAGATGTGCCACAGGAAAAAAAGAAAAGAAAAAGGCATTCAGGCTTTCCTAATCACTAAGGTGACTAGGACTGATGTTCCCCAGTGATCTTCCGTAGATTCTGCTGCACTGGTAGAAACCATCTCTATTAAAAGCCTGCTGGGGGGCACCTGGGTGGCTCAGTCATTAAGCATCTGCCTTAGGCTCAGGTCATGATCCCAGCGTTCTGGGATTGAGCCCCACGTCGGACTCCCTGCTCAGCGGGAAGCATGCTTCTCCCTCTCCCACTCCCTCTGCTTGTGTTCCCTCTCTCGCTGTGTCTCTCTCTGTGACAAATAAATAAAATATTTTTTTTTTAAAAGCCTGCTGGAGTATCACATATCCTTCTTGACAAATACTTTGTTAGAATGAAAGTTCTCTCTGCAGCGGAGGCCTCCTTTGCCTCCTATCTCCTAAATTTAATGCTCTCTATTTATAGAATTAAGCATCCTTAGTTTAAAAAGAAATATGGAAGAGCGCACACAACTGGTTAGGGTATGAACAGTAGTGTGTGATTTTACATTTATAAATGGTTTTTGAATTTTTTTCCCAGTAGATAAACATTAAAATGGTCATGATTTTTCTTTAAATAGACTCTAAACCTTTCCAGACTTGTAAGAAATCTGTTGCTGTGTAATACAGTGGAAAGAATTATGTGATCTAATGCTCAAATAATCTATGGGAGGACTTTGGATGTAAAAATGTTTCTTAATGTGTTTTCCAGATGTCTGTAACCTTTTGGAATTGTCCCTCCCCTCACACACACACTTAATTGTAAGGCTCTTAAATTGGTTGGGTTCAGCCATAGAAATTAATGAAGTAGAATGCTTGAATTAAATAAACTGGAAGAAAATATCTCTCCCTAGTAAGCCATTATCAATGTAACAAAAACAATTTATGGAAACTCAGTTCCCAAATGCTGATATGCTCTCCGTGGGAAATGGCATATTAATCTAAATATTGTTAATAAAGAGTTACAAGTGTTAAGATTTTCAAATAATTAGAAACCGTAGTATCTCTATAACACAAAGTATGCTAAACATAATTTTAATGTTTCTTTGTTTCATTCAGGAGGTTATGGTTGTGTAGACATTCTGGTTAAAGGTATTACATGTGGCATTTTAGTGTTTTGTAAGATATTTCTCTTAATACTTTCTCCCAACATTTACTGCATATTCTACATTGTATTAGCACTTCTCTTGGTGTTCTACATATAATAGTCACATCGCTAAGTTTATTGAAACTACCAACAATTTGATCTGCTAAAGGAAACAAGATTCTGATTAATTCTATCTGTTTCTTTCAGAAAAATCACCACCCATATAATGGAATTTTATCTGATTCTGTAGATCAGATTTCTTTATTCTGGATATCATAACAATACAGGAAGTATGCACTATTTTTCATTTCTGCAACTAGTCTTCACTGCTGAAGGAAGAAATTTTTTAAGCTATAGCAGAGTTCATCTTGGTACCTTTAATGGAAATTCTGATTTTGTTTTTAATTTTTGATAACCTTTTGCTAAAGGTATGAACAACCAAAGAACTTATCTTGTTAGGCAAGTCCACATTAATAAGAATGCCTAGAAGAGGATTGATTCTTCAGACCCGGACCCACTGGCTACTGTTGGGTCTCGCTTTACTCTGCAGTTTGGTATTATTTTTGTACCTTCTGGAATGTGCCCCCCAGACTGATGGAAATGCACCTCTTCCTGGTGTTATTGGGGAAAATTATGGTAAAGAGTATTATCAAGCCCTCCTACAGGAGCAAGAAGAACATTACCAAACCAGGGCTACCAGTCTAAAACGTCAAATTGCCCAACTAAAGCAAGAATTGCAAGAAATGAGTGAGAAGATGAGATCATTGCAAGAGAGAAAAAATATAGGAGCTAATGGGATAGGCTATCAAGGCAACAAAGAACAAACACCTAGTGATCTTTTAGAATTTCTTCACTCCCAAATTGACAAAGCTGAAGTTAGCAGAGGTGCCAAATTACCTAGTGAGTATGGAGTCATTCCCTTTGAAAGTTTCACCTTAATGAAAGTATTCCAGTTGGAAATGGGTCTCACTCGCCATCCTGAGGAAAAGCCAGTTAGAAAAGACAAGCGAGATGAATTGGTAGAAGTTATTGAAGCTGGCTTGGAGGTCATTAATAATCCTGATGAAGACGATGAACAGGAAGATGAGGATGGTCCCCTTGGAGAGAAAATGATATTTAATGAAAATGACTTCATAGAAGGTAATGTGAAAAATATGTTGGTCCATAGTTATGTTAGTATGACAGTGCTTTTATTCTATGCTGGTAATATAAGTCAGTCATTATTTACAGTATTGAAATATTTGAATTTTTACCCACTTCACTCCACCAAGAATTTGAAGTGGCTTTTTAAAAAAAGTTATAATGTGACCGTAATAAAATAGAGGACCAGGGAAATAGAATAAATCTAAGTTTATATAGAAGAATACTATATAGGGCTCAAGTTGAAGGGCTCTTAGGGCTATGTATGTATTTGTACATGTATGTTTTTGCATTCCTCTCTTATCTGGTCTTGATGTTCCTTTTTTGTATTTTTCAAAATGTATGAACTAAGGTTCATGATTCGAAAACCATTTGATAAAGGAAAGAAAAAAACGTTAATTTAGTAGATTGATGGTTATTCTATATTTTAAAGGGAGGAGAAGCACATGTCAAAACATCTAGGGGGCATATATAGTTTTGAAAAGCATATTTGGTGTTTGGAAAAGTAAAGAAACCTGTTTTCCTAATACAGACTGCAGAAGGGGCATGGGATGTGTACATATCAAGATGGAGTATGACTCAAAAGTTGAGGAACACTTCTGTAAACTTAAGATATTTGCTGATCGATATAAATAGAAATACAGATCTGCACCCATCTCCATCTTAATACCTCCTGCTAGGTATTTAATGACAAACTTAAAACCATTTTGGATATAAATCTCTCTTCAAAGTTCTCTTTGCTTGATTCTATGAACAGTATACCACATATAGTTTCTTTGGCTTTGAATCATCATGGGTAGTACTTGCTATACTACAAGATAGTAGTACCTTGAGGGGCGCCTGGGTGGCTCAGTTGTTAAGTGCCTGCCTTCGGCTTGGGTCATGATCCCAGGGTCCTGGGATCGAGCCCCGGATCGGGCTCCCCGCTCTGCGGGAAGCCTGCTTCTCCCTCTCCCACTCCCCCTGCTTGTGTTCTCTCTCTCTCACTGTCTCTGTCAAATAAATAAATAAAATCTTTAAAAAAAAAAATGATAGTAGTACCTTGAGACTTTTGGAGGCCATCAGGGAGGGCATTGTGCTTTTCCATGGTACTTCAGCTGTCTTTTCATTGTAGCCACTTCTTTTTTCTTTGTCACTTACTGCAATTTTGGATGGGTTGTTTCTCTCAAAACTCTTCTAATTTTTCTGCAAGCTCAACTTTTTGTCTTTTCACCATATTTGTAGTTTATGGCAGAATTGAAAGTTGCTGAGGAAATAACTCACTAAAGTATAAAATGTCTTCACATCTGCCTTAAAAAAGAGAGGAAGCCATGTCAGTTTTGTATTCTCAGCTTCTGCTTATCTTATAACTCTCTTTGGATTCTTTCACTGACAGGATTTTTCTCTGCACGGAACATATTTTGTCCCCCACTTTTCTTCCACTCTGCTACCCCCCTGGCAACAATAAAAAATAAAAAATAATTACTCACTATTCAGTAACTCCTATTCCTTTTCCAGACTTTAGCTTAGATGTTGCTTCATTTAGAAGTCATCTCCAACCTGCAAGTCTTAAGATAACAGTACTTCCTGTGTTCTTTTGTAACCTCTACCTTGTGTCCCCTCTCATAGCACTTGTCGTAGTATATGGTGTTGCCCATTTCCTGATTTGTAGTTCCTCTTCTGCTTTAAGCCTCAGGAGAGAGTGGATTGGTCTATCTTGTTCATTGTTTTATTCCCAGATATTGACTGACTCACACATCTATAGGTCTTCCTTCTTTCCTGAATGTCACACTTAAAAATCAGATTGCCCAGTAGACTGCCAAACTTTTCTCCTGGAGGTATCTCAAGTCACCATATTTAAATCTGTACTAATTTTTCTTTGACTTAACTCTCTTCAGAGAGAGAGAGAGAGAAAGTGTGTGTGTGTTTGTAGAGTGAAATATATATCACTGTATTGTTTTTATTTCCTTATTTTTCTGTCTCTCTCACTAGACTGACCGTTCCTCAAAACCGGGACTATATAGCCCTCTTTATACCACCAGTGAGTGACACGAAGGCACTCCATTCATTTAATGGAACTGAACCAAGCAATAGAAGTTTTGACGCTCAGGTCTAGAATTTAATATTGGTAGAAGTAATTTATTTTCATCGTATGATTATTGTGTTGATAGGCTCTACTAAAAAAGTCATATGTAAAAAGGAATAATTGTGATTTGGAACATATTTATGGATTGACTAATAATAGAGCAGTGAACGTTTTTTTTAACCTCTCCTTTTAAAGAAATTATTGTTTACAACTGTACAATGGAGATCATTATTTTCACAAAATGATTAAAAACACTACATGTCTGGTTTTGCACTTTTGATCTTTGAGTAAAATCAATATTCACATTGAAATTATAAACTTTGACATGGAGACATCTTTGTCCCTAACTCTTTCCTTTAGGTTATTATCGCACCGAGAGAGATAAGGGCACACAGTATGAACTCTTTTTTAAGAAAGCAGACCTTATGGAATATAGACATGTGACCCTCTTCCGCCCTTTTGGACCTCTCATGAAAGTGAAGAGCGAGATGATTGACATTACTAGATCAATTATTAATATCATTGTGCCACTTGCTGAAAGAACTGAAGCATTTGTGCAGTTCATGCAGAACTTCAGGTAACTCTCAGGACTTAATGATTTGGCTAAGCACTCCTAAAAAAATCACATTTCATGCAGATTTACTTAATTTATCTTCACTGAGTGTGATTACTTAGAATTACAGAGTAATTTTATAGGCTTTGGGTAATTTAGTTTTTGATATTCTCTTTTTTTAAAGCATGTATAATATATTGTGTTATTGACAGTTTAAACTTTGAAGTAAATTGAGAGTGACAACTATTAGAAACTACATTTGATGACCTTTATAATTGTGTGTGAGTTCATTTTAGGATGAGTTGAATTTTTAAAAATAACTTTATTGAGGCATAATTTACATACAATAAAACCCACATATTTTAAGGATACCAGTTTCGTGACTTTTGACAAACCTGTACACTCATAATTGCTTTCCCAATCAACATATAGGACATTGCTATTTCTCCATAAAATTCCCTTGAGAACAATTGGAATTTTAAAATTGAAATAAATTTTAGAAATATAAACATTTAACTAAAAATGAGAGAGTTACTCCATCTTGAGAAGCAGAGATTTTAACAATTTTTAAAGGAATTTTTTCCTTTTTTTGTCATTAAATTTGGATATTTTAAAATGCTGAAGTGTTAAAAAATTAAGTATATATTAGGGTAGCTATTTGAGGAAAGTTTTACCTTTTTGTTTTAATTTAACAGTTGCCATGCTTTTAATATTTTAATATGCTAGTTTTGATTCTTTATAATCTCAGTCTTTATTCTCATATTGAAATCATTGGATTTAAAAGTTAATGCTGTTCTGTAGCTGTTCTGTAGACTATCTAGAAATCATGCTTCCAAATGAGTTTTGCCTGTTTGAAATAGCTCACTTGAGATCTGATTTTCTAAAGCATTTTTTACTGCTTTTCTTGGAATTGCTTTCAGATGCTACATTATTCTTTACAGTAAGTAATCTCAGCCATGACAAATATTTATTCCTTGATGATAGGTATAATTTCTGGAATTAGCCAGTCTAAAGACAAAATAACTCTTGACCAACAACTTGAATATTTATTTGGTTTTGAACTGATTAGACTTCTTTCCTTGAGTAGCTTGTAATTTGCTTCTGAAGGCAATACCAAAGCAAAAGTTCCAAAAATATTTTGAAATATGGCAACTTCCATGGACCTCCAAGGGCTATATTCATGTGCTTATGTTGTTATTCGTTTGCTCTGATGCCTTTAATAATTCAGCAATATTACCACTTTTATATTTACTTAAAGCTTCATGCAGTGTCATTCTATATGAGTAATGCCTCATTTGTTTTGTTAAAGCTCCATGTGATTGCTTTCTGAATGAGTAGTGCCTTATATATTTTTTTGAATGAACTTTATTTTTCAATTCTGTTAGGGATGTGTGTATTCATCAGGACAAGAGAATTCATCTCACAGTGGTATATTTTGGTAAAGAAGGACTATCTAAAGTCAAGTCTATCCTAGAATCTGTCACAAGGTTGGTGAGCCATGTCCAAATTGAAGTCCTTGATATATAACATTAGAAGAATGAGAATTTCACATATTTAATGAGTTAATTTTTAATAGCTGCTATTTAAAAGTTGGCTGAGCACATGAGTGGTGGTGCTAATAAGTTCCTCATTTCACCCCTCAGTTCACTCATGCAACTCTAAATGATTCATCTTCCCTGTTCTCTTGGCAGACAGCCTGGCATTATCCGGGCCCTCTCACTCTGTGGCCCGCCCACCTTCTGTTTATTTGCCTCCATTTATTACTTCTTCATTCCCTTCTGTTGGACTCTTCCCCTTTCTCTAAATCTAATCCCTGCACTTTGATACCATCTCCTGAGCTTTTCTCTCACTTGTCACCTTTCTTTCCATTTTCCCAAGTTCCTTCTTCTTGCCCTGCAAATGATGCTTAGGTCTCTCCTGTCCTTAAGCCACCACCAACTGACTCTGTAGTACGCAGTAGCTACTGGTAAGTTTCTGTCCTTTCATAGCTACACCTCACAGAGCAATAGTTCTCTAATCAGGCAACTCATATAGTACCTGGCACATAGTAGGTACTCAGAGGTTTGAATGAATGAATTAGTAATTCCTTAATACTCTGTTATTAATTCTATAGCTTTTCAGCCTTTTCATCTCTAAGTTATGGGCCCAAAGTTATGACCTAACTGCCAAATTCAACCTTTTCTCTGTCATCGTCTTTGATCACTTTTTTACATTTGATGCCTAACCAGTACTTCCTTCTTGACATGTTCCTCTGATGTTTGTAAAATGTATATATTTTGTAAATGTAAATATGTTACAATGTAAGATATTAGGTTGATTGTCTTTTTGGACCAAGCCAACTCTGTATCCTTTTACCTGCTTCTTTACCTTTCTGCTAGTTGTGGCCATTCCCTAAGAGTCCAGATTTGGCCGGCCATTCTTCTCGAATCGTTCAGCTAACATTCCTTGAGTCCCACCAACTATGTTCCAGGTACACTGCTCGGGAGTCTGACTGGGGTGGTTGGAATAGATGGGCACAGAAGAGGGTGTTACAGTCCCTCCCCTGAAGGGACTCTCACAGCACATGTGTAAAAAACAAATATTGTCTTTTCTTCCCCCTACACACTAGCTGCTTCTCCTGGTGGCCCTCTTTCAGTTCAGACTAAGACCATTCTCATGATCCCCTGGGCTTAATGTCTGAGAGCTAGCATCTTTCATTCTTTACCTCTAGTCAGTTCCTGCTTACTGCACAGGACCTCTTCCCTGTCCTCTCCTTGCTGCTGCCACCACCCTAACCCGGGTTCCCCCTCCCTTCATTTCTTTCCTTCTCTTCCCTCTTTACCATTTTCAGGTCACCCACTAAGTGCCAGGCACTTACATTGTTATTACTGAAGCTGTCCCTGCATTAATCCAAGACTCCTCTGTGGCACATGATGGAAACCCCTCTTGAACTTGCTTAAGGAAACTGGGAGTGTTATGGAAGAATCTTGGATAGCTCCCAAACTAAAGGGATTATTACAGCCAAATTTGGGGAAGAAAACCAAAACAGCTTTGATATCTTAGGGACTGGAACCAGAGACTTGAATACCATGAAAATTCTCTTGTTGTCTTCTTGTCTGTTTTTCTCTGCATGTTGACTTCATTCTCCTGTTGCAGATTGGCTTCTTCCACATGTGAGGTATATGGCTGTTGGCGGCTTTGGGCTCACATCTTCTCAGCTTTGCCATCAGAGAGGAAAGAGCTTTCTCCCAGATCCAGTTGAGAAAAGCCCAGGGAAGGAGTTTTGCCCACTCTTGAGCCGGTCACTATGGCCAGGTGGGGTGGGGGTATTGTGATTGGCCCAGCTTTAGTCTGGTCCCCGCCCCTAGGAAATTACTGTGGTTGGGGTATTCTATGATTAGTTCCTCCACCAGGTGCTGGGAGTGTGAGGTGGTAATCAGCAGTTTTGCCAAAAGAAGGGAGAGATTTATATCCCATGAGAAGGGCAGTGTGGCCATTCAGAGCATGTGGAGCCCACTCTATAAACTATTTGAGCCTTTGCTTCCATCTCTCCATTCCCCATTCTATACTGTTATAAGGAGTAATCTTCCTAAAATGTCCCTTTTTGATCTGGCCATACCCTAGCGCAGCAGTTCTCCAACTTTAACATCAGAGTCACCTGGAGTGACTTGTCCCAAGAGAGACACAGATGCTCAGCATCACCCCTAGTATCTGATTCAGGGGTCTGGGGTGGGGCCCAAGAATTTGCATTTCTAATGCTTTCCCAGGGGAGGCTGATGCTGTGGGTGTAGGGACTTTACTATGAGAACCACTGCCCTGGCAGAAAAACTCCTCCTTGCCTCGAGGACACCGACCAACTTCTTTAACTTCTAACAGAAGGCACTCCTCAGTCTGACCCTTTTCTGGTCTTCTCTCATTGTTCCCATTTTAGGATCCCTTTGTTCTAATCCAGTTTGTCTAATCCCTGTTCTCTAAAATGCTTTCTACTTTCTTACCTCTTTGCCTTTGAGAATAATTAATTGGAATAACCTTTAAACTCACTACTGAATTCAGGAATTTAATCAAGGCATAACTTAAATTCTGCTTCTAACATCTCTAGTCTCTAACTACTCTCAGACAAAAGCAATCTTTTTTCTCAGAGCTGCTGTTCATTCATTCATTCAGCAAATATTTATTGAACTCCTACTCTTTGAGGAGGTGCACTGTATCCACAGTAATGAACAAAACATAATCCCTGCTCTCCTGGAGTTTACGTTCCAATGGGAGGAGACACTCGAACAAACATGTCTGGTGGTGCTGAGGAAAGCAAAGCTGGGCAGGGAGATAAAGATTAAAGAGAAGGAGGTTCGGGGCAACTTCACAAATGGTACGAGGGGGATCCCTCTGATAAGGGGACATGTGAGCAAAGATCCGAAAAACACAAGAGCACTCTTTGAATGTACCATTCATATGAAATGCACTGTTTATTACCAAACATGGCCATTTTTCCATGAGTATATTTCTTATCTCCCCGATAAGTTTTTAAGATCCTGGAGCGCAGTGACCCCTTAACACTTTTTAAACTCACACCACCAGCATGTTGCCTCAGATATGGGCATTTAGTAATATCTGTTCCTGATGATGATCATACATGTGAATCTGATGATTTCCTTTCCCTGTATGACTGTAGAACCAAAATAAAAAAATACTTGAAGTATAAAACATATTTTGTAAGTCTTGTTGAAAGAAGAGAGTTGTTAATCTTTAAGTGAGACTTATCCTTTGTTGTATATGCTTTCCTCCTAGTGAGTCTAACTTTCACAATTACACTTTGGTCTCATTGAATGAAGAATTTAATCGTGGACGAGGACTAAATGTGGGTGCCAGAGCTTGGGACAAGGGAGAGGTCTTGATGTTTTTCTGTGATGTTGATATATATTTCTCAGCCGAATTCCTTAACAGCTGCCGGTTAAATGCTGAGCCAGGTGCGTAAAATGTTGGTAGATGAGCTGAGTGTAGAAATTTAGAACAGTGTCAGCACGTCCCATATTTTGAATCCAGTTAATTATGTTTTCTTAAAGTTATAATAGGCATGCTTTAACTGGAATATTAAGCAGAAAAGTGAAAATTTGCCTCTGTGCAGTTCATACCCCTGTTCTCTTGTGGCCAAATTCCATTGCCAAAATTTGAATCCAAATAAACAAAAGCAAAGAAAATGTCTTAAAATTGACAAGGAGGAAGCAGCACTTATCAGAAAAAGAGCCAAGCAGACAACGTGGAGTGTGTGAGAGAAGCACTCTACCTCAGGCAGGTGATGCCAACACAGAGGCACACACACATGAAGAAACAGATACAGACGGTGCTTGGCATCCATACTATGTATTTGGGGATCATTTATTATACTTTGCTTTATGTTGTAGGTATTTTTTGAAAATGTATGAGCAAATGACATTTTTATAACTCAAATCTTATTTTAATGTGAAAAGGAAGTTTTCTGTGCCAAAAATAATCCCCTAGTAAATGTTTTTTTGTGTAGAACTATTCATGTTATGCAAATTATTACCCTACTGATTATTTTCATGAGGGATAATTGTCAGGAACTCTTGGAGCACCTAGTGAATAAGTGAGGGTTAGGTTTACTTTTGTTGCACCAGACAGTATGAAGTTCACAATGCGGAAGTTGAGGGAAACATATTTGCTCAATGTAAAAGAAATACATTGTCACTGAGAATTGAACGTCCATCCCTAAGTGAGTTTTAACAAAGGTGAGATGAGCATCTAGTAGCGATCTTGTAATAGAGAGGCTGCCACATGGCACACCTGTGCCAAAACCACAGGTACTTGGCATTCATATTATCATGTCTGACTGAGGCCAGTCTTAGCAAGGAGTTCTCTGTGGAGGGGAGATGGGCTCCTGAGTCTTTACAGGTACCTTCACTGCTTCAATTTGAATACTAATGACAAGATTTTCTGCAGAGTCTGTTAGATCAGGTTTTTTTAACTCTTCTCAACTTTTCCACATCTTACCAAATCTATCTGCAGTTCTGTATTTTAATTATTCTGTACAAATCTGTTCATTGTACGTATTCTTTGGATTTACTGTTTCTATGATTCATTTCAAAGGGTGGATTTAACAGATGTTTCTAAGTTCTTGGTGATTGTCAGAAGGTAACCTACATCTGTCACTGCTAATTTGATGAAATGATGAGTAATAAATAGCTCACCTGTTGAATAACTGAGCAAACACCTTTGTGTCTCTCCAAAGTCAAGGGGAGTAAATGTGTGTTACACCCTTTAGTCTGTTTTTTAGTCTATTTTAGGTTATAACTTTGTAGGTTGGCCTACTGATATGTTATAAAATCATCATCATGTTCATCAAATCACCATGATGTTTGGTAGCCTGAAAATGGACAAAATACAATATTGATAAACTCATCATATATGACCAAAGAAATATCAGTATTAAATATTGACAACGCAGTACTGATCAGTCTTTCGTTTTATGACTTCATTGTGTGATATAACCATATATTTTAATTTATAGGTAAAAAGGTGTTTTACCCTGTGGTGTTCAGTCTTTACAACCCTGCCATTGTTTATGCCAGTCAGGATGTGCCACCACCTGTGGAGCAACAGCTGGTAAGACTCATTGTCAGTTACGGAAGGCCACAAAGCTCCTTGCTAGGTTCCTTTATGTTTGTTTCACAAGTAGAAAAGAAAGTTTCAAAAAAAAAACTGTAGTTGTTTTTTTTTTTTAAGATTTTATCTATTTATTTATTTATTTATTTATTAGAGAATGAGTACAAGTAGGGGGAGCAGCAGAGAGAGCGGGAGAAGATTCGGGGTTCAATCCCAGGACCCCAAGGTCATGACCTGAGGCAAAGGCAGACATTTAACAGACTGAGCCACCCAGGAGCCCCAAAAACCTGTAGTTATTGTAAACACATTTTCATAGTATCATAGTATCCCATAAGATGCTTTCCCACTTACTGTTTTAGAATTAAATATCATTCTAGAGGGGGAAGGAAAAATTAAGGCCACAGAGAAAACTTAAAGTTCTAGACTATGAAGATTTTACAGTCACTTCTGCCAGTGTATTTTCAGTAATACTAAAAATAAATTTTAATTTTAAAACCTTATTAACTAGAAATTAAAACTACAAAATAAGGAATAATATTCTGTAGGAAATTACTTAAAAAGTCATGGAGTGGGAATGCCACGTAACAACTTAACAGTTATTGATAGTTATAAGTTTTTTTTATTTTAAATAAACATATTATGTTGGAATAATTTAGATTTACAGAAAAGTTGGAAAGATAGTATAGAGCGTTCCTGTACTTCACCCAGTTTTCCCTCGATTAATATCTTACATAATGATTTGTCAAAATTAGAAATTAACGTTGGCAAGTTACTGCTAACTACACTATAGATTAGGATTTCACCAGTTTTTCTACTAATGTCCTTTTCCTGTTCCAGGTTCCAGTCCAGAATACTATATTGCACTTAGTCTAAGGCTAAAAGTCTTAGTCTTTTATTGTTAATATTAAATAAAAATGGAAACAACTAAGAAGTCAATTTAAGATGTTAAAAAAATGAATAACTGAGGAAAGAAATAAAGGCAGAAATTAATGAACCAAAAATAATAGTTTGACTAATATATAGGAGCTTATTCTTTATGTGCAAAAAAATTTTTTAACCAAAGTGAGCAGATTTGGAGTAAAAAGGAAAATACAACTGAGAGAAATCAATTTTATATGGTACATTTTAAAAATAATAAATAAAAGATTTGAGAATTTATAAACTATTAACACAAGCAAAGTTTGTGTTAGCATTTTATAAATAGAAGAGATGGAAGCTCTAAAAAGACTAAGAACTACTTAAAAAATTAGAACAGTTACCAAAAAAATTACCCTGCAGGTGCATAGGTATGATGTTTTACTGGTGAGTTTTTCCAAACTTTCGAAGAACAGGTTAAATTAGTACCACATGATCTACTTAATAAATTTTATGAAGCCAACATTATCTTCAGATCAACACCTGGCAAAGTGTCTATATACACACACCCCTCTACCTTATCTGCAGGCCAGTATTACTTAGGAGTATAGACACAAATGGGATCAAAATGGAGAACCAAGTACCCACATTTGCCTTATCTAACACTAAATCCTTTGTAAAAGTGAATTACTAAAAAGAAAAAAATGTATTAGCATTGGAAAATGAGAGAAGTACCATTGGTAGAAAATTTTGAGAAATTTATGTAAGATGGCAGTAGTTGGCATAGGATTGAGAGAGGAAAGAAGAATCTGAACATGTTCAGAAGAACACAAGATGGGGCTGCTCTGTATCCTCTGAGCTCAATAGAAGAGAGTGGTGGAGTACCTATTTTCTGGGCGTGTGCTAAGAAACAGGCATCACAGGGATTGGACTGCAGGCTACGGCAGTGTGTGTGGTCCCTGGAACAAGAAAGGCAGTGTAGGGTTTGGGGAATATTGAGTTGTAGGTTGGATAGGGAGCCCCGGGCTCTGAAAAGGAGCTGCTGCTGGCACATTGTGCCCAAGACCACATTCGGCCCCTCTTCCACTATTACTGGAGATAGGCCCCTGTAATCATAGCTAACAGCCAAGGGTTTTTGAACAATGATTTTTTTTTTAAGTATGCTCCACGCCCAGTTTGGAACCCAACACAGGGCTTGAACTCAAGACTCTGAGATCAAGACCTGAGCTGAGATCAAGAGTTGGACGCTTAACTGACTGAGCCACCCAGGCGCCCCTGAACAATGATTTTTGAAACAAAAATCAGTAGCAGTTAACCGAGAGTAGCCAAACCAACACTACGAAAGAGAGGCACCAAATTTTAATAAACAGAAAAGAGAACACATGAGAATATGAATACAGAATGAAAACAACTTTAAGATAAATATGTCTTTAGAGAGAGAAAACATTAAATTCATATGACCAGATTTGTTGCTGAAAAAGTTCAACTTGGAAATTGTGAAAATCTGAAACTCACTAAATGGGCTGAATAGTGGAATGGTCACAGTTGAAACAAACTTGTAAACTAGAAGACCAGCCACCTGGGCACACAAGACCAAGAGATAATGTGAGAGAAAAAATGAGACATGAGGAATCACTCAAGAAGCTCCCAAAATTGTTAACAGGAGTTCCAGAAGGGAGAGAAAAGAGAGAACAGACAGTGGAGGAAATAGAAGAAAACTTCAAAGAGCTAAGGAAAGACAAGTCTGGCATTTGAGAATTTGTCTACAAAGGAGTACGAATCAGATTGGCATTTGCCGCCTTTTTGATGATATTGGTGCTAGAAGACAATAAAACAATACCTTGAATGTTGTGAGAGAAATAACTTTAATTCTGTAACATTTGACCTATTTGAGGGCAAAATAGATATTGTTGAATATTTAAGGACTCAAAGTTTACTTCTTACAGACCTCCTCAGCAGAATGAGAAATGAACCCATTTGAAAGAAGACCTGAGAATAAAACAGTAGTCACCACCACCAAAACCCCAGTAAAACTTTTGTTTAAATAGTTGTTGATGAGACACATAATAAAAAAGAAATGAATAGCAATTGGGGATTTAAAATTCAAAGGTACACACAAATGTGTATTACCTAGCTCTGTCCCTTGAGAGGACCTAGAAGCAGGTAAGAGTAACAAGCATACACAGCTCCCAGATCTTAGTGCAGGGACAGGAAATCAAGGAGCCTGAAGCTCCAGAAAGGAAGGCAGTACTCAAAAAAAACAAAAGGATGAGGGTGTGTCAAAGGGACACACGAGCCTGAAAGAACTCCCTCCCAATGGCAAAGTTGGAACAATTTGAGCAACAAAATAAATAACATAGTACTGGATTGCAACCCCAAGCATAAAATAAATATCCATGAGTCCATACTGATATAAATAAATTAGCGAGTGAATAAATAATAATAATAAACTGATTAGATAAGAGTAGATAAGGGAGAAAAGCTAAATCTTTGCTACAGAATTACAAATAACTTATGTTGATACTTTCTTTTCCGGTAGGTGGAGCTAGGTGACTCACTTCTAAAGAATTGAGTATGGAAAGAGAACTTTTCAGTGGAGAAACCTGGCAGACACCACCTTAAGCCAAGTAATGAAGGTTAACATTACCAGCGTTACTATGCACCCCTGATTTGATGTAGCAAAAAGGGCATTTCACTTCTGTGGCCTTCCTTCCAAAAACCTAATCATGAGAAACACTTCAGACAAACCCAGATTGAGGGGTATTCCACAAAATACCCCACCAATACTCAAAAGTGTCAAGGTCAAAGGTGCCTAGCTGGCTCAGTTGGAAGAGCACGCGACTCTTGATCTCAGGGTCGTGAGTTTGAGCCTCACGGTGGGTGTAGGTATTACTAAAAAAATAATAATAAACTTAAAAAAGTGTCAAGATCATCAAAAACAGGGAAGACTGAGAAATTATGACAGTTTCTCAGGAGACCAAGGAGACATAACAAATAAATGCAATGTGGTACCTTGGACTGGATCCTAGAACAGAAAAAAGGATATTAAAGGAAAAATTGCATCCAAATAAAGTCTAAAATTTAGTTAATAGTGGGGCACCTGGGTGGCTTAGTCAGTTAAGCATCTGCCTTCAGCTCAGGTCATGATCCCAGGGTACTGGGATTGAGTCCCGCATTGGGCTCCTTGCTCAGCAAAGAGTCTCCTTCTCCCTCTCCCTCATGCATGTTCTCTCTCTCTCTCTCTCTCTCAAATAAATAAAATCTTTAAAAATAAATGAATAAAATAAAATTTAGTTAATAGTAATATACTAGTGTTGGTTTCTTAGTTTTTATAAATGTACCACAACAATGTAAGATAATAACATTTAGGGAAAGTTAAAACTAGGTGAGAAGTATATGGGAACTCTCTTTACTATGCAACTTTTCTGTAAATCTAAAATTACTCCAAAATAAAAAATTTATTTATAAAAAAAATTACTTGGTAAACAAAGTGCTAAATGGAGTCAATATGTGAGGGTGAAGAGGAATGTTAAAGCATGCTAATATTCTTGTCTGGTTTGGGAGGATGTGGGAGAAGAATGATTTGAATGTGGGTTCATTCTAGATGTTACACACAAAAGTTTAAATACTTCCACTTCAAGTTGTAGTTTCACTACTTTGTAACCTTTGCAAGTTACCCTTTCTAAACTTCAATCATCCCACTTAAAACAACACGAAAACTTGCTCTTCTTAATGTATAATAAACAGGAAATACACCAATAGAAAAAAAAGGCTAAAAGACGGTAATAATTCACAATAAAGATATTTAAATAACCAGCCTTACTAAGAATAAATTAAAACAACAATGCAATACTTTTTTGCTGCTGAAAATCAGTTTTTAAAACAGCCATGCAAGTGAGGCTGGTGGGGTGGGAGTTCTTCCATCCATGCTGGTTGTGTAGGAATGCAGGCAAGTTTTCTGGGTCTGGAGTTTTCAAACCGGTTCATCCCTCTGATCCAGTAATCTCCACTCCCAGGAGTCTCTCCTGAGGAAACAGAACCATAGAGCAGCAATACATATAATAATATTGACAACATTGGAAGCAAGTAAAACTCTAGTAATAAAATAATAAATTGAATTATAGTACATATGATGGTGAATATGTAGCAGGAGGAAAATGTTCATGATATGTAGATATATACAGCAGTGTAAATGTAGAGGAAAATACAATGTTTAAAAAGCGGAATTATATATGTGTATTTTCGATGATATTTTAATGCTAATAATAGCTAATTTTTTATCCACCCTTTTCTTTTGTAAGGTACTGTTCTGGTTTTCATACATGTTAACTCATTTAATCCTCCTTACACCTCTGAGGTATATGCTATTATTACCCCTATTTTATAGATGAGGACACAGCCATATGGTGGTTGAGTGCCTGCCCAGACGCACAGCGGGCAAGGATGGGGCCAGGAGCCAGGGCAGTGTGTCTCCATTCTTATCCACTGCACAAACTGCCTCTGTTACCTTAATTCATCCAATAGGGTTCATTCTATGCCAGCCACTATTCACTATTCACTACCCAGCACCTAGAACGGTATAGACATGGTTATTGTTCACAAGAATCTTTATTCTGGTAGGAAGAGACAGAAGATAAAGTCAATTAATAAATACCATACAGATCATTAAAACAGGCTGAGTTGTGAAAAGTGATTAGGTGTTTCTGTGGTGTGTTTAGTCAGAAAGGCCTTTCTGAGATGAGGCTGTTGGAGAGGACATCCAAATAACAGGAAAGAACCTGCTACCTAGTGACTGGGGAAAGGCAGTTCCAGGCAGAAGGAACAGGTAATGGGTTTCCTAAGGTGGCTAGAACACAGTGAGCAACAGGGCACAAAGCTGGGCCAGTCATGTAGAGTTATAAGGAGTTTAAATTTAGGCTCCATGTGATAGAAAACCTTGGGAGGGTTTTGATTCTGTGGAGAACGGATGGTGTGTAGCTCCAGCTGCAAATAGCTAGTTAGGCTTTTGCAGTGCACCAGGGAGGTGACCGTGGCTTGGGTAAGGATGGTAATTGTGGAGAAAGTTTGGGATATGATTTGGCTGACAGAACTTGCTGGTGGATTAGATGTGAGGAATGAAAGACAGGAAGGGCAGAACAAGAGATCAGGGATTCAACTTGAGCATGGTTGTGTATGTTGTGTATTAGACCTCCAAGGGAAGGTGTCAAGTTGCCAAATGGATCTGTGAACCTGGCAGCCTGTGAGGGGCTGGGGGCTGGAGATGTAGGTTACGTGTAGATAGCTGCATCCCCCAGGTGCTTAAGAGAGGGACAGATAAAAATGCAATAAAATATTAACAATTAGGGATTATAGACAGTGGAAATGTGTTGGCTTAAAAATCAAAACTAATGACTCCTTTCCCCAAGTGTGATAATATTTGGAGATTTTTTTTTAAAGAAACTAAGTTATAAAGGAAGTCTTGATATTTGTAAAATCAGAATTGTCGTAGGGTAGAAATGTCAGAGTGAGTGTTTTATTTGCGCACGGGGGGTGGGGGGTGAGGAGGAGTGTTTTGTTTTAATACTTTGCACCAGGATTATGTTTTGACTAAGGAGATAAGAAAATTGGAACCTGGTTTTGCCACAGAAATTATGCCCTCTATAAATTTTTTTCATTTGACAAATGTTTATTAAAAGCTTACCATGTGCCTTGCATTGTTCTGGTGCTCTGGATATACAGTGATCAAAATCAACAAAAAGTCCTGCCCTCCAGGAGCTTTACATTCTAGAAGGGGAAAAAGCCCTCCCCTGCAAAAAAAAAAAAAAAAAAAAAGGAAAATGCATACCTCTTTTATTAGCTCCAACTTAAGCTGAGTCCTCAGGGCTGCCTTGTTATTCTATTTTTCAGCCAATTCTCCCATTACCTACAGCAGCTTTTTCAGACTCTTCTTCCCACTCCTCTCAAGATTTACCTCCTCTACAGACCTGTATATTCCCTTCATTCCTGCTATCTGCAGTAATTTCCATGTGGCTGCCTTACAGATCACTCACATTCATTATGCTCAGCACCCAGCTTTGCATCGTTCAGCTCTGGGTCTTTTCCTCAGTGCCCCCACTCTTGGGGGATGGCACTATCACATACCCATTAGTCAGGACAGCAGCCTGCTGTCGCCCTTGGTTGATCCTTCCCTCTCACCCCAACTCCTGCCCATTCAGTCACTTCCTGACTTCTATCAATTCTTTGTCCTCAGTCTTTTTTTTTTTTTACCCCCATGCAATTTTTTCTTTCCGAATATATCATGATATTCTAAACCACCAGCTTCCCAATCCCAGATTATAACTGTTGCCTCTTAACCAGCCTCTCAGCCTCCCTTCTTGTCCCCTCTTATATCTCTTCTCTATACTCTAGCCAGAGTGATCTTTCAGAAATGTTACCTGATCACATTACTCCTTCTGCCTTGACTCTTCAGAGAATTTCCATTGCTATTAGGATAGAGCCAAAATATGTGACCAGGTATCCCGTTCTCTCTGATGTGGCCCCCTGGGTCTCTTAGACCAGGGGTCATCAGTCTATGACCTGCTGGCCAAACAGCCTACTGCCTAGTTTTCTATGGCCCATGAATGAAGAATGGTTGAAAAATATTTTCAAAATAATTTTCATGGCATATGAAAATTACATGAAATACAAATTTCAGCAGCCATAAAGTTTATTGGAACACAGCATGCTCATTTGATTACCTATTGTCTATGACAGCTTTCACACTACAGTGGCTAAGTTAAATAGTTGTGACAGACTATATGTTCTGCAGAGCCTAAAATATTTACTGCCTATTCTTTTGCAGAAGTTTGCTGAGCTCTGGCCTACATTTGTGGGCACCTCTACTCTGTTTCTAATGTGGTCCCACCATCCTTCACCCACAGTGCTCTCTCTAATCTCGTCTTTGCACAACCTGTTCTTTTGTCTAGAACTTTCCCCCAGCACATCTTTCACTTGACTAACTCCTGCTTATCTCTCAGATCCTAGTTCCAACTTCTTTTCTCAGAGGAGGCTGTCTTAGAACCTTGCACTTTGGATGAAGTAACTCACTCCTTTCTGTCATCCTTCTCATGTCCGCATCCTCATGTCTCTCCTTACCCAATTCCAACTCTATAGTCAGTCATTATCCACAGCCTCCTTGCTATACTCACCTTCATCCCTCACCCCATCCAGTGTTTTCTCTTAGAACCCCAGCCCAGGTGCCTGGGTGGCTCAGATGGTTATGCGTCTGCTTTTGGCTCAGGTCATGATCCCAGGGTCTTGGGATCGAGTCCCGCATCGGGCTCCCTGCTCAGTGGGGAGCCTGCTTCTCCCTCTGCCTCTCTCTCTCTCTCTGTCTCTTATGAATAAATAAATAAAATCTTAAAAAAAAAAAAAAAAAAAGAACCCCAGTCTGGTTAAGGGCAACTCTTACCCAGGCCCCTGAGCAGTGGAACAGGGAGGGTAAGAAATACACAGCCCCACTATAGGGCCACTGCTTTAAAAACATGACTACAGACCTCAGGTTCCGCAGCTGCCCTGACATCTGCATCTGACCGTAGTCTGCCCGCTGTCCAACCTGCAAGCCAGCCACACTGTCCTCCAACCCAGCACCCCTCACTACTACTCACTCTCCACAAACCTTGCTTCGTATTTCACTTAGAATAGAGAAGTATTCAGACATTTCATTTCCTTATTCTATCATGAGACCCATCAGCCTCTCCATTCCCAGTGGAGGAACTGCGCACGTCCTTTCATAAGGCCAGCCTGTTCTTTTCTCTTGAACTAGAGCTCATCCCTCGTGCCTAAACAAGGACTCCCCTCCAGCCAGCCATCATGCTCTTCTATCC
Organism: Mirounga leonina; assembly: GCF_011800145.1. NCBI lineage: Eukaryota > Metazoa > Chordata > Mammalia > Carnivora > Phocidae > Mirounga > Mirounga leonina. The sequence continues at coordinate 17,226,823 of NW_023270265.1, read as the reverse complement.
TAACATTATGCTTCTTCTAGATCATTACCATATGCATACAAAAACACTGTAATAATTATCTTTTAAAAAATATTAATAGCCCTTTCTTGTCCGCAGAACCTCATTCCTCTGCTCTTGCCCTTGTTTTTTCTGCTCTTGACCCACTCATTCCCTTCCTGCCTCATAGCCATCATACATGTTACCCTCTTTGCCTGGAATGATCTCCTTTAGATATTTCACAGCTCACTTCAATATTTCATTAGGGTCCCTGCTCAAACATTATCTCCTCAGACCTCGTATGGCCATTATGTCCAAAATAGGCTTTCTTTCTCTCATGCTCTCCCCTTGTCCTACTACATTTTTCTTCCTAGCATGTATATTACCACCTGAGATATATATTTATTTATTTGCTATTTTTTCATCAAAACAGAGGCTCTGTGATGGCAGAGACTTTGTCATCTCTATCCACTGCTGTGTCCCAGCTCTCAGTACTATGTCTGATGGATTAAAACTCTTGTTAAATGCATGAATAAAATAAAGAAGGTTTATCAGACTTCAACTTTTACTTGATTCTGGGGCTATATATCATCAAAGCCCTGATTTTCTTTTTCTTTCTCTGTTTGGACTTCAGTGGTGACAGTTTCATTTTAAAGCTTGTTTCCCTTGTGGTAGAAAAAGACTGTAGCAGTTCCAAGCTTCACATCTACACCCTACACCAGGAGTTGGCAAACTTATTCTGTAAAGAGCCGCATAGAAAATATTTTGGCTTTGCGGGCCATATAGTTAAATCCCTATTGCAACTACTCAGCTATGCCACTGTACCATGAAATATACATAGACAGGTTATAAACAAATGAGTGTGGCTATATTCCAATAAAATTATTTTCAAAAACAGGCGGCAGGCCAGATTTAGCCTGGAGACTGTAGTTTGCTGACTCCTGCCTTACACCATCCAAAAAAAAGCAAGTGTCTTTTCTAGTCGCTCTCTCAGAGGAATGAAGGGGCTTTGTTTTCCAGAGTTCCCAACGACCCTCCCCTTTTACCATGTTGGCCTGAATTTTGTCTACTTCCCATTAGTGAATCAATTCCTACAATAAGTGGGTGACACTGTGCCACTGGTATAGAGTAATCATGGTCTAATCTAAAGGTACAGGTGGAAGGAGCTTCCCTGAAGCTCATGGGTTACATGGGGCTGGGTAATTACCAGAGCAAAACTGTATACAGTCAGGTAAGGGCCAAGGGTAGGCACCTTATAAGGTCTATGTAGAAGTAATTACAGTGTATTATAGTATGAGTTTGTGCAACAGTTATCCTCCCAGAATGGAATCCTCCCTTGAGCTCAGGCACCATACTGTTTATTAGTAACCTCAGCTTGCACCTTGTACAGGCCTTAAGTTAAATTGAATGTGGCTAGAACCCTTTGCTGATGGGGAGTACTGTATATTTGTTGGTTTTGTAAGGATTTAATCATGTGAATGCTTGTGATCCATTGTCAGTCACATAAATGACAGGAAAAATTATTTGGAAAGTATTTTAATTTTTTTCATTGTTGATTGAAACTTCTTCTAGTTCTTAAGGGATTAAATTGAATTTTTTTTTTTTTTAACCAAAGGTTCACAAAAAAGATTCTGGCTTTTGGCGAGATTTTGGCTTTGGAATGACTTGTCAGTATCGATCAGATTTCCTGACCATTGGTAAGTATACCTTACATTGAAGGATAGGGCTGTACATATTTACTGTAGTGCCTTATGGCATTTTTCTCAAAGGTCTCAGAATCGAGTGTTTTCCTATTAAATTATGAATGAAATAGCTAAAAAGAGGTATCTAGAGGTGTGAAAGGCAAAGTAAGTTTATAATTAATGTCTCTAAGTAGCAAAAATGAGATCATAAAGAAAAAAAGTAAAATAGACCATTTACTTGTTTCTTTAAAATCAAAACACTAGTTTTTAAAAAACATCTGTTTGGCTTGTTACCAATTATTTGCAGTTGTTTTGAATACTCTTACGAAAGATCTCTACATAACTTTGGTGTTGTGCTCATGGATTGTTACATCTGGAAATAATGTTAGATTACCTAGTCTAAGGGCTTTTGCATTTTTTTATTTAGAGATGAAACCTCCTTTAATTTTCTATTGAACTGTTATGAAAATACTAGTATTTAAAACAAATGAAATGACAGCTGATCTTTCTACCTCTGGTTGAAGTTGGAGTGGGGGACTTGGAGTCATTGGCTTAGTCATCCACTCCTTGAAACCAGAATGACCCTGAAGAATCAGGTCTAAGCCTCCTGCCCCACTCTAGCTTCAGCCTTACCTAGCAAAAAATACATTTTCAGAGTACAGTTTAAGAAAGCAGGCTGAGGGGCGCCCGGGTGGCTCAGTCGGTTAAGTGGCTGCCTTTGGCTCAGGTCATGATCCCAGGGTCCTGGGATCAAGCCTGTGTTGGGCTCCCTGCTCAGCAGAGAGCCTGCTTCTCCCTCTCCCTCTGCCCCTCCTCCCCACTTGTTCTCTCTCTCTCTTTTAAATAAATAAATAAAATCTTTAAAAAAAAAAAAAAGAAAGCAGGCTGAAACCAGATTCTATGTCTCCTGATCAGTCAGTGGCTACATTTCCACAGTATATAAGAATATATTTTATATATTTATGCGTGTGTGTGTGTGTATACACACACACACACACACATACACATCTATATATACACATGCATATATTTGTATATATGTTTTATATTTTATAGTTTATTTTATATTTTATATATTTTATATTTTATATATTTTATAAAATATATAAATATATTTTATATTTATAATAGAATATATTTTGTGGCTCAGTCGGTTAAGCGTCTGCCTTCGGCTCAGGTCATGATCCCAGGGTCCTGGGATGGAGTCCCACATCGGGCTCTCTGCTCAGCGGGGAGCCTGCTTCTGCCTGCTTCTCCCTCTGCCTGCCACTCCCCCTGCTTGTGCTCACGCTCTCTGTCAAATAAGTAAATAATCTTAAAAAAAAAAAAAAAGAATATATTTTGTGTACTTTTTAGGTCCATCTTACATTCATTTTTATAATCAGCCACTTATTTTGGAAATTCCTCCACCTTGTCTCTTTATCATTGTAACATTTAAATCATGGAAACAGCAAATAGCAATAAAAGGACTATTAAATAAACTAATGCCCTTTTCCCTGATTTCTGGCTTAATAAAACAGCAAGGATACATCACTGCCTTTTAATCTGTGTATTTCTCACTGCTCCTTTCTCATGATTTTCTCCTCATACTCCTATTTGGTATGTGTCAGTATAGCTAATGGTGTCCCACATTTCTCTGAGACTGTTCATTTTTCATTATTTTTTTTCTCTCCATTCTTTGGATTGCATAATTTCAATTGATCTGTCTTCAAGTTTGCTGATTCTTTGTTAGTTCAGATCTACTGTTGAGCTGCTCTAATCAATTTTTCATTTGCATTGTCCTTTTTAACTCCAGAATTTCCATTTGGTTCTTTTTATATATATAATTTCTGTCTCCTCATTAATATTGTCTGTTTGATGAGACATTGTCATCTTGCCTTCTGTTACTTCTTTAAGCATGATTTCTTTTAATTCTTTAAACATATTTATAATGGTTTTGAAAAATTTGTAAAAACTGACATCTGGGCCCTCTCACAGACAGTTTCTGTGGCCTACTTTTTCTGGTATATGGGTCACACTTTTCTGTTTCTTTATATGGCTCATAATTTCTTTCTTGAAAACTGGACATTTTAGGTAATATATTGTGGCAAGTCTGGATATTGATTACCCCCTGACTCCTGGGCTTGTTTTTTGTTCTGTTTTTTGCTTGCTTATTTATTGACTTGGCTTTACTATTTTAGTGAATTTTATCTCCCCATTCCCCAGCAATAGGTCACTCCTTAGGGCATGTGCACAGTCACCCTGGGATGACATGGATTTAGTAGGGCTCTCTTTTAAAAAAAAATTTGAGAGAAAGAGAGCAGGAGCAGGGGGAGGGGCAGAGGAGAGAAAGAAGCAGACTCCCTGCTGAGCAGGGAGCCCAACTCAGGGATGGATCCCAAGACCCCAGGATCACAACCTGAGCCGAAGTCAGGTGCTCAACCAACTGAGCCACCCAGGCGCCCCTAGTAGGGCTTTTACTGTCTCTGTGCCTCTGTTGGTAACACTCCCACCTGTTAGGCTCCACTCATTGCTCTCTTGTTTTTGACAATGCTCTGGGGCATAAATTGCTCCACAGTCTGACCCAATTAAATTGAACCCTATTGCAAGGTAGTTTTTGAGGCACATCTTTGAGTTTTGTTCAGACCTCAGTAAGGTTCTTCTTATCTGTCTCTTTCCCTGTTTCTCTCCAGTAAACTAGCCCGCCTACATTTTAGCTTATTGCTCTAATGGAGCTATCAGCCTTCTCTTAATTGCTTATCACCAAAATCTCCATTATTTTCAAGAGCCCCCTTAGGCTTAAATTTCTGTACACTGTTTCAAATAAAGTCAGTTCCTCTGGGAAGAGCTTCGAAGCAGTTTGTTCTTCTGCACTGGCTCCTCCCCTGGGAAGAATCGCTGAGCCTTCTCTGGAGCTGGGGATGGAGATAGTGGCACACTTCTCTCAGAGTAACACCCCTGCATTATGAGTAGGACATGGGGTGGAGGGTCAGGGGTCCCACTCCCTTCTGGGGTGTGTCCTCTACCTTATGACTATGGGCTGGATGAGAAAGGGAGCCCCTGGCCTCTCAGCAGCACTTGTTTGGAATTTGGCCTCTTTCATTTTGGGGCTTCTGTTCCTTTCTTTCCTCTCCTTCTGATATTCCCATTACACATATGTTACACCTTTTGTATACAGTTCTTAGAAATTCTGTTCTGATCTGGCTCCCCCCACCCAAGTCCTCTTTGTTTTTGCCTTTTCAGTTTTGGAAGTTTCTATTGACATGTCCTCAAGCTCAAGAGATTTCTTTCCTCAGCCTATACAAAGGCATTCTTCCTTTGTTACATTGTTTATCTTTAGCATTTCTTTTTTATTCTTTCTTAGAATCTGTCACTCTCTGCTTACATTACCCATCTGTTCTTACTTGTTTACTTTTCTGTTAGAGCCCCTAGCATATCAGTTATAGTCGTTTTAAATTCCCAGGCTGATAATTTCAGTACCCCTGCCATATCTGAGTCTGGTTCTGATGCTCACTCTGTGTCTTCAATCTGTTTTTTGTCTTTTAGTATGCCTCATTTTTTCTTCATAGCTGAATATGATGTATTGGGCAAAGGAAACTGCAGTAAATAAGCCTTTAGTAATCGGTGGTGAGGTGTGGGGAAAGAAGAAGCATTCTGTAGTCCTGTGATTAGGTCTCAGTCCTTTAGTGAGATTATGTATCTGGACCGTTAACTTCACAAGTGTTTCTCAGACACTGCCACCAACTTTAGGTGGGACAGGATGGCTAGAGTGGGCTGGAGTTGGGTATGTCCTTCCCCCAGGTAGGTTTGACTCTAGTAAAATAGTTTCTCCTGAGGGCAGGCCTTCTTAAGAAGAATAAAGTGCGGGCACCTGAGTGGCTCAGTTGGTTAAGCGGCTGCCTTTGGCTCAGGTCATGATCCCAGGGTCCTGGGATCAAGTCCCACATCGGACTCCCTGCTCGGTGGGGAGCCTGCTTCCCCCTCTCTCTCTGCCTACCACTCCCCCTGCTTGTGCTCTCTCTCTTTCTCTGTCAAATGAATAAATTAAACTTTAAAATAAATTAAACTTTAAAAAAAAGAAGAAGAAAGTGCTCTGGCATGTTTCAGAATGATTATGTTCCCACTGCCCCTGCTGAAAGCACTAGGGGATTTTGCTCCAGTCTTCACAGTGAGAACCTGCTAGAGCTCCTAAAGGTAAAACTCACACAATTGTAGGGACCCTCCTATGACTGCCCCTCCCCCAGAGTTTTCAACTCTCAGACTTGGCCCACTAAACCTCTAGCCATTCATCATCTATAGTTCAGATTTTTTTTTCCTACCCCAGTACTGGTTCCCCTAGAGATTTCTAGTGGTGGGTTTCTTTTTTTTTTTTATTCTTATGTTAATCCCCATACATCATTAGTTTTAGATGTAGTGTTCCATGATTCATTGTTTGTGCATAACACCCAGTGCTCCATGCAGAATGTGCCCTCCTCAATACCCACCACCAGGCTAACCCATCCTCCCACCCCCTCGCCTCTAGAACCCTCAGTTTGTTTTTCAGAGTCCATCGTCTCTCATAGTTCGTCTACCCCTCTGATTTCCCCCCCTTCATTCTTCCCCTCCTGCTATCTTCTTCTTTTTTTTTTTCTTAACATATATTGCATTATTTGTTTCAGAGGTACAGATCTGAGATTCAACAGTCTTGCACAATTCACAGCACTTACCAGAGCACATACCCTCCCCAGTGTCTATCACCCAGTCACCCCATCCCTCCCACCCCACCCCCCACTCCAACAACACTCAGTTTGTTTCCTGCGATTAAGAATTCCTCATATCAGTGAGATCATATGATACATGTCTTTCTCTGTTTGACTTATTTCGCTCAACATAATACCCTCCAGTTCCATCCACGTTGTTGCAAATGGCAAGATCTCATTCCTTTTGATGGCTGCATAATATTCCATTGTATATATATATCTAGTGGTGGGTTTCTGCTCTAATAGTTGTGATTCTGTGTTCTCTCCAATTTGGAGGTGGCAGTTTGCTCTGTGACCTTATTTCTCTGAGGGAACTGTTTATTTTTCAGTTTGTTTGGTTTTTTACTTGTTGTTAGGATGATATGACTTCTAAGCTCTGTATATGCTGGACCAGAACCTGGAAGTCCCCCATTTATTTTAAGTATCTACACCATCTTTAATATTTGAAGACCTTATGTCTACAAAGAAGAAAAACCAATATGTATTAGACATAGCATTTAGTAAAGCTGTAACTATTTAAGGTAATATTTTTCAGAGATCTCGGGATTGTTGTCATGCTGTGAGTATGAAACTAAGTGGCATATAATTATTAGAAGACATAATTTGGAAACCTAGCTCTTAATTGAAGAATTAATTTGTTCTCAGTTTTTAAGAATCTTTGCTGATTCTTCAAAAAATTCCAAATGGTTTGTGTTCTCTATGCTTCTTTAGAAAGTTTGTTGTTAGATGAATGGATAAAGAAGATGTGGTACATATATATACAATGGAATATTATGCAGCCATCAAAAAATGAAATCTTGCCATTTGCAATGACATGGATGGAACTAGAGGGTATTATGCTAAGCGAAATAAGTCAATCAGAGAGAGACAAGTATATGATCTCACTGATATGAGGAATTTGAGAAACAAGACAGAGGATCATTGGGGAAGGGAGGGAAAAATGAAACAAGACTAAACCAGAGAGGGAGACAAACCATAAGAGACTCGATCTCAGGAAACAAACTGAGGTTTGCTGGAGTGGAGGGGGGTGGGAGGGATGGAGTGGCTGGGTGATGGACATTGGGGAGGGTATGTGCTATGGTGAGTGCTGTGAATTGTGTAAGACTGATGAATCACAGACCTGTACCCCTGAAACAAATAATACATTATATGTTAATTAAAAAAAAGTTTGTTGTTCAGCTTAAGCCAATTTGAAAATAGTCTCAACTTTATCTCCCATTTCATGTGTTCACCCAGTCCAGTAAGCCATTTGCCCCATCACTCCATCAGAATTGTTCTAGTAGGTAAGGTTATAAGTGACATATATGTTGCCAGGTCTATTTGTTGTTTTTGTTTTTTTGTTTTTAAGTTCTTTATTGAGCAGCATACACTTGACCATTTCTTCCTGAAGACACTTTTTTCACTTGACTACTCTGATAGCTCATTCTCCGAAATTTTCTCCATCCCCTGGGGCTATTTTTCAGTCTCTTGCTGATTCATCTTTCTCTGCGTGTTTAACCTGTAGATATTGGTATTGCTTAGCGTCTAGATCTGGGTCCTATTTTCTTTCTAAACTCCTTCAGTAATTTCATCCATTCCTGTGGCTTTAAATCACCTGTGTGCCCATTCTCAAATGTAGATGTTCAGCCTAGCCATTTCTTCTGTTTTCTCCTCTGGAAAGTTGTCTGTGACCCAGAAAAACTTGTATCTCAAAGGATAACTGTATTAATTATAATATTAATGGTAGTGAAATTATTATATTTCCTTCTCCTTTGACTTTCTCTAGATTTTCTATGTAACTTAGACATTTACAAAGCATTCTCAAGTATTTAATCTCATTTTGATACTCTGAACAACAGGCTTGAGCTCCTAGATGTCAGCTCCTAACTGGACTTCCAAACCCAGATGTCAGTCCTCTATATCAGGTGTCTTTAGGCTGTACTGTGCCATCTCATTTGAAGCAGAACATCTTAATTCTATCAGGGTTGACTGTGCTCTGGCTGTCAGGCATTTACCTATAGTGTCAATTTTCATCCTGCAGGTGGATTTGACATGGAAGTAAAAGGTTGGGGTGGAGAAGATGTTCATCTTTATCGAAAATACTTACATGGTGACCTGATTGTGATTCGGACTCCGGTTCCTGGTCTTTTCCACCTCTGGCATGAGAAACGCTGTGCTGATGAGTTGACTCCTGAGCAGTACCGTATGTGCATCCAATCCAAAGCCATGAACGAGGCCTCTCACTCACACCTGGGAATGCTGGTCTTCAGGGAGGAGATAGAGATGCATCTTCACAAACAGGCATACAGGACAAATAGCGAAGCTGTTGGTTAACGTAATCATTGGCACATTAGTCTGAACCACAAACCAGCACTATTTATTTAGCCTTAATTCCAATTCCAGATGCAGTGCCTCTTTCGGAGAAGACATGCTTATCTTTTGTGTTCTTTCTGACATTGTTTTACTTTAGCAGTTTAACTTGATATGAGAAGAAAAATCAAGTGTTTCAATGCAAAGCCTGTTTTGTGGGAATACCGTACTACAGAATCGCTGACAAATCGAAATCTGGTGTTTGCCCCAAAAGTAGTTTTTAGTTTCTACCCTGCACCCATGTTCTAATGTGCCCTGGTTACATCTGGGTTGAGGATGGAATGCGTTGTGCTCATGGTAGGTCAGGAGCATCCAGTTCCTGCAGAGAGGAAAGGGTTATGGATGCAGTGTATAGACATGGGTTCTTCACCTGCTGACCACTGAGTCAGCCTGCTTTTAAATTAAGATCTTTAGTCAGTTGCTTGAAGAATTCTTTTTCACTGAAGCAGAGGATGACTAAATAACACATCTGAAGTTCACAATCAGAAGAAATCAGAAATAAAAACCCCTTTAAACTGAATGTTGCTTAGCTCCCTGAATGTGTTTTTAAATAAATGGATGGTAGTAGAAAATACTTAGCTCAGAATCTATGACTTGATTAAAACTATAATGTTTTGTTACCATTATCAGGATTAGTAGTCAAAGTTTCTGTAGATTGTTTTAAACAAATAAACATGGAAATGTCTTTAATAGAAAATTTAATTATGTTGGAGTACAGGGCACTAGTGATATCTGGGAACATCAGTTTACATGAGCCAGGGTGCTGTCGGGGCCTCCTTGTAGTTACAGATTCAGAAAAGATCAACATCACATGGTGTTTCGTGTTTTTTGCTTTGCATTGTCTTATTTAGCATGGATCCATATGTATTTATTATCCTTTTTTTCTAATATGTTAATATATGCTACATCTGTGTTTGTAATATTGTGATACTTTGAGTTGACAGAGTTTCACTAAAGGGAGAAAAAACAATTTAATAAGGTATACCATAAAATTACACTGATTTGAGAAAAGAGGTGGATGAGAAGATGGTCTGAATGGAAATCTGAATTGCAAAATATTTTAAAGAAATATATTGTTTGCAGATAGAATAAAATTTTAATTGAGGTATAAATTATGTTAATGAGACAAGATGAATAAGAAGTTATATTCAGATAGGACTGTACTATGTTATTTATCACACATGGATCTTTTACCATAGGTCCATTGCTAGATCCAGAAATTGGGAGATATGGTGAAAGGCATGCACAGATTTTGAACCTTTGGCTTTTAAAAAGGACCTATATTGTATCCTTTCTATTTGTATATAAACACCTGAAAATTCACAGAAGAAAAATCATTACTCTTTTTACTCAGTAGATCATATCATCTGAAATATAAATCCCAAATTTCTTGGTGCTACATGAATTCATTTTACAGTAACTCTTAATGAATTATTCTTACAAGTTTTAAGTTGGGTAGCATTTAGGCTTTTTTAAGATGTGTAAAATGTTCTCTGCAGAATTATTCAGGCCAATATCTCCTTTTATATACAATTATTTATTATGAAGACCAGTGAGTTTAGGTATTTAAAGTGAGAGAACCTAATTATTTGCAAAGGTAAGTTGCAGCTTGTTTTTTGACAGAATCAAATGACTTTACCTTAATGAGCTTTTAATTTAAAGATGAAAGCTAAGCAATGGAAACAGTGTATACTGTGTTTTTGACATTAAACGGTACCAATAAAGTATTTTATTACCAAAAGTTAAATGAAAATGTGATAAATTAATTTATGTTGCAAAATACCATAAATACAAAAAAGTATATAACATGTAATTGTGTACTTTAAAGAATAATAAAGCAGGGCACCTGGGTGGCTCAGTCGTTAAGCGTCTGCCTTCGGCTCAGGTCATGATCCCAGGGTCGTGGGATTGAGTCCCCCATCGGGCTCCCTGCTCGGTGGGAAGCCTGCTTCTCCCTCTCCCACTCTCCCTACTTATGTTCCCTCTCGCTGTCTCTCTCTCTCTTAAAAAATAAGTAAAATCTTTAAAAAAAAAAAGAGTAAGAAAGCAAACAGCTATGCAGATTAAGTGCACCAGCTACCAAGACTAAGATAACATTATCAGTGAAAGGCCTTTGCATGCCCCTTCCTGATCACACACCCTCACTCTCCATAATAGTAACCATTCTGATTTCTGTGATAGTTTTTCATTTGTTTTTCTTAGTTTTCCCAACTGTGTCTGTACCTCTACCCAAAAGACTGTTCTGCCTGTTTCTGAATTTATATGCACATTATTTCATTATATATTTTCTAACTTTCATTCAGGATTATATTTTTGATGTTCATTCATGTTAGTCTCAAAATTCGTTTTTATTACTGACTAGTATTCCACTGTATGAATATACTGAAAATTCAGTAATTCTTTTTTTATAGATATTTGGGTTGTTCATAGTTTTTTGTTGTTTACTTTTGCTATCAGAAGCAGTATTGTCATGAATACTGCTTTACATGTGTCTTGTAAGTGTACAAGAATTTCTCTAAGAGTAATGATGCTGGGTCATCGATTGTGTGTACGTTCAGCTTCCTTTCCAAAGTGGACCATCTCTAGCACTGTGAGACAGTTCATTTTGCATCCTTGGCAACACTTAATTTTGTCAGGTTTATTAATTCTTGCTAATCTAATAGACCTTAGGCATGAATTGTAGTTACAGTTTGCATTTCAGTCCTCTTGCCCATTATTATCAGTTCTTAGGAATTCTTCACGTATTCTGGATACCAATTTTTATTGGTTAAGTATCTTTTCCCAGGATGTGGCTCGTCTTTTCCCATTCTTGATGGTACTTTTTCATTAACAAACATTAACTCTAATGTGACTGATTTTTTTTCTTTTATGTATTCTACTTTTTATTATTGATTTATGATATATTAAGGAAAGATAAAGCTATTGTTCTATATTGTCTTCTGAATACCTCATATATAGCTTTGCTTTTCCTAGTTAGGTCTTTAACCCAACTGGAAGAACTTTTTGTGTATGACATGAGGTAAGGATTGCATTATACTTTTTTCCATCATCACCTTACAACATGGTGCATATTTTACCTGCAGAACCACTCTCACCCATCAGATGTCCAAATGCACAGGTCTGGTTCTGGGCTCTCATCTGTTCAATCAGGCTTTCTGTCCATCACCATACCATTACATCATGGTCTAAATTACTATAACTTTGTACAAGTCAGTGTCTCTGAGAGCTAGTCCACTTGCCTTATTCTTAAAGATTGTTATGGTTCTTTGTAGCCCTGGTACTTTGACATAAATTTTTGAATAAGCTACTTAAGTTTCACAAAACTTTCCTGAATTTGGAATCTCATTGAATCTATAAGATAACTTTGGGGAAAATTTACATCTATGATAGAGTCTTCTAATCCTCGAACATGACATGTCTATTTAGGTCTTTATTGTCTTTCAATTAAATTTTATACTTTTTCACACAGTGGTTTTACATGTCTTATTTTATAGATTTTTCCCAGATACTTTGCATTTTATATGCCATTGTAACTATCTTTTATTTTTTTATATTGTCTGTTGCTGGTATTTAGAAGTCCAGTTGCTTTTGTGTTCAGCAACCTTGCCAAAATGCTTAATTCTAGTAATGTATTTCTAGTTTCTTTTGTATTTTTTCTGTTATGCAATCATATTAGTGAAAATTTTGTTTCTTTTCAATTTTTATATCTTTATTTTTCTTGTCTTACTGTGCTTATTGGGATTTATTGTGCAGTGTTGATTGGAAGTGATGATAGTGGACTTCCTGCCCATGTTTCTGATTTCAAGGGGAACATTCTCAGTGTTTCATCAGTAAGTATGATATTTGCTGGAGGTGTTTTTATAAATACCCTTTATCAAGTTAACAGTTATTTGATATTACTACTTGGTGAGTTTTTATCATGCTTAAGAGCATTTATCAAATACTTTCCCTGTATCTGTTGAGATGATCATATGATTTTTTTCCATCTTTGATATGTTAAATTGAGTTAGTTTTCTGAAGTATCCTTGCATTCATAGGGTAAACTCCAATCTTTCATGATATATTATCCTTATTATACATTGCTGGATTCGGGGTGTTTGTGCATATGCGCACACACATACTTCATTTGCATATCTGTGTATATATTCGTGTGGATGGGTGTGTACATGTATATATATTTCAGGTGTTTTTCATCTGTGTTCATGAGTAAGAATGCCCCTTCTCATGCTTGTTGGGCTTTTTTTATTAAGGTTATGCTAGCCTGTAAAGTAAGTTACAGGTGTTCTTTCTTACTCTTTTCTAAAGAAGTTTTTTAAGACTGGAATTACTTCTTCCTTAAGTATTTGGCAGAACTACCTGAAAGCCACCTGACCGTGAAGTTTTCTATATGGGAAGATTTCTGATCACTGGTTCAATTTATTTAATGATTGTAGAACTATTCAGATTTTCTATTTCTTTTAAAGTCAGTTTTGGGGTGCCTGGCTTTCACAGTTGGTAAGCGTCTGACTCTTGGTTTCGGTTCAGGTCATGATCTCAGGGTCATGAGATCGAGCCCAGCACTGGGCAGTGTCCATCACCCAGCCACCCCATCCCTCCCACCCCCCTCCACTCCAGCAACCCTCAATTTGTTTCCTGAGATTAAGAGTCTCTTATGGTTTATCTCCCTCTCTGGTTCATCATTTTAAATCTTTTTTTGAAAAGTCAGTTTTGATTGAGTTATTTTAGGTAAGGTGCAATCTTTTAGGAATTTATAATAAATTTGAAAATTTAGATGAAATACACAAAGTTGTTTAACAATATCCTCTTATTATCTTTGTAATATGTACAGGATCTATAGTGATAGCCTTTCTTTCATTCCTGGTATTGTTTATTTGTGCCTTTTGTTTTTCCTTGATTAACCTTATCAGAGGCTGGCCAGTTTTTTCAGTCCTTTCAAATAACTGATTCCTACCAGCCACATATGAGGGATCCAGTTGTGTCACATTGTCCCAACACAGTATTTTCAGTGTTTTCAATTTAGACTTTTTAATCCTGTTGAGTGTGTACAGTTATCTCATTTTGGTTTTATTAGTTTATCACTAGGGAAATGATATTAATTATCTTTTCATATGCTTATTGGCCATTTGAGTATCTTCTTTTGTGAAATGCCTAGTAAAATTTTCTTGCCTTTTTTTAATTACCTTTTTTTCAAGATTTTATTTATTTATTTGACAGAGTGAGCACAAGCAGGCAGAGCGGCAGGGAGAGGGAGAAACAGGCTCCCTGCTGAGCAGAGAGCCCAATGCGGGGCTTGATCCCAGGACCCTGGGATCATGACCTGAGCCAAAGGCAGACACTTAACTGACTGAGCCACCCAGGTACCCCTTAATTGCCTTTTTTTAAATTGACTGGTAGGAGTTACTTCAATATTCTGGATGTGAGTCTTTTGTCAGATTTATGTATTGCAAATATCTTCTCCTAGGCAGGGGACTATTCATTCTCTTAATGAATGTGTTAATAAACAAAAGCTCTTAATTTTAATAATGTCCATTTTATCATTTTCTTATATGGCTAGTGATTTTGGTATCCCAATTTAAGAAACCTTTGTCTAAAGTAACTTTGACAAAGAAAACTTTGTCCAAAGTAAAGAAGAAATTTTCATATTTTCTTTTAGACACTTTATTGTCTATAAGTTCCCTTTCTCACCTTTGTTGAGCCTTTCATACTTAGATCTACGATGCATCTGGAAATAATTTCTGTATATAGTATATGATTCAACCTTTAGAATTTCTTTTAATGAAGGTCTGCTGATAGCAAACTCTATTTGGTTTTTAAGTATCTTTATCTCATTTAAAAAATATTTTTTGAAGGGTATAGAATTCTAGGTTGGGATTTTTATTTTTTATTTTTTTTAGCACTTTGAGGTTATTCTACTGTCTTCTGGCTTCAATTATTTCCCTTGTAAGTTACCAGCTTAACAGTTGATACTCCCTTGAAAGTAATCAACCTTTTTCCCTGATTGCCTTCAGGATCTCCTCTTTATTTCTGTTCTGTGTCACTATGATATGTCTGTGTGCTGGCTTTTTTTGTTTGTTTGTTTTTTCTGATCCTGCTTGAGATTCTTTGGGTTCCTTGAATTATTATCTTTTATCAATTCTGAAAGATTTTCAGCTATTATATTTTGATTGTCTCTATCATTCTCTCTTTCTTTCAAAAGCTCTGATAACATGTCAGACCTGTTGTTGTGTCCACCATGCCCTTTATGTTTCTTAACCCATTTCATATTTTCCAGTCTTTTCTCTCTGTGTTACATTCTGGTAATTTCTTCAGAATTACAACCAAACGAATTTGAGGAAGAACCTCTATTTGGTTCTTCAAGAAATGAAAATGAATTTTAAAAATCCAACAGGTGGATTAAACAGACATAGCTAAGGAGAGACTTTTTAAACTAGAATCTCAGAATGTTTGCTTCTACTGGCTAACTTAGGGATGGTACCCATAGTCCAGAGCCATGTTAAACTAGATTTTCAGCTTAACGTTTTTTTGACCAGTGTGATGTTTGCTGCAAAACTTAATGAAATTCACTGATTTGTGGTTACAAATTATCAGTGATAAGTTTTCCCAACTTCTATTCAGTGCCAAGGTAAAAAACAGGCAGTTTTCTTTAACCCTTTGGTGGGGTTGGGGGAGGAACATTTTATTTCAAGTTCACTGTTATGGTGAGGGGTGGTTCTTTGGGATGTCAGCTTTATGGGCTGGGGTCTCCTATTTGACCCCTCTTCTTGAACAGGCCCAGCACTTTCTTCTCTATCCCCATGTGGACTTGAAAATGGAAGCTCATAATCCTAGCCCTCAGGGCAAAAGCTGGCTTCAGAGTTTTCTTTACCTCTCTGGGTTTTTGCTTGGATATTTACATTTTGCATAACTTTAGCAGCTGATTTCAGCAGGCAAGCACTTACTTAGTCTGATGCTGCCAGAAACAGGTGCATAACTTTCTTATATTCTTTTTTTTTTCCTAAGATTTTATTTTTAAGTAATCTCTATACCCACGGTGGGGCTCAAACTCAAAATTCAAAGACCAAGAGTCACATGCTTCACCAACTGAGCCAGCCAGGTGCCTAATTTTCTTATATTCTTGACAACACTATTTCCTCAACGTTGTTGCTGAAGATCCATACCTAAGAGTTTAAGGTATGTTACAATACATATTTGGTAGAGGGGGATGGCAGCCCTTCACCTTCCTTGCAGTATCATGACTTCCTTTTTGGGAATAAACATAGAAATTGTGGGGGCGCCTGGGTGGCTCAGTCGTTAAGCGTCTGCCTTCGGCTCAGGTCATGATCCCGGGGTCATGGGATTGAGCCCCGCATCGGGCTCCCTGCTCAGCGGGAAGCCTGCTTCTCCCTCTCCCACTCCTCCTGCTTGTGTTTCCTCTCTCGCTGTCTCTCTGTCAGATAAATAAATAAAATCTTTAAAAAAGAAAAAAAGAAATTGTGTTGGTATGATCTAAAGTTACTAGCCTATATGTGGGTAGTAGGTTTTTCATTTAGAAAGTAGTTTTGAATCCCAAATTTGTAGGAATTTCTTCCCATATATGTTTATATACTGATTAAATTTAACACAAGTGACTCTTTAGTAATGTTAGAATATATTTCTATTGACCAGGACTTCAGTTGTTCCTTTGAGAAGATCAGTTATAATTCTTTGTTTCACTTTTTCCAGGAGATTCTGCTTTCTGCAGGAGAAGTGGGGTTCGGTTTCATCAGGGGTGCCACTGCTAGTACCCAGCTAACCCTGACTGCCTCTGATGAACCAGGTACTGCACTTTCTGCCATGTGTCATTACAACAACCCCATGAGACAGAGAATATTGTAATTTCCTTTTAACCCTGAGAAAATGGAGGCTTTAAAGAGTAAGCAACTTTTTCCAGGATACCCAGCTAGGAACAGGAAACTAGGACTCAAATCCAAATAGTTTAACTTCTGATTCCTTGCTCATATGCTTCTCCTGTCTTGCCTCCCTGGGGAACATGACATACACTTTATGTACAGGTGTAGTGGGTATATATTTCACAAATAATCTTAGTTTTGTCACAGAAGTCTCTATGGCCTTAGGAGAGATCCTTAGCTTATTTCCTGTCACAGCTGATACTGTAACATAGATTTTTATTCCTGAAATGTCTGTGTGAAGTGACGGGTAGCATTCAGTCATCACATGGTGTGGTAGGAGCTGCACACCATGCTAGTCGCTGGCCACACAGCTGCACAAGGGGCTCCTACACAGAAAGCCAAGAGTAATGGGGGAGACAGATGCCAGTGATGTGTTGTGAGAGAACAGGTAGGGCCCAGAGGAGCATGGAGCACCGCTCACCAGGGAAGCTGTAAGGAGATTCTGGAAGAATGTACGTGCGGACGGGACCATGCTATATTAGAGGAGGTGCATGGTGGCGTGGAGGTTCAGTGTGCCTGTGAAGCAGACTGCACCTGGGAGAAGTGGGCTGTACCTGGGGCAGCGGTCTGTGAGGGTCGGCAGGAGAGCTTCCCAAACGTGCTGGACTCCCCACCCCCATGTTTCCCCTTCAGCGAGCCTGCAGTGGGGCCCTGAGAACAGTCTGAGCAAGTTTCCAATGCTGCTGACACCGCTGTCGAAGAGCCACAACTTAAGAAGCACTGCCTTGGAGGGACCACCCCGTGGGTGAAGGAGAGCACCACAGCTAGCCAGGTGAGTTCAGCACCCACTCCCAGCCCCAGCTCCATGGCCAAGGCCCACACCAAATGATGGGCTGCCCCTTCTTCAGCTGAGCTAGGTAGAAACTTCCAAAAGTAACTTTACCAGGAAATTAAGAATTCCATTGAATTATAAAGACCTAAAAAATGTTGTCATTTACCCAAAACTCACTTAGGCATCCTCACAGATGTCTCATTTGCTCCACAAACACCTAAGCACCTATTGTGTGCCACCCACTCCACAAGCCACTGGAAGGGCAGCAGGTGACAAAGCTCCACCGGCCTAGCCTTCTGTCCAATACAGTGGCCATTAGCTATTTAAACCTAAATAAAATTAGAAATTCCATTCCCAAGTTGCATTGGCCACATTTGAGTGCTCAGTACCTATATGTAAATAGCAGGGCAGATACAGAGCACTCCAGCACAGAAAGTTTTCTGTTGGGCAGTGCTGGTCCAATGGGCATTTAAAAATGCACTGAGTTAGCTCTAAGGGAGCAGGGTGAGGGTCGTTGAGCTGTAGAGTAGATCTCATGCAGCCTGAGCATTGTTGATGGAGTGGTAGTAGAACAGGCTGGAGAGGAACAGGTAGGAGTTTGCCTTCCATTCTAGTGTCTCAGTTCTTTTCCTTCAATTCCACACTCATGTGTGCCTTTCAACAAATCCCTTTCTTTAGTGTTCTTGAATGTGACTCATCACAATGAAAGAGCACCATCTAGAACTGCATTCTGCAAACTGTTCTGCAGAAAGATGTCAGGAGGTGTCCCCAACCTCCCCTGCCCCAGGAGAGACCCACAGTGCCCATGGACACTGACGGTTCTGACCAGTCCTGCAGTAAAGGAGCCTTTACGATCTTATTTAAGTTAGGTTTCCCCAACTTACAGGGCCATGTGATACAATCAGCTTGTGATACACTTTTGGATCTTAGTTTGAGGAAAGCAGACTAGAACATGCCTCTTGTACACTTTGTCTTATTTTGCATTATTTATTTGAAAAGCCCTTTGTCAGAATGTGTTGTGTAGATGAGAGTTCCTTGCTCATTTGAAAGGCCATGGAGGACCCAGACATCCCCACATGTCCTGCCAGCAGCCAAGCCATCAGGCCTCGCCAGCTACGCAGAGAGAGCAGGCAGGCAAGGGGAGCAACATGTTCTTTTATTGATGCAAGTAGGTCCAGTAACACCAACAACTGACATCCTGCATTATGGTACAGCTTTGTACTCAGAGCTCATCTCAAAATACCAAAACATCATAGGGTGTGTATCAAATTGGGAAAATAAAGTAGCAAACATAGACACTGTATCCCATAGGTACTAGATGACCCAGTGGAACGCACACTGACATGAAAGCTCCTTAACGCAAGACGGAAAGTGTTCTAACATTGTATTCCAAATATATATTCTCAAGTTTTTAGCCTTTCTTTGTCTCAAATACATAAAGCAATATGTCCTATCAAGATACAATATGTACTATCTAGAATGTCTGAAAAGTGCGAAAACACTGTGACAATACAGTGTAAATATTCTTGCTCCACCCAGGGCTGAGGGCGCCCCTTCCTGAGGCCTCACCTCCACATCTCCAGGCTCTCCCAGGAGCTTTGGGAATTAGCAACTAACTGCAGGCTCCTGTGGGAGGAAGCCAGGTGTGCGGAGAGCAACAAGGGTGCGTAGCTCCAAATCTGCTTGTGCAGAATGAAAGCCCCACTGTGAGGGAGAGAGAATCCGAGCGGTGGCCCGCCTCTGGCTTTTGAGGAACCAGGACTCGCCATCCCACAGCCAGAAAGACAGAAAATGGGAGTGTACTCAAGTTTGGATGTGGAAAATACTTCCAAATGCTGGGCAGTTTTATGTGAGTGGGCTCCAGCAGTCGGTCTAATTTTCTGTTTCAGATTCCCTTAGGGGAGCCCCCCAACCTAGAGGAACGGAGGCGGCAGTCCACTAGAATACCAATTTGTGAGTTGCTTCTTTTCACTTTGTAGTGGAGTTTGAAGAACTGCTTTAAATGTCCCCATCCTCATATGCTCGTCATTACAGCTCAGTGTACCTGTTACAGCCTGGAAAACAGACAATTCCATCACCTTCCCCCTATATTATTTTAGATTTTCTCTTTTCCTAAAATGTAGTTGAACAATTTGCCAGACGTATTCCAACAGAAAATATGCTGCCAGGTATCCCCCTGCCCCTCCCCAATCCCCTAAATCCCTGATAAAGGAAAATGAAAATGTAAACGTTGGAAAGCCTGTACTCAAGGTTTGCTTCTAGAAGTATGCAAATGAGGCCCCCTGGCCAGCCAAGCCCTTCTTGCTGGAACCCCTCTGGCCTAGGCTTTGAGGGCAGGTGCCTTGTGGCCCAGGGCAGAGCTTTCCTGGCATTTCCCCGGCGGCACTGGCTGCCTGAGGGCTAAAAGAACGGAGTGGGAGACCGGCCCTCCAGTACTCTCTAAGGCACTAACCCCGACATCAGAGACACTGGCTAGAAGGGCGTCCAAGCAGGCAGGGCTCACATTGGTTTTGGTTGGGTTTTTTTTTTTAATATTTTTTCATAAGATGTTAATAATCAAAAGTAGAAAATAAAAATCTACATTTCATTAGAATAAGATGTTATCATGGATGCCATCTCCCATGATACTCTTTCCCCACCCCTCCCCGAAGCAGGGCCCTGCCCTGTTATTTAAAATAAACGACAAAAAAAAAAAAAAAAAAACTTTGTAAGTGCCAAAGGTTGATGCATGAAATAATTTTTTTTTTCCATAAAAGTTATATACAAAATGGACCCCAACCAGTGAGGCCTCCTCATCTCAACCCTTATCAATCAAGATTAAAACTCAGTGCATGTGTGTGCTTCATCCAGCGTCGGCAGGCTGCATCCGTGCCTTCAGGCTCTGTTAAGGAGAGTGGTCCTAGAGGTAGGCAGGGCACAAGGAAATGGTGAGGTGGTTGGGTTGGCAGGCCCTTCCCCGAGCAGGCAGAGGGTAGGCCACGCTATTTGGGGGGGACCGGGATTCTAAGAACCAGCCATCAGGGGAAGGGTCAGGGACACTCAGACCCAAGTCCTCGGCCTCCCACTGACTGGCAGCCTGTGTGGAGTTACCCCTGGCTGCCTTTCAGAAGGGCAGATCCATCATGCTCCCCAGTCCTCTCCCTTCCTGTAGGCCCAGGCATAGGACTGGTCTCAGAGGCTCACAGGCCTGTCCCTGGGGTTTTCTTACCTGAGAGTCTTCCAGCTATCTTTTTCCATGTGGTTTTCAGGACCTTCACTTTCAAAGGAGGCGATGAAGAGAGCTGAGAGATGAAAAGCTCCTCAGAACCCATGTGCACGTACAGTCAGTCTGCCTACCACACGTTATCCCTTCCTTTCTAGGGGAGCAGCTGGGCCCAGGCAAAGACAGTGACCTCTGGTCTGAGCTTTTCCACAGGTCTCTGTTGCCTGGGGTTCCAGGCCCCATGAGGTCTAGAGCTCCCAGCTTCCTGCTTAGGGACTGAGAAATTTCCTGGTTCTACAGCACGAACCCAGCCCTATTCTGGCTCCCTCCCAGAGCCCCATCTCTCGTCTTCATCCTGTTCTCTACCCACAGCCCACCCTCATGTACTCACCCATGTGGGCTGAGCTTCCCCTGTGTAGCATGGGGACAGTGATCAGGCCTGCCTCCCAGGGCAATGCCATGAGGGCAGACGCCCTGGATGTGGGGGAGTCAGGGTGACATGTACAGTGTAGGGAGGTGGGTGTGCTGCCATGGAGAGCTGGGCCTTACCTTCCTCGCTGTAGATGGGTGCCGTGAGCAGGTAATTCTGAATCTTCTTGTCCTTCTCAAAGGGACACTCTACCTGAGTCCATGTCATGAACTCATGGATCTGTCTGGAGATCTCCCAAAATTTCTGAAGATAACAGAAGACCAACTGGCTGTTCATTTGTCACCTTAAGCTTGAAATCCTTGGTTAGGACAAGGGATATAGGTTCTGATTTCATTCTGCATCCCAGCAAGATGGGACAGTGACCCTACTCAGCTGACTTTGTGGCCACGGCAGCACCTGATGCAACATCAGAGCCAGTAAGTGTCCCTAAGACCACTCTGTCCTGCCTAGGCCATCAGGCTGCAGCGAGGTCTGTGCCTCCCCTATGCAAGACCCAAGAAGGCCCCATCTGGGACTCCAGGCTGAGGCAGGTATGCCAGCCACACCCAGCAGAGCACCAACCAGAACATGCCATGATCTCTGTTCAGGGCCTGTGTAAGGGTCCCTAACGCCTTCCTACCCTTACCTGTGTGAGGTCAACCCTGGACAACCCCACTTCCCCTACACCTCCCCAGTCACTTTTGTCCTACTTTCCACCCTTCGCTTCCATCTGGAAATCTGCCGCCGCCTCCTCCCTGCTCAGGTCCCTTCTTGCCTAATGAAACCTCCAGGAGCAGCCCCTTCTCGGTCTCCCTATTAGGGTCAGTTTGGGGACCAGGATCCTGGGTAAATACAAATTTCCTGTGGCTCCAAGCCCTATAACCAGATCTTCCACCCAGAAGGATTTGGGGAACCCACCCTGGAGCTTTCAGTCCTAAAGGCTTTCTGCGACAGGGCCACTGCCTTGGAGTGCTGGTGGCCCAGGTTCTGCCTGCCCTAGGATGAGGCTGAGGGTCTGTTCTGCCTTGGGTTGGGCAGTCTGGCCCCCTTTCCCCTCAGACCACAGGGGGGCTGAGCTCACCTTGAAGTTAACATGCCCATTGGGCAGGTGGTTGGTATGGATCTTGTGCAAGAAGTAAATGTCCTTAACGAAAAGGTTGAATACAGGGATAACAATCTTCTCTCGGCTGCTGTTGGCCATCTGGGACCTTTGTGTGGCCCCCTGCAGGGCGGTGCGGTAGTTGCAGAAGTTGCTGGATGGGTCCATGTGATGCTGTGGGCAGACAGGAGGACGCGGTGGGCAGTGTGTTCTCCCTGCACCTGTGACTTGCTCAGAATGCCCCTTTGCAGAGTGGAAAGTGATGGGGAAGGCCCTTCCCCACTGGGCAGCCCTGGACTGTCCTCAGAAGAGGCCTCCTTTCTAGGAGTGAGCACCTGGCTCAGTACAGGGTTTGGGTCCAAGCATCATCAGGAGAGTTAAAGAGAAGTCTCAAAACTCACACACACACCTCTCCCCTGCCCTGCTGAGCCTGGGTCTCACCTTTTTTCCTTTCAAAACCTTCCTTGCCCCTCTACGTGGACCAGCACCTCCCAAACCTGATGGGCTCCATGAGACGTTTGCAGAAAGTGGATTCTGGGATCAAATACATCGGGGAAGGCTGCAAGTGAACCTGCCTGTCCACTCCTGGGCCACCCAGATGATCCAGGACCACAGGAATTCAAGCCAGGAAAAGGCCAGCTGGCTTAGCATCACCCAGCACAGGGCTCACAGGCCCACTTTTGTCAAACTGTTTCTTAAGCACTCTCCAGAACTTGCTTTAGGCAATGCCAGTTATGACTAAAGTTCCAAAGGCCGAGGAGGGCTTCAGGTACCCACCTCCTAGAGCAGCCAGGCCAGCTCAACCTGCCCTACACCAGATGGCATTGTGTGCAGTGGGTTCTGAGCAAGGGGGCAGAGCATGATGGGAGGCCCACCCCTCCTCAGGCCAATGTAGGACGAGGCTGAGGTGCCTACCTCCAAGACATCAAACTTGGCCGTCTTGACTTTGGACCACGTTTTCTTCAGCCTCGCCACAGGACTGAGGTTCATGCCAGCTGCAGGGAACAGCAGGTAGGGTCAGGGCGGGGGTAGGCAAGCCATGCAGAAGCTGGACAGGAAGCCCCTGGGGCCTGGACACTCACAGATGATGGCCATCATGGAGTTGAAATTCCCGATGTTGAAGCACTCCCGGGCCACATCAATAAAGAACTCTAGCATGCGGGTCCGGTGCTTCTTCTTCACCACCTTGAGAGCAGCCAGACAGCCTCAGGGTGAGCCCACCACAGGAGCATCCCCTCCACCACCTGTCCCTGAAGGGCAGCCTGGACAGGAGCTACTCTGGGCCCTGAGCCATCCGACCCAGGCCTGGGGAGATGCTCGAGGGCTGCAGAGGCAGGAATGCAGCTGTGGCATTTTCGATGCTGGGCAGAGGGGCAGGAGAGCAGTGTGAGAGTACTAAGGGAGCCCCACATGGACTCCCGGACCGTGCTGGTGCACTCCACGGATGGGGGTCTCACAATCACTGTGGATTGGCCGGGGGCGGGGGGGAGGGTTAGGGGTAACAGGGATGTTGGTGGCCCTGGCAATGAAGGCTTCTGTCTCCACTTCCAAAGTTTCATCATCCAAGGGGTACAGAAGTCAGAGCCTCAGGCAGCCCTGTGGGTTCAGAGAAGTGACAGTGCCACCCCACCCATATGGGCCACGCAGCGCTTACCCGGCACACCTCGGTGGCCACTAACATGCTAAGGCAGTTGAACCAGTTGTCATAGGCCTCCAGGCTATAGGTCTTGGTCAGGTCCCCTCGGCACTGGTGGAACACGACAGGTCACAGGGAGTCTGAGGACCCTGCCAGCAGGTGCAACCCCAGTCCTACCCCCAGAAATGAGCGGGAGCCATGGCCAAAAGAGACTGAAGACGATGGTGGGGTGTGGGCAGCTGGACAGGTCCAGGTCTCCCAGGACGCCCCCTCCCCAGGCTCCTGGGAACACTGGCCCCCTTCCAGTATGTATCACCCTGCATTGCTGTCTGCTGACCCTCTGAAGCAGGTACCAGGACAGACCCATATCCATTTGGTTGTGAGGCCCCCACCTCCCATGGGGTATATATAGGTACCAGGCCCACCCTAAGGCCACCCCAGAGCACACAGCAGACCCTCACCCTGTGCTTGTCCCGAGAGTCCATGTGGCTGACAATCTGCATCAGGTCCTCAGGGTGAATGCTGCTGACCCTCTCCTAGGATGGGCAAGGAGATAGCACAGGAGGGTGACAAGCCTGCCATTTTTGGGCAGGCCCCACACTCAACGTCTAGGCCACATTCAGAGTAGTAGTCAAGACCTTCTTGCAGGCGAGTACCACAGCCCCGCCTTGGTCAGAGCACCCACCCAATGGGCAGGCCCTGCCTGCCCCCCCCCCAAGTGTAACCCCCCACCAGGGGTCTGAAAGACCCTCCCCTGGGAAGGGAGGAAACGGCGCTTCATGGGACTGAGGCGGAAGCCTTGGGGCAGTGGCTGCTAGGTGCAGGGTACCTTCCCAGCCCACAGCACAGGCAAGATGAGGTGACGGTGGGGGGAACTGGCTCTCCCCCCAAGCCCTTCACCTCCTGGGCCAGTCCTCCATCCAGGGGCCACTGCAGTTCCCAGCACCCCAGCCCCTCCCATGTACACAGGGCTGCTGTGATCCGGGGACCCAGAGGCGGTGGTTGGAGCTGGCAAGTGGGCTTCACCTGACACCCCCGTCTGGCCAGCTGGGGAGGCCCCGCAGCACTGTGTTGAAAAAGATGCTGGGGGGGTGGGGTCCAGTGGCCTTGAGTGAGCACTGGTGAATACACCCCCACCCGAGGCAGGGCACACGGCAGCACTGACCAGCTCAATATGAGTCAGCTGCTGAGCCAGCACCAGGGGGTCGCAGCACATGCCCAGGATGTCCTTCTGAGTGGCTGGTGGCTTAGCCTTGAGGACAGACCCTTTGTCCATGGCTGGTGAGCGGAGCTTCTCCCGCAGCTCCTGAAGCTGGTTTCGGGCAGCTAGGGACAGCAGCAGGCTCTGTGTCATTTGGGCAATGGCCTTCTTCACTGTGCCGTTCTCCTGTGGGGGCAGGGGACAGTGAAGGTGCTGGTGTGGGCTGACAAGACCAGCACCTCTCCCAAGGAACCTATCTCCTAAGGATATGCCTAACTTTGAACCCACATCCCTACTCAAACCTGCCATGAGCATTTGGGCCTTTGAAGACAGAATGAAATACAGTGTGAGCTGCTCTGAGTACAGCTGAGGGTGGCTTAGCTGGCTACCCTGTGGGGATGGGAGCTGAGGGCCAGGCCAAAGCCAGGGGTAGGCTTCTGGGTCTGAAAACCATGGCTTTCCCCAGGGGTGTCCAGCTGAGAAGCTACTATTGGCCTTCCCACAGCTGGGGGGGTGGGGGGGGGAGGAGGTTCGTCCACAGTAGGGAAGAGAGTATCTGGAAGGGCTTCCTGCAGGACCAGGAACCTTCACTCCCTGGGTGGGAGCAGCCCTGGCCCTGCCCAGAGCTCTCCCTGGGCTTTCTGAGCCCTCCAGCCAGACAAGCTGCTGAGCACACAGCACTTCCCAGGTTTCCTGTCTCCACAAAAGGCCAGGAGTGTGCTGGGGGCCAGAAATGCAGGCAGGTTCTTACAACCTCTTCCTAGGTTCCCACTCCACTCACCCCAAACCCAGGAAAGGGTGAGGCCTGGGCTCATTCCAGCTCACCACTCAGGCCACAGGGTCTCCCATATGCAGAGGGTGCCGAGGGCAAGCCTGGCCCATTGCTGGACAGCTGAGCAGTCTTCTTGTGGGGAGGGACACAAATGGAGCCACCGAGCAGTCATCTTGGAAGGGTGACAGCACAGAAGACCCACCCTCCTATGAGAGTCGACCCCCTCCCCCCAACATATACCCAAGGAGCTCTGCCAGGGTCCAAGGAAGACCTCACCTCATCACACTGTGTGACCCGGTGGGTGATGACCTTCAGTTCAGCCATGGCCTTCTCATCCTGGAAGTCGTAGGGGAAGGCCTCTGTCCATTCCTTTAACAGCTGTACAATCTTGGCTGAGAAGGACTTCAGCTTGGCCTGGGGCAGCAGGGCATAGAGTAAAGTCACCCTCCAGAACGGACAACAAGATGACAAGTGATACCAGCCTCCCCATCTCCCCCACACCCATTACCACCTGCAGGACCTACCCTCCCCCCGGCATTGGGGTGAGGGTGCTAGGTAGTGACATCCCCCACCCTGTCCACCTGTGGTTTTCTTGTACCCGCTTCGTTTCCTATTCCCCTTAGTTCACCTCTCTTTCACTTAAATAAATTCATTTTCAAAAAATTCATCCTCACTACCATGACATAGAAAACTAGTTTCCTTTGCTGTAATTAGAAGTTACCCATTTAAAAGAACAACAATGAAAACCAAGCAAAATTATTAACAATGAGAGACTCTTGCCTGCCCCCTCTCAGTTAAAAGCAGGTTGGCAAGTCCTGGGAAGGGGTGCAGACACTCAGGCATCCCTCTCCCGGCTTCATGTCCTTAGAGATGGGCAGGCACCCCTGCTATTGCCCTGGGTCCACACACATGTAAGGTCTGAGGAAGGTGTGCCGAAGCCTTGGCCGCAGTGTCCCAGCTGGTTCTCAGTGCCCAACCCCACACTGTCCCTCTGAAATGACCACGTGCCCACACCCCTCCCGTGCCCACCACAGCTCCTCAGCACTGACCAGCTCCCTGCCTGCCTGTACTTGCCCAATCCAGACGGTTCTTGCTGCCCTGGGGGCCTCTAGCCACTCATCCCCACATCTTTTTGTCCACATCTGCCCCACCCCTGCTGAGCTGCCTCCAGCCGGCCTGATCCTGGCTACGTACCCAGCTGGTTCCCTAGCGATGGCACCTCGTGCCCTACAAGGCCTCTCCCAGCTGGCCGCCTCACTCCCTGCAGCTATTCCTCCTCGCCAGGGTCCAGTGCCCGCAGCATCCGGGAGGCCTTGATGGCACTCCCCCCAGATGACCACAGCACCCCACACTCAGCAGGAGCTAGAGCCTTGGACTCAAGAGGCCCTACAGTGCATGTCACCATGGACACAGCCTGGCGGGCTCACCCCAGGCTCTTCTCAGGCTTCTACTGTCCCCACGCTGACCTTCCACCTATAATTTCATCTCCCCGCCCACCCCACTTGGCCTTATTTTCACCTGTCTCTTCAGGAGCCTTTCCTAATCCTCTGCGGTCAGTGCCTGTCTCCTTCCACCCTGGGATGGCCTCCTCTGACAAGGAGACTTAGCCCGGAAGCCTGAGCTGCAAACCCGCAGGGACAGGAGAGGGAAGGTAGAGGACAAAGTCATCAGCAAACAGGGGCAGGACATGCTCTGCCGCAGCCCAGACTCGGCCCTGCCAGTTCTCGGGCCGCACACCTACCGCCCCATCTTCTGCACCAGACTGGGCTTCTAAAAGCCTCATCCGAAGCACACGCCCCCAGCCGTCCTGGCCACCCAGAGCCTGGCTCAATCAGAAGAGACAACAGGGGCAAAGAGCCCTACCGAAGTCACTGAAAACCACTCTGAGCAGGAGTCAGCCTGCGAGGGCTGCCCCCCGACTCCCACCCGCAGAGTGGTGGCTGTTCTGCCGGCTGGGGGCCTGGCGCTGGCCAGGGCTGCCGGCGGGGCTGTCTGCTGCGGGCCACTCCTGAGAAGAGGTGTGAGTGCCCACCGAGAGCAGCCACTTTCAGCATCCCATGAAGACTGCTTGGCTCTGTGTGTACCCCATGCCCCACGGGAGCCATGCCCCCGGGGTGCCAAGCGGGCCAGAGACAAGCCAACCCGGCCCAGTCAGCCAGACCCATCGTGCCGGCGTACTCTGAGCCTGCTTCTCTCCCCAGCGTGAGCCGGGGGGAGCGGGGATGCAGAGACAGGTAGCCCCCATCAGCACCTTTACCTTCTCAGACCCCGTCTCCAGCTGCTGCCTCCGCTCCAGGCAGATCTGCCCCACACGGGCCAGCAGGTCATGAGGGGGGATGAAGACCCGGGAGCTCAAGAGAAATGTAAAGATGTATGTCCTCTGAAGAAAAGAGACCAGGAGAGAGGAGGAAGAGTAGGTCATAGCCGGTGTGGCCCCCTCCAGGTCTGCTCAGAGCCTGGCTAGCCACCTCCCAGGCCCAACGGCACCATCCAGCAGCCGCGCCTTCTCCTGCGCGCCTTGCTGCACCTCGAACGCCCTTTTCTCTCACGGCTACCCAAGTCCTGCCCCCCCCAGCCCCCCACAAGGCACAGATCAGATCCCACTTACCGGCAGCTCCGGGGTGCGCCCCTAACAAGCTCAGCTCCCAGCAGTCTTGCTCTGCTGGGATTCTCCCCCACCCTCGGTCCTTCCCCACGAGGGGAGAGAACACCCAAGCCTGGATGTTGGTGGGATTCTCCCAACCTGGGTGAGCCTGTCGCCTAGTCCACAGTGCCCCAGGGCCAGGCTCCAAGCGTGCTTCTCCAGGTCACCCCTGGCCTTACCCGGGGGGCCAGCCGGGGGCAGGGTAGGGCGCTCTTGGAGCCAGCACCCGGCAATAGGGGACCGCTCAAGCAGTCACCAGCCAGCTGTGGGCTTTATCTCCCCGCTGGCACACCCGGGCCGCTCTGTCCCACAGCCTGTGCCCTTGTCACTGGGCTGCCTGGGTCAGGTTCTGAGGGGTCCTCATGATCTGAACTAAAAGGGAGCAGGGCCCAGGGTTCTCTGAAGCACTTTGTCGGACACGGGTCAGCACCTGTGAGCTCTCCACACTGGCCCCTGCCTACGGACGGGTTCAACTTGGGAGTGGGGGGAAGCTGTTTGGGGCTCTCCTGGATATTCTACCCCTACATGGCTGCTGCAGGCTGGGGGGCGCCTAGGAACCTTTGCCTCCACTCTGGGCCCAAAGGGGCAGGTCTGGGCAAGCTGGGCCATGTTTGCTGAGAGCACAGGCCTGTGGAACAGGACTCAGGGCCTCAGGCCCTCACTGCCCTCATGCAGCCTTCAGAGGCCACTGGAGGAAACTCTCCTGGGAACAGCAGGGGTTCCTCTTAACCGCCCCCACCCCCACCCCACCACGTACACACACATTTCCCGTGTCCGGTCCCCAGGCTGAGCGGCACGGGTGCTCAGAGATCTCAGCTGGTCGGTGGCCCCCTTCTAAGCAGATGGCTCAGAAGTGTGATGACAGTCACCCAGGCATCACACCTTGGAGTTCTCAGCCAAGGCAAGAAGAGCACACAGGGAGGAGCCCTGCACTTCCAAGGAGCACAGAGATTCACTGGTGCGCATGCATCCCCAGCTGCCCACAGACATGGCGCAGGGGCAGTGGGGGAAGGCTGTGGGAGCTGGTGCCCAGCTGGGCTCGCCAGCCCTACCTTTCTGCTCTACCACCCCTTTACGCTCTCCTGGCAGGCCGCTGTGATGCCAGGGCATAGTGTCTGGGCGATAATCCTGGGTAACGGCTGAGGAGGTTCCGCTGGGACAGACCTGAAAGAGGAGTAGCTCCTCCCACAAGGCCACAGAGCGGTGCTGGGGTTGGAGGTGCCAGCCCCGGGCGCTGATGCCCTGCCCTAGGCTTCTTCAGGGCCTCAGCGCCGCTCTCCCCGGCTCTGCCACTGGTCCCCAGCTGCCAGGTCCGCACCACCAATAGCAGCCCCGGCTCAACTCTGGGAGGGTTTTCTAGTAGGATGGAGTAGACAGAGCCCCAGGAGGGAGGGAGGACGCCTGACATGTTGGGGGGGGGCCAGGAACACCCAGAAACCGAGTTGGCTCCAGCACCATTAGATAACAAGCCTTCGCAGTTTGACTCTCCGAAGGGAGCGGGCAGGCCCAACACCACTGCTGCTACGGGATGCCCCTTATCAGAGGCAAAAGGGAAGCCACACGTGACAAGGGAATCTTTCTAAGAATGTGCCCATGGCATCTTGAAATGAAGAGGGAGGATTTGAATTGCTGCCGAAGGCCAGTCCTGCCCACGCAGCCATGTGCCTTGGGGTCTGCATGCTGGCCAGGCATGGCGGGGCTGTCTCCCCTTTTTCTGGACTATGGCAGTTCATGCACAAAACAAACTTCCCAGCTCAGGGACAGGACACATGCTGGGTGGACCCTCACCAGGACCCCAAGGCGCCAGCCTTTCCCCTTAGACTCCTCATCCTCCCTGAAGACCCGGTCCAGAGCTCAGGCCCCTGTCCCACCCCCTGTGTATCTGCTTCCTTGTGCCATCAAGGCTCTCTCCCAGCTGCCCGGGGTCAGCCCGGAAGTCACTGCAGGCTCCTCTCCCCTAGGCTGGGGGCAAGGGGCAAGGCAGGAGGTAGGGCTGAGGCTCCCTGATGGCCTGGCCCTCCCCATCCCAGAAGCAACCTCCCCTGGAACCTGGGTGACCCCCACCAGTCCCACCCATCTCCAGGCCCTAGAGACTCACATCCGGGTAATAGTCCACTGTGGGGACCAGGTGCTCCATCAAGGCCTCCAGGGACCCAGAGATGAGGCGTCCCTCTTGGAAGACGAGGTCCCCTGAGCTGCTGGCCCCGCTTCCTCGCTCCCCCATGCCGGGCTGCCCCTGTCCACTACAGCTGGGCCCGAGTATGCTGGAGAAGACAATGGACGTCTGGGGCATAGTTTCCTGGGAAGAAGAAAAAGGCATCAGAGGCCCAGCCGCCAGGCCCTCCTCCTCCCGGGCCAGCCTGCATCCTGAGTGTGTGCAGGTATACAGTGCGAGCCCCAGCAGGGCCAGGAGGGGCACCCCACCCAAGGGTGGGCATTAGAGCTCAGCTCGGGTGGGCAGGCAGGCTCCTTGGCCTGCAGCCACCAGGTGTCTGATAAATGTTTCTTCAACACCTGCTCTGTGCATACGAGGCCTCGTTCCTGGAGCCTAGACACACAAAACCCTGCCCCTGGGGTTACATTCCGGTGGAAGAAGAGAAACTATGGAGGAGAACACGAAGCAATGTACGGGTGGTCAAGGCAGCCTCAGCTAAGATACCATTGGAATAGACTGATGGTGTTAGTCATGCAGCACCCTGGAATGAGAAAGGAACATTCTAGGCATAAGGGTTAGTAGGTGCCAAGGTCCTGAGGCCAGTGTGTATTGGAGGGAAGCAGCAGAGAGAACCGTCTGAGGAGTAACAAACCAGCCTATGCACACCTGGGGGCTAGGGAGCCATGTGCTCTTCCTCCACGTGAGACAGGAGGCAGGCGGACTCCGAGCACAAGAATGACCTGACTCAGGGTGACGGTCAGTATTTCTGCTGTGTGGAGACCCAGCAAGGGAGGATCTGAAAACCAGTTGGTAGGTTTTGTCATAACCCAGGAAGAGACCGCTCAGGTCAGGTGGTAGCAGAGGAGGGGAGCAGGGTCGACTCTGGATGCTGTGAAGGATGCTCTTGGGCCTGAGTTATTGACCAGCACGGGGAAGAATATGAGGGCGGTGTTTGGGGCAAGATCTGGAACTTGTTTTTGGACATGCTGAATTTGAAACGCCTATTAGTCTGACATGTCAGACAGCAGTCTGGGGGGTGCTCAGTGCCCCCAGAGCTGGGGCCACCCACAGGGTCCTGGCCTGGCCTCACACTGCAGCAGAGCCTCATGGAAGTCCTCCTGAGGTCTAGGGGAGTCTGCAGCCCGCCTGGGCCTCAGTTTCCCATGGCCCACGCAGCTGGGAGTGCCTGGGAGGCGCCGCACGGGGATGAGTGAGGCACATTTGCAGCCCGAGGCCTCTAGTGCCCACGTGCGTGCTCTCCCTCCCACAGCCAGAGGGGCCCGAGCTACTGGTTTGACCAGTCCCGCCATCTGCCCGCTTAGAGGGCAGGCCGGTCTGGGTCAGAGTGGAGGAGCGGGGCTTCCTGTGCTCGCTCCCGTGTCTGGTGAGCACTGGCCAGCAGGCACCACCGCCCCGCACCGGCCTCCCCAGGCAGCCGTGAGGCCCTGCCTCCCCAGAGGTGGAGGCCGCCCCGCATACGCCCTCCGTGGGCTTCCCAGTGCTCACCCCTGCTGCAGCTGCTCCCGGCCCTAGCCTGCTTTCTGACCCAAGCTGGCGCAAGCTTCTGAGCCCGTGTGGCCTCAGTTTCCCCACCGTGCGAGCAAACAGTAGTCATGATTATTTTAGTCATGAGAGGGCCCGGGGCCAGTGTGCTCTGAGGTCTACACAAGCAGATCCGACCACCACCCCACAGCACATCAGCTGAGCCTCACCTGAGGGGAAAAGTGCCCTCGGCCCAAATAACACAGGCTTACCTGCCAGTCACCCGAAGGCTGCCTTAGGAGTCTCAAAAAAATCCTCTGTAAGGAGAGTAAGAGCTCAAGGAAAGCCCGAGGGATTGACATGCCCTTGGTCCCCAGGCTCAGCTGCCCCACTTGGGATGGGGCTTCAGACTCACAGAACACACCGCTCAACACATGGCAGAATGCACATTCTCAGGCCCTGCCAAGTCAGAAACTCAGGCGCAGCCCTTGATCTGTGCCTTAGCAAGCTGTCTTGGGGTGGGGGCGGGGGGCCGCTTCTGAGGCTGCTCAAGTCCATGTGTCTTCGGCAGCCACCTGCCCGTGGCCAGCCCGGGAGTTATCACCCTGCTCCTCCCCCAAGGCTCCTCACCCTCACGGGGGTCTCAGTCCTCCAGTGCACCCCACCTACGCCCTGCCCAGCCCAGAAGGCCACAGGAACAAGCTGCCAGGAGAGGCTCATCCCTTCGGCTCAGGGAGCAGCTGGGCTGAGGACCCCATAACTGGACTCCCCAACTGCACAAGATCCCATATTGCCCATTTTTTCAATGACATCAATATAAGTTTACATAAACGCCCAGAAACATGTGGCCATCCACCACACCAGTTACAGAGTTTACTACAAGGGAGCTGGAGAAGGAGGAGACTTTCACTTTCCATTCTATACATTTGCAAGCTATTTGGTAACTTTTTTTTTTTTTAAAGATTTTATTCATTTATTTGAGAGAAAGAGAGCACATGAGGGGGGGAGGGTCAGAGGGAGAAGCGGACTCCCCGCTGCGCGGGGAGCCCGATGCGAGACCCGATCCTGGGACTCCAGGATCACGACCTGAGCCGAAGGCAGTCGCTTAACCAACTGAGCCAGCCAGGCGCCCTTTGGTAACTTTTCTAAATGGCACATCCATTTTGTCACTTTTAAAATAACTTTTTTTTAGTGCAAAGAGGCTGAGTTTTGAAACCAGCACTTTTTATAAAGGCATGTTAGAGAGGATGAGGTCCAGGGCTGGGCGTGTGGATGAAGGCAGGAGCCGAAGGACCACCGTGGGTCCCCAGAAGAGGCAGGCTTCGAGGCAGGGGTCTGGAACCCACTCAGAGAACAGGGAGGGCCCACAGGGGCTGTACAGGACCACCCCCGAATCTACCCTCCCCGGGGACCCCCCCCAGGGATGCTGCCTGCCCACATGTCTTCCTCTCTCCCCTCCTCTGTGCACCAAGCTCACGCGTCCTGGGGGCCTCTCAGTCCCTAAGAGAGCCCCCACCGCAGCCATGAGCACTGAGGGGTCTCCAGGTGCAATGCCAAGTGGGCAAAGACTTAGAGCACCCTCGGGCTTGAAGCCTACTCTGCAACAGCCAGCTCCTTGCCCCTGGCCAAGTCTAACCAGCCTCCACTTCTGCAGCCGTTAAGTGGGGCTGGGGACAAGCCCTGCGGAGCCCTCTACCTGCCTGGCATTTCCGCGGGCCACCGCACCTGGCCCCGTGGTCCCCTCTGTTCTTGCACGGGGCGTCCTCCCCTCCCATCCCAGCAAGAGCAGGAACTGCCATCACTGGCCACACTCCTGTGTGTCCACTGTCCCTGACTGGCCCCCTTCTCGGGGAAGGGCCACTCAGAGTGGCTCCTGTCTCGGGTGGGGGAGACACAGCAAGTGTCATCATAATGAGAAACCAAGCTCAGACAGAGTCCATCACACGAGCCATCAGTGACACCAATGTGAGCACCGAGTCATCTCGCTAATCCTCACGGACCCCACAAGAACCCCCACAAAACCCATTATTCTCCATACGCTGCAGATGAGGACAAGGCACAGAGAGACTAGGAGACCAGCCCGGGTCACACAGCTAGGTCGCGGCAGTGCCAGGACGGCCGTGAAGGCAGTCAGGGGGACCTGAACCTGAGCGTGGCCCGGCCACCTGGAGCTCTGTCAGGGTCCTCGACCTCTCGGAGCCTTCACTTCCTCATCTGGGGAATGGGCACAGGGTGGGCTACGTCCGAGGTTTGCTGGGAGGATGAAATGGGCACTTGTGTAAAGTGTGGCACGTGAGACGTGCTCTCACCGCCCCGTCCAGGAGGAGCCAACTCCACAGACGTGCCCGCTCAGCACCCGGCGCAGGCCGTGGGGGTTGCCCAGGACGCACAGGTCCCCAGGGGCCTCAGAGAGCCCGAGCCCGCACGGATGCCCTCAGGCCAGCGCGCTGCCCGAGCTCGGCAGCAGCACCACCAGGGGGCTGGTGCGCGGGGTGCCTCGGCCCCGGTCGGACTCACCGGTCCTCGGGAGTTGGGAGTTTTCGATCCTCTCAGAAAGCGGCTCTGCTCCAGGCGAGGCTCAACCAGCAGCACCTCCACCGGCCACCTCGCAAAAATGCAGGACGGGTTCCAGCCCCGGCCCGCCTGCCGCGTCAAGACGGCGTTTTTGTGGGACAGGCTTGGGCCTTGGAGAGCGTTCGCCTGCAGGTGAGGAGAGCCTGCCTCCCCCCGGGTCAGTCCCGCCGCCGGACTCCAGAAGCACCTGGGGCGTTTAAGAAAACACTGCCCACCCGCCCCCAGCAATCCTGACTTAACCGGACTTGGCCGGGCGGTTTTCAGGGTTTTCTAGGGGAAAATGGGAGCAGGGGGTACAGGGGGCCTCTCGCTCACCTCTGCTGCCCTTGGCTACACCCAGACACGACCGGAGGCTGTGGACACTCGGAGGAGAGCTCTGGAAGCCTCCTGAGGCCAGGCCCAGGACGGGGGAGGACGGAGCCGGGGTGGGCCAGCCTTCCACACCGACTTCCCTGGGGCCCGAGGCTGGGGCCCACCCGGACAAAGCAGCAGCCTGTTGCGGGGAGTGGGAGATGGACTCACACTCCCCGCCTCCTCCGCCCCTTGCGGCTCCTCCTCTTCGGGCAGGAAGGCAAGCACCTGCCAATTATAGACGTGGCTCACAGAGAGGCAGGTGAAAGTGATTGCCCGCCTCCTGGCAGCTGGGCCTCACGAGCTTCCCACCGTCCTCACGGGGCCAGGTGAGCGCAAGGGCAGGCCCGGGGCCCCGGTACCCAGGCGCAGGCGGGAGAGACCCGGCCCCGAGTGTAGAGGCGGCAGCCACGGGCCAGCGCGGGCCGGCTCGCGCCTGGTGTTACTTGCTCTCCGGGAGCGTCTACGGGGGAGTCCTGCCTGCACCTGGGCCCCAAGTCTCAAAGGGAGCCGGGGGACCAGGGGGCCAGGGGACCGGGGGGCCAGGGGACCGGGAGAGAGGCCACGCCCACTGCTCCTGCCCTGGGAGGGTGGCACCGTGGCGGCTGGCGTGGGATGGGGGCAAGCAGGGAGGGCTGGTCCCAGGGACCCTCCGCTACCTGCCACCAGCCGTGTCCAGGAGGCTGGCCGTAGGTGAGGCAGGCCAGGTGGGCCAAGCAATAAGCTGCACTGTCAACCTCTCCATCTTTGGGCCCCTTCCCGGGGCTCCCCGCACCACTCCGCTCCATCTGCCATACGTGCTGTTGCTCCCCAGAACAGGAAATGGCTACAGTGGGGTCCTGCAGCTACCCCTGCTTCAGCGCTCACTTCTGCTCCCCCTCCAAGGCCCAACAAGGGACATGACCTTGGGAAACCCCCGGCCTCCTGCCACTCCATTCCTTGAATGCTCCTCGTCTGCACCCCAACCCGTGACCACCCACCCACACCTGCCCAGGTCCTTTCATGGGGGTTCAGGTCTGGGACTTCAGTGGGAGAGTCCAGAATGGAGTCAGGAGACACACACTGTCTCAAGGACAATGGGGAAGCCTCTGAGCTGCTCTGAGCCTGTTTCTTCTGCTCTCAACTGGGTATAGTTTCTTGCCCACTTCCCTGGCAGGGTGGTGGTGAGGGCTAGATGAGAAAATGAAAGCCAGTAGCCCCGGGAGCAGTGCTAGATGCCACCACGGGCCGCCACCTCTGTGCCTGACCTCAGTGACCTCAGTGATACCTGAGTGACCAGCACTGGCTGCCACCGCTTCTGACCTCCAGCCCCTGGCCCAGGGCCTCACCCCTCAGCAGGCCACATGACTCCTGCCCTCAGCTGTGGGTTCTCGCTGAGGCCACGTTCTGTGCATCCGTCCAGGCTCCACGCACAACCCGGAAGTCAGGGGGGCCAGGTTACACCGCAGGGGTGAGCTCGGATCAATGGGACATGGGAGGCAGAGCTAAATTCCCCTTCCTCACCCCAGATGGACTGTTCGAGTTAGAAAAGTTTTACAGAGCCTCTCCAAAGACATCCAGTGAGAGGGAGTCCTATAGGAAGGCACCCCACGCATCCATCCCCTCCCGCCTGCTTCCTGGGGACCACGCTCCCCAGTAGGTGGCAGACACGTAAGCTTTGGCTCACGCTCCAATCTCTGAGGAAGCTGGGCTCAGAGAAGAGCATCCATTTGTCTCGTTCCTGTCCCCCCGTGCCACGCCCACAATAGACACATGCTGATGGCCGAGCTTATGGGACAGGGCACTGGCCCCAGAACTTCACAGCAGGGCTGGGGAGTGCAGGGGAGAACGCCCAGAGGACGGCTCCGGCCCAGGACAAGGGCTCGCACGCCAGGCCGTGAGAGTACAGAAGATCACCCCGGTCTCCGGGTTCTGCTCGCCCGGCCACCGACTGCCTGCACGTGGTCCTGGACGCCTGGGGCGGTCTGGAGCTCTGCATCCACGCAACTCAGATCGAAGGCCCCTTTTGGGGACCCAGCCAAAGTACTTCGCTTCTGAGTAGCTGCAGCTGCCCCGCCTCTCGCACACGCTCCCCCTCCCCGCGCACGGACAAAAGGACAAAAGCATCAAGAGTGTGCACTGAGGGCCCAGGAGGAGGAGAGGGCAGCACAGCGGGTGGGGGCAGCTGGTCTCAAAGACTTGGAGAGACTAAGGGGTGAGCACACGGGCAGCCCCGGTGGCCCGAGAGACCTGGCGGAGATGGGGAAAGAGGAGTTTTCGTTTTCTGTAGAGGATTATGAATCAAATTCCCTCGTGCAGCCTCTTCAAGAGACCTCCGCTGGAGATGTGAGTGCCACCCACTGCCACAGTGTTTCCTGACGTGGCGCCAGCAAACTGGGGCCCTTCAGGGTGCGTGCCCCTCCCTCGGGCAGCAAAACATAGAGGGCCACACGTGTGCAAAAGCCAGATGTGCCCTGGGAGGGACAGCCATGCCCCGTACCTGTGTGCACCTTCTGTAACCTGGGCCACAGTCCTTCGACTCACAAACCCCAGCGGTGCCCAAGACGGCCTTCACAGACCCTGCACGCCACGGCCGTCTCCCCCAGAGCCCCCCGGACTCCTGGGAGCTGCAGCTCTGGCGGAGGCCCAGATCCTTCTAGGCCAGGGCCTCACTACGACAGCCAGAGCCTGCTGTGAGCACCCAAAATGCGCCCATCACTGCGTGTCCCATACACCCATGTCCGCCCAGGCCTGGGTAAGGGTCACCCTCCTTTCTGAGGGCTTTTCCTGCTCCCTGTACCGAGCCGCCCCGCGAGGCCCAGGGGAGCCTGACACCGCCCAGCAGTCTCGTAAAACACTCCCCCAGCGGACGAGCTGATGTCCTCACCGACAGTTTACTTGAACATACTCGGGGAGGGAATATAAAGGACACTGACTCTGGAGAAACATCCAATGACTGCGCTGTGTGCCGAGCCGTCCGCGTTCACGGCTGTCCGGGCAGCCCCGGCCACCTTCCTGGAGATGTCCGCGTGCCCATGGTCTGCTCTCCCACGAACAGGCCCTCACCCCGGCCTCCCAGCCCTGGAGGGAGCCTCTAGATCATGGCTGCACCCCCCAGGGGCTTCACTCAGAGCCGCCAGATGCGGCAGGAGCCTCATCCCGGGAGGGGCAGTGGCCTGCCCCACTGCGGGGCTCCCCACACCAGCTCTGTCCCCAAGGCCTGTCCTGGGCAACGGGAGGCAGGGCTCCACCCGACCCAGGGCATCTGCAGGAAGCAAGCACTTCCTTCAGCCCCAGAGGGACTAAGGGAGGAACACAGAAGATAACTGGCTAACCTCAGACAGAGCCAACTCTGCCCTAGCCGATAGTGGGGACAAGAGCCCATGGAGGGGACAGTCCCCTGCACAGCAGGACAGGAACAGTGTCAGGCCTCCATTCGACTCTGAAGGGGAGAACGGGGATAGGTTCCCAGGACAGTCAGAATGTTAGAACCCCTTCCCGATTGTGGAGTCTGCAATTCTGGAAATTTCTGAGAAACACAGAAGCGGGGATAAGCTTTCTTTTGACTAACCTTCAAATATTTGTCATGAGGAGCTGGAGCCCGGCCAGAGGCTGGGCATCACACATCTCACATGATGCAATGCCCCCTAAGCCAGGGGGAGGCACAGAGACCCCCACGGTTCATCGCAGCACTTGTATAACGTTGCTCAGGTAGGTGGCGGTGACTCTGTCAGCCCCACATCCCTGCTCCTTCTCAGGACTGTCGTTCCTGCTCAACAATGTCCCTGGCTGGGGCCTGACCCTCTGAGCGTCAGAGGAAGGCGGAGGCCCTGGCCCTGGACACGTGGATAAATGCACACTCCCACGGCATTCTGCATGTAATTCCAGGGATTGATGGGTTCCCAGAAGTTCACCTACGGATGCGAAGTTAAGAATCCCAGCTTCTTGGAAAACGGGAACAAAATGGCCTTCGGGGCCCATCCCGCATGAGTGCCCAGGGACGTGCCCGGCGGTGGAAGAGGGGCCCCCGCCGGCCTCGCCTAGCCAGGCTTCGCAAGGGATGCTTCTTTTAGAGGCAGCACGTGGGCTTCTATTTTTTAACCTACTCAACAAAAACGAAGACTATTTTTAGCTCAGCAAGCTGCAGGGCATCACAATTAGCAACTGAAAATTACACATCTTGCCAGTCTCCCCTCTTTTGGCTGGAGGAGAAAGAGAGACAGAGAGACGGAGGAGGGGAGGGGGAGAGGGAGAGAGAGAACGTGCTCCTAGAGAGAGCTGGGTACCAGCCCTGTGGGCCACCCTGGTGGGCCACTTAACCAAGAGGGCAGCCTTTGGCAGAGATTTCAGAATGAGTGCATTCAGGGAGCTATCCTGGGTTGCATCCTGGTTCTAGAAAAATCCAGCCTTGGTGGGAACAGGCAGGAGCCCCATTGGCACTCAGAGGCTGCAACTGGGGAGAAAATCATGCTGGCTACTTGGACCAGGGCCAGCGACACACAGAGCCCAGCCCTGCTGGGGACTCTGAGGCAGCCAAGGTTGGGCAGGAGCACCATGGCCCCCATCACCCTTCTAGGGCTGTCTGCTTCTCTAAAATCATTTGCACTGGGGTGCGGTAGGAGGTGGGGTGTCCCACAGAACCCTTACTCCTTGCCCATTCATCCAACCATCCATCCAACCACAAATGTTACCGAAGACCTGCCTAGACACTGGGGATCCACCAATGAAGGAAACAAGGCTCTCTGTGCCCACGGGGGTGCCCACGGGGCCCCCACTGGAGCAGACTGTGGCTGCCATGCACAACGATCCATATCTATGGGTGTGCTATTAGGGGTTTGAAGGAGATCGGTGCTGTGGAAGAGGAAGAGGAGAAGGGGATCAGGAGTGTGGGGACAGAGCAGATGGTAACCTAACCAGGTGGAGAGACTGGCCTCCCTAAAAGAGACTTCTGGAAAAGGAAGAGCACGGTGAGCAGAGGGAAGGGCTGGTGCCAAGGCCTCCAGGCCCCAAGACCTAGGAGTCTTCCATCGCACTGCCTCCCTGGAAATCTTCCCTGGAGCATGTCTTGCTTGCTCACTCCCAACAAGTATTTTCCTGATTATCTTTCAGCCACGCTAAATGCGGCTCTATGCGGGGCTGCAGTGGGCAGGGCGCCCTCCCCGCCTTCCTCCACTGCCTACATGGCGCTCCGGGGAGACTCTTCTGGCGTTTGTCCAGGATGAAGCACCCCTTCCAGGAGGCTCTCCTGGGATCCGAAGCTGACCCCCTTGGGATGCAGGCTGGGAAGAGGAATGGCTGAGGGGACCCTCACTTTACACAGAAGGGAACTGTGAGCAGGAGGTTGCAAGACAAAACAAATTTGTAAATAAAATCCTTGTTTAAGGGGCGCCTGGGTGGTTTAGTCGTTAAGCGTCTGCCTTTGGTTCAGGTCATGGTCCCAGGGTCCTGGGATCGAGCCCCGCGTCAGGCTCCCTGCTCGGAGGGAAGCCTGCTTCTCCCTCTCCCACTTCCCCTGCTTGTGTTCCTTCTCTCGCTTTGTCTCTCTCTGTCAAATAAATAAATAAAATCTTTAAAAAAAAAAAATGCTTGTTTAAATGCATGCCCCCCCCAACACTTTTATAGGATTCCTTGCACACATGCAAAATCTTTTGGTAAACCTTTAGTGGATCCTTTGCAGCAAGGAAGATTTTTGCCTACTCTTTGGACCCCCTCAAGTCACAGCACCTGAAGGGGGCCAGCAGTGGGAGGGGGCTGCCCCTGCCAAGAGAAGGCCATCAGGATGGTGAAGGTGGCCTCGATTCTCTGGAATGTTATGACTCTAAATTATAACTAAGAATCTGCCCACTGGGGATGGCGGAGGAGTAGAAAGCTGCATGTTCAGCAGGTGAGCCAAGGGGCCCACCTCACCTCCCGGCTCTGCCACCCCTGGGGGAGGGGGAGGGGGCGGTCTCGGAGTCCTCCTGGTTTGTACTGAAGCTCAGGCGATCACACACACGCATTGTGTTTTCTGTGCCTGGAGGCTGTGGCCAGCATCTTGGGGCTTCCTCCCTCCCTCCAGCTGGGAAGCACAGGGCCAGACTGAGACCTCAGCCCCAGGCAAGACAGGCTAGGTGGCTGAGACAGGGCCTCCTTAGTCCCCCCATCATCCCACTTAATCTCCCCTATCCTGTGATCCTTCTGTTTCCCAAGTCACAGACCAGAAAATGGCAGCAAAGCCGGAGGGCCCGCAGGGGACAGACAGGTCACTTCACCATGGCCTCCGCAGTCCTACCCTCATTGCAGGGTGCTGGGGGACAGGAAGAGATCCGGAGGGTGCCCGGATCCCACTAACTGGCAGAAAACCCAAGCCCAAGAGCCCAGACTAGCTGGGAGCAGCTGCGTGCTAGACCCTTGGGCTGGCGGGGTTGGGGGCACAGTGCCTGCAGCCAGGGAGTGGGGAGAGGCAAGGGTGGGGCAGTCTGAAGGGAGACAGGGGGAGGGGGAGTATCTGCCCCAAGGGCAGCCACCTCCCCTCTCTGGTCCTCCCCCCTCTCCCCACCACCCTAAAACCCCTGTTATTCATGACAAGCTCAGAGTCCCTCCCTCCCTCTCCTCCTCTTCCCACTCCAGTTCCTTAGAGCTGGGGCTGCATCCGTGCGCTGGGCCTTGGAACACTCTCGGGGGGGTGGCCTCCCTCCCCTCCTGGGGCCTTCCGGCAGACAGACGGCGGGTGACCTGCCAGTGGCCAAGCCCTCGGGGCGTCATCTGCAAAGGGCACAGGTAACACCTGCTTGAGAGAGTCGGCCTGCTTAGCTCAGTCATTCCCATAGATTCTGGTGGGTACGAGAGCTTCCAGGAGCCAAGACCCTGCAAGCCACACGTGGCCCCAGCCCCCAGAGTGGCCCCAGGCCTGCCATCTGGCTCAGGGGGCTGGATCCCGGGCCACTGGGGAGCTGCTTCCTCCAGACCTGCTGCCCATCCTCCGGCTCCTCCACCCCAGGGATGGAGGACGGCCCCCAACAGCAGCGGGACAGAAGCAGCCCCCAGCCTGAATTCAGACACTCCTAAGGCAGGAACTTCCCACGGGGTGGGGAGAGGGGGCTGTCCTCCCCCTCCCCAAGCCCCAGCTCTCAGATCTTCCTAACTTTGAGCTGCAGCGTGTCTCCCTTAAGCACCAGGGAGCCCGGTCCTGTCTGCTGGGGCCACATGCTGCAAGTATATGGGGTCTGGCTGCAAGCCTGAGCTGGGCATCCAGCGGACTGGCAGTGAGGTCTGACCACCCCACCAGCTAGAGCCACACCCTCCTCTGCAAAAAACCACAGCGGGGACAGTAAGCATGCAGCGAGGCCACTAGGCTCAGGACATACTCAGTACCTGCTGATTTGGGTGGACTTGTCATCACAGTTACCTGCTGCCTTCCTAGACACAGATTATGGGGGCCAGGGCTGGCATCTCCCTGACCCCACCTCTGGGGTCCCTGTCGCCTCCCCATGCCCAGGACAGCATCGGGCCCCTCCTGCCCACAGGAGGAAAGTAGACAGAAGCTACGTCCTGCTTCCAGG
Source organism: Mirounga leonina (assembly GCF_011800145.1). Classification (NCBI taxonomy): domain Eukaryota; kingdom Metazoa; phylum Chordata; class Mammalia; order Carnivora; family Phocidae; genus Mirounga; species Mirounga leonina. Next base: position 17,184,353 of record NW_023270265.1, on the reverse strand, counting down.
CAGACACATCCGTTGACCTGGCAAGTGGGGCTCAGAGCTGGCTCTGGCCTCGGGGTGGCTGCTTGGCCCCTGCCCCGGGTTGGGGGAGTGGAGGGGGTGACACACCCCTGTGCACAGGTCCTCAGCCCTCCTCCCTCTGCACTCCCATGGACTTTCCAGCAGGGAAGTCCTTGGGAGGACCTGGCTGGTCCCATCCTTGCAGGTCGGGCCACAGGAGCACCCTGCCGCTCCCACCTGTCTGTCCACCCCGCCAGGTCCGCAGCAGGAGCTCTTGGAGGGCAAGGAGTGACAATTTTTTACATCAGCCAAGCTTCAAGAAATCACACCACGAAAGCCGTGAGGAAGGGCCATATTTACCTTCGCGTCCCCTGCGGGCCTGGCGGAGGGCTGCGGGCCGGACTCCAGCCAGGAGGCGGCTGCCATGGGAACCAGAGCCAGGCAGCACCTCGCGGGGCGCCGCCTCGACAAAGGCCCGGCCTAGGGGGCCATGCTGATAATTAAAGCTTTGTTACAGACGCAGGATTCATTTTTTTTCCTTCTGAATTCCTTCCTAGCACCAAATACTATTTGAATTGAGTGAAGGAATCTTGCCAGCTCGTCTTCACACTCCTAAATACAAATTCCGCCGAGCCCGGCTTTTTTCCTTGTTTTTTTCTCCCCCCCTCCTCTTTTCTCCCTTTCTGTCTAGTCAGCTTCTTCTGGTGGCTGCTCGGGAGACAAAATGTCATTGTCCACCAATAACCATCCCATTATTGAGCCTTGAGAGGCCCAGGGACAGAGCAGGTAGGATTTCAGAGAATCGCTGCCCTTTCCCGCAGGGCGGCCGGCTGGCACGCTGGCCTCCCACCCGGGCCACTCGCCCCTTCTCCTCTGGCCTCCTTCCCCCTTGGCCCATTCCACTGGATTCCACAGGGGTCACCCCAGCACTCCTGCCCGTGGGCGGCTTGGACTCCCGAGGCTGAGCGAGGTGCAGGCTGGGACAGGAGGATGCGCAAACTGAGATCTACTTGGGAGCCAGGCCTGTCATTTCTGGAAAGTCCTCTCAAGGTGCCCCATGGGCACAGATGCCCACCTCTACTGCACCCGCTCCTCTAGGGCCCCCTTTCCCCGCGGAGCAGCCACCCAAGAGGCTGGCACTCAGAGCCTGTCCCGTCACTAGGGCTCCGCCTGTCAGGTAGGAAGAGCCCAGGTTCCAGGAGGGCAACAGTGAGGGGACTGCATCAGAGCTGAGGGTCCTTGAGAGGCAGGGAGGCTGGACCCCTCAGCATGGATGGGTGGGGTGGGGGACCGGCTGTGGCTCAGACCTTTCTTTCCAGGAATGATTGTTAACCTCCACCTCCGAGGCTGCCTGGGGTTGCTGGGTTCTGGAAAAATAACACGCAGTTCCTTTATTTTTAAATGACATCTAATTAGGCTGAGCAACGATTTTCCTTTGTGTTTAAAAAACAAATAAAAATCAATTTCCTTTACTTGAATTGTCATCCTGCTGGCAGACGCCAGCAAACAGGAGACTCTACCCGCCCTGCTGTGCCCAGGAAATGGGTCAGCGGTCCAAGTCCAAGCACAATGCAGTGAGCTCCCCTTCATGGACCAGACAGACAGCAGAACAACAACTAGAACCTTCTACAGTTTCTGACAAGTGGTGGATACCCAGAGACAAGGGGTAGAAAGGAATAAATAGAGTGCAGTGCATTCCCTTGAACCAGGGGCATGGAAGCATGAGGAGACAGTACATGGAAACCATGCTATCAAAACAGAAAGCCATATTCTTCCATCCAGAGTATTCACCTGCAGTGTTCACACATCCTATCACCAATGAAACCCCAAAGGAGTCCCCAAACAGAAATGTATGGGTGACCGAACTCTGTGGACACAACTTAACACAATAGCTGGATATTAATAAACGATGAAAAGTCTACCCACTTGATTAAAAAACTTCCCTAAATCATGTCTGTGTTAAAGAGGCAATCAAAACTCCAATTACAGACACATCAGAGAAATAACCCTTATAAGAAAACTCTTCATGAAATTTGATATGGCCAAAGCTGTTCTCAGAGAAATATTCATAGACTTCAATATATTTTAAGTAAACAAGAAAAAATGGAAATGAACTCAGCACTTGACTCAAAAAGCTAAAAAGAGCTTCCAAACAAAACAGACCTGCAGCAAAGCAAACTACAAGAAGGAATTACTGAAAGATAAATTAGTGTATTTAATGAAACAGAGAATAGAACTTGCTGATTGAATTCAAGGGCTCATTTTTTTTTCAAAACACAAAATAGAAAGATAAACCTCTGGTAGTTCTAATCAACAAAATGGTGGAAGAAAGGGAAGGAGGAAGGAAAGCAGAAGGATGGGAGGGAGGGAATGGAAGGGGGGGTAAGATGGTAGGAGGGAGGAAATGCAAAAATACAGCTACTAGGAATGAAAAAGGGAATCTAGCCTCAGATATGGAGAAGAAACTTTAAAAGAGTCGACTATATAAATCTGTGCTAAACGATCTGAAAGCATTTTGAACTGGGATATTATTTAGAAAATATATATAACCAACATAGACGAAAAATGCTTAAAACCCCAAAAGACCAATAACCATAGTGCAAATTAAAGTAAGTTGACAGCCAACCAAACCGTAGGGAAAAATTAAACCAACTCCTGGCTGAGACAGTTTCTAAAATTAATTATTTCAAGCCTTGGAGAATAAGATAATTTTATATGATATTTAAACTATTTCAACCACACAATTCATACTGAAAACCCTTCCTACTCGTTTTACAAAGCTGACATAACTATGATTTATAAATGTGACAAATCTATCCCCTAATAAAAAGTACAGATAAATTCTTACTTATGAATATAGATGAAAAAGACCCTAAGCAACTTATCAGTAGAATGAACCCAGAAGCATTTTAAAGCACAATTGAGTCTGACCCAGTGGGATTTATTCCAGAAACATGAGGATGATCTAGCTCAGGGAAGCTAATAAGTCAACACATTAATAGGTCCAAGGAGGAAAGGAATTTGATGATCTTGTTAGATATAGGAAAGCTTTCAATGAAATTTAATATCCATTCTTGGTGTACACGCTTGGCAATTAATGAAAGAGAAGAGCATCCTGTTCATGATGAAGGATATCTATTGAAATTTAGAGCCAATTTCAGACTTAGTAAAACATTAGAGGCCTTCTCATTAAAATGAAGATCAAGCCAAGGACAACTGCCATTATTTAATGTTGTTTTGCCCCTTTCAGAAAACACAATAAGATAAGAAAATAAATAAAAGATACATTAGAAATGAAGAGCTAGAATGTTCCTTATGTGCAGATAATCTGATTAATTTCTTAGGCTTTCCAGGAAGCCAAACTGAAAATCTGTTCAAACTAGTAAGAGAGAGTTCACTTATCAATTAATTTAACATACATTTTTAAAAAATGAATAGCTTACCTATCTACCTCCCCTGGGTACAGGTGTCCCTGTCCCCAAAGATATCCCCACTCAGTCTACGTGGAGCAGGGGCTGTGATGCCCACTCCAGCGGCAGCAATAGGGAGAGGTGTGTGTGAGCCCATGCCCTGGGACCTCCCAGCTCTGCGGGTGTCCCAGCCTTTGGCCAGGGACACAGTGTCCACGCAGGTCAGCCACCCCGGCCAGCCACCTGGCGCACAGCACGCTTTGCTGACCACACAGCCATGACCCCACCCCTTTGCGCCCTCTGGGCCGGGCACTGCCAGTTTCCAGCCTCCTCTGGGAACCTGCCAGCCCTCTTCTAAGGATGTTGCTCATGGCCCTGGTGCTCACAGGAAGGCCGGGCTCTGGGATCAGTTAGCCCCAGGATGAAGGTCAGCTCCGCAGCCTTTGACCTTGGAGACTGGGTTTCCACTTGTCTTACTGGCACAGCGACCTCTTGAGGGTTAAGGGAGACCCAGAAGCTGGCCCCCGGGGTCCTCTGACTCACACTCGCCAGCCCCACCCCTCAGGCAGGGGGCGGCTGGTGGGGCAGCCACACTGACATTTGGGAAATGCCGTGGGCTTGGCCCCAGTCAAGCAGGCGGGTGTGAGCAGGACAGTCAGGGCGCGATTATTCCACTGGAGGCTGAGGGGCAGGGCAGTGGGTTGGCCAGAGAAACCCCACCTGTGACAGGAGGCCACAGGGCCAGAGCCCTTGCAAGCCGCAGGACTTCTGAGGGGAGAGGCCGAAGAACCCCAGTAAAGGTCCCTGGCTGCCCTCCTTCTCCTGAGACTCCAAAACCCTGATGCCTTCATGCATATGCTCACACCTGACCACTCACCCCAGGGCCCCTCAACCTGTCGGCCTCTGGGATCCCCCCTTGTCCTGGAACCCTCAAGGACCCGGCCAGCCCAGAACCCGGCACAGTGGAGGAATCCTGGTCTGGGAGCCAATTCTGCCCCTGAGCTCCTTCCTGAACTCAAGTAAGCCAGGCTACTGCGGGCCTCGGTGTCCCCATGTGTAAAACAAGGAGATAGAACTAAGCAGTCTCCATGGGCCATTTCAGTCCTCGTGTTTGTTCCTTCCTTCCTTCCCTCACTTAGTCAACCAACATCCATGAGGCCTTACAGATCTGTGCTGCACACTTGGAGATGGAAGAACCATGGACCTCGGTATCTGCCAGGGCAGACGGACATAACACCACGGCGCAGCGTGAGCAGCTCAGGACCAGAGTCTGTGCTGAATACTGAGGAAGCACAGGGTGGGGGACTAACTCTGTATAGGAAGAAGTCAAGGAGGGCTTCCTGAAAGAGGTGATTTTGAGGTGGGCTTCCAAGGATGACCAGGGGTTTTCCAGTAGGTTAGGAGAAGAAAGAGCAAGGAAACAGAACTGGTCTCCTGGCTGACACAGCAGTCCTGACAGACCCAGCCCTCTCCGGGTCACTCACCAGCGGCTACCCGGGAGGATGAGGCCCCAGAAGGCCAGAGGTATGGAAGGTACAGGCAGCTTCCACAGGTACCCCAGCTCCAACATAGGCCACGTCATTCCTGATTCAAACCTCACCTCTTCCAAAGCAACATGTGACTCTCTCCCCCAAGCAGCCCTCCATAGTGCCTGGCCCTTAAAGACCGCACCACTGTGGTCCCGTGCTTAGTAGGTACGGGACCTGCAGCCAGTGCTGTCCCCAGTACTCCTGCCCTTGGCCAGTCCCAGATGCACACGGCAGCCAGGTCAACACGAGATTCTGCAGCTCCCGAAGCCCACCTCGCTGCCCCTGGCGAAGCTCACATGAGGGGCCCCCGCCCCAGCGGTTAGAACCAGCAAGATGGTGGTGTGGGGCCTGGGGCAGGCTGCGCCAGGGCAGCAGGCAGAGGTGTAGGCGGTGGGCCAGGAGGCAGCAAGGGGCCCACAGGATAGGACAAGCCGGGGCTCCAAGTTAGCACTCCCTGCCAGACCTCTCCCCAAGCTCCAGCCTGCCCGCCCACTGCGGGGCCACATCTCCCCAGGGGATGCCAAGCTGCTTCTGCCTCCTGCCCACCCCCAACCGTTCCCCCTGCATCCTTTCCCACCTTTTACTGAGGGCAATGTCCTCCCTCCTGGCGTCAGCCTGCCTCTCTCTGTCCCCAGCGGCACATCTTGGCCCTCAGCAAGGTCTCTTGCTTTACTTCAGAGCGTGTCTGGATCGGCCCTTCTCTCCTCCACCGCTATCTCCCCGATCTGAGCCCCCGGGCCCCGGTGCGGGCCCCCCCTCCTCTCCCTCTTGCCTGCTCTGCTCCTGACATCCAGCCTCCAGTCTGGCCTCTGGACACAGAGGTGGCTTCCTGTTCAAAGCCCTGCCTCGTGTTTTCCTGGTGTACCCCTCCACTCCCATGCCGCTTAGCTCCCTTCCGCCTCTGTCAGCTCCTCACGCGTGCAGCCACACACGCCGAGGTCTCCCCTAACTGCCTACCCCAGGCACCAACAGCACCCCCAAAGTGGTGGTCAGTACACTGGGCCCGACTTGCCAGGTTGGGCAGGATTGTCATTACTGTGATACTGAGGGGGCCATGTGACTCGTCTGGCTCAAGAGCAACAAGCAGAAGTGACAGGTGGGACATGAACATTCTAGGGCAGGAGCCTCTCTTCCGCTCTGCCATGGAGCATGTCAGCCTGGGAGCTTGAGTGAAGAAGGCTTGGAGCAGGGTCCAAATTTTTTTTTTAAGATTTTTTTTTTTATTTATTTGAGAGAGAGAGAGACACAGGGAGAGAGGGAACACAAGCAGGGGGAGTGGGAGAGGGAGAAGCAGGCCTCCCGTGGAGCAGGGAGCCCCATGCAGGGCTAGATCCCAGGACCCTGGGACCATGACCTGAGCCGAAGGCAGACGCTTAACGACTGGGCCACCCAGGCGCCCCAAGAGCAAGGTCCAAATTGCACTGTGCTGTTAAAAGCCACTGGATTTGGGGGGTGGGGTTGTTCTGTTTCTGCAGATAACCTAAACTATTCTGACCGACGTACCCTCCATATGTCCTATTCCTCTTTCTTGCTTTACTTTTTCTCTTTATCACTTACCACCATGCAACATTCCGCATTGTATTTAATTTTTTTCTAAGTTTTTTTTTTTTAAAGAAATCTCTACACTGAACATGGGGCTCAAACCCATGACCCCGAGATCAAGAGTTGCACACTCGTCCAACTGACCCACCCAGGTGCCCCTCATGTGGCATCTATTGATTGTGCTTTTCCCCCAGTCTCACTTGCTAGAAGGTGAACTCCAGGAGGACAGGGACTGTGGTGTTTGGTTCCCTGCTGCAGCCACAATGCCTGCCCACAACAGGCGTTCAGTAAATGTGTGCTGAATAAGTGATGAATGAGGAAACAAACACGCCTTGCATCTTCGGCACACCAGGCTGGCCAGCTCAGCCGAGGCCTCTTCTGTGCCCCCCGCCCTCACTGGGCCCGAGCTCTCAGGTCTGTGCAGTCAGCTTCATGCTAAGGGGACTGGGAACGGGGACAGCACCCTGTCCCTGAATCACACCGCCAGTCCGTCTCAAAAGGATGGGTTCTAATAAACAAGCCATGGAAATGCAACACCCTGCCTCATGCTCCGGATTAAGTCCAGGACATGTTCTCAGTCTCCTTTCCTGCAGAAAGCAAGCTGCCCCTCACCCTGGAGCTCACTCTCCTTAAATACACAGGCATTTGTGGGCCCACAGGCACAACCCTGCCCCCCCACACCTCTTCCTCCCTCTCTCCCTCACACATACACACCCCATATATAAACATGCCTGCATTTTCACATACTCTCACTCTCGCCCACACATGGCACACACACATACACACCTCCCACGGGCACTTCGTCGCAGACCTCCTCCTCTCCCCCACCTCCTCCGGGCAAACAGGTGGTTCTGTGCCCCTCAAGTCTCGGAAAGGATCCAGGGTCGTCCTGGCTCTAACAAGCCTGACCGCCAGTCCCAGGGCAGCGACCCTCCTCCTGGCCCTGCTGCTGGGGCTGCTGTCTCCTGCCTCCCTGGCCCTGTTCACCCCATAGGGGTTCCTACTAGGTTTGCAGGTGCCCTCCAGCCATAGATGATCACTGGCATCAGCAAGCCAGGCCAGGAAGGGCAGTGGCAGCCTGAGCCATCCACCCATTCTGAGCCCTGGCGCCGCCCACCTGGCAGCAGGTGCCCCAGTGGGGACGCGCAGAGGGAGTGGTTCCCCAGGGCAGGCTCCTTCGGAGCCGAGCGGGGCCAGAGATGTTCCGGATGGTCTCACTAATTGCCGGAGGTCAGCACCTCTTCCCGAGCTCTCCGCGGCGCAAGAACCGAGGGGTTGCTCTGCGTGCGCACCCACGTCGCCGCCTCGCGACCCGCCCCCCCGCACCCGCCACGTGCCGCAGCCCTACCTGGGGCTCCAGAAACATCCTGGCTGCCTGCTCGCCGCGCTGTACCCCTGCGCTGCGAGCGCCCGGCGAGCGGCCGCCCCTCTCCCCGAGCGCCGAGGAAGCTCCCGCCTCCTGACCCCGCCCGCGGGCTTCCCCATGCCCGCTGCCCTCCGGCTCGCTCACAGCCTTGCGCGGGGCGGGGCGGGGCCAGGGGCGGGGTTAGGCTGGGGGAAAGCAGGGTCAAGCCAGAAACGGGACCGAGCCTAGGCCGGGGGCGGGGGCGGGGGCGGGGGCAGGGGACGGAGTGGGGCGTGCCGCGGCGGGGCGGGGCGGGGCGGAGCGGGGCAGGGGAGGGGGCCCGAGGCGGGGGACGCCGCTCGGAGGGCGGCGGGGAAGGGACGGGGTGGGGTTCGGCGAGGGGCTCGGCGAGGGGCTCGGCGAGGGGCGCGGCGAGGGCAGGGCGCACGGGCCTGGTGCTGGGTTTCGGGGCGCTGGGAGTACAGGGCCAGGGGGCCGTGGCGTCAGTCGGTCGGCCGCACCAGCCGTCGATGCTGCAGGGCGCCTATGTGCCACCGGGCGAAGGGGTGCTCTGTCGGTCGGGACTCAGTGCGGGATGCGAGCACATGTGTTGGTGAGATCCCGCTCGCGGAGAGCCCCGCTGTGACCCCATCTCCTCCCTTTGGGCATCTCTTCCACCTTTGCGACCTCACCTCATCGTAGATATCCACTACAGAGCAGGTGCTTGGCCAGCATTTGGCTTGAATGCTTCCCTTGACGGGGCGCTCACTCTGGTCTCAAGCGTCACACCGATCATTGTTCTTCCATTTCCTTGAGTGAACACAGGGGATACGGCAGCTGCTTTTGTGGGAGGACTAATCTGAGACATGGCGTGGGGCTGTCCTGGCACACATGGCACAATGAGGCATCATTCCACCCTCAGAAGCCCCAGCACTGCGAAGGAATCCTGTCAGGTGACAGGTCACCCCTCCATCGTGTGCCTGCGGTGGGCCCCAACCCAGGCGCTGAGAATTTGGATGGAAAAGATGGACTGAGCCAAGAGCACCCTCCCCGGGAGATCTGGAACTGGAGAGCCCAGAGGCTGAGTTGGGAGACCAAGCTGGGGTGGGACTCTGGGAGAGTCACCACTAGAGAGGATCAGGGACATTCTCAGCTTACACATGATAGGAGAGCGGGATGCCCAGAGAGAGACTGAGACAAGCCCAAGAGAGCTCATGAGCAAGCCCTGGGGCAAGATTGGGCAGAGGTGACTCTGTCTGTGTCCACACCAGTCCCAGGATGCCCACCCTCTGCCCAGCAGCCTGGTGAGACAGCCATCTCTCCTCCCAGCTACCCCTTCTTGTTTGCCTGCTCTCTTAACCATCCCAAGATTGGCCACAAGGCTGAGTCCCGGGGACGGTTATTTCTGTCTTGTGTAATTAGGGGCTGTGCAGGGTCCACTCACCCACCTCCCCCTAGAGGATGCAGCAGTTTAGAAACAGGTGTCTTTCTCTTGGAGCTCTGCCCACCACTCCCTCACTCTCTCTGCTAGGACTGGAGCCCAGCTCTCACTGCTCCAGCACCTGCACTGTTAACTACAGCCTCGTGCGGCTCCTGTGGGTGGGCAGTGGGGGCAGGGAGGAGCACCAGGCAGAAATGGCCAGGGCCACAGACCACTGGCGCATCAGCCCTCCAAGCTTTCGCACTGTCCTTTCCCCCTGCTGCTTCTGCATCTCATTTCAGGCCAGCTGGAGGATACAAAGCTCATGGTGGCCTTGGCAGGTGACTTGTGGCACTGGGACTAGCCTGGCTTTTGAGTCCTGGGCCTGTCCACCCTATCCCTTCAGATGGTTCCAGGGTACCAAGAAAGGTGAGGACTGGGTTCTTGCCCTGGGGAAGCCTGCCAGGCTCCGTGTGGTCCTCAGCTCTGGCCCACAACCCTGCATGACATCTGGGCCCTAAGGTGGCCACGGTGTGGTCTCAGGGAGTCCATGTGGGCAGTTAACACCCCTGCTGCCACCTACACCCAGAGCAAGCCTTCTCCTCTGCTGCTCTAGATGGTACAGCCCAGAGGAGGTGGCTGAGCTGCCCCACGGCACCTCCCTGTACAGTCACAGAGCCGTTTCCCTAGGTGCTCACCCACAGATTTCACCAGCGTCCCCAAGGATCTCAATAAGGTAGATGCTTCCCCAGGAGGAAGGAGGGCCTCTCTGCCCATTGTCACCACAATGGGAATGTCCTTGCAGACACAGATAGCATGCTCTCCTTTGCTCACGGGTGTGACCGCAGCATTCGTGTGTATATACCCCTCCCGGTGCCCAAAGAGGCAGGGAGATGGGCATGCCTGGGCTGACCCCTGCGGGCTGTTCCTTTGCTTGAAGCTGGGGGGGGGGGTGGCTGGGTGCAGGGAGTAAGAGCTTGTAGGGAGGGCTTGTGGGGACTGACAGAAGAATCTTGTTACCTTGCCAGATTTGGCTTTAAGAAAGTGGATAATGAGCCAGGTGTGGTGTGGCCAGTAGACATCTACTGGGGGCTTCTGGAAAGACAAGGCACACAGGAAGAGATGCCCCAGATGATGGGAGATGCACATGAGGCCAAGAACAGTGTGTCCATCCCATGACCATGACAGGACACTCCGAGGATGGCAAAGAGCAGAGAAGCCTGAGTCTGGGATGATGGTGACCCTGGACATCCTCACCAGTGCATACACCTGGGACAGATGGGACCCTGGGACAGGAGGCTAGACCTACGGCAAGAAGCTCCTAACCAGTGTCCCTGCTTCTACCCATGCCTGCTCAAGACAGCGGCCCGTGGCCAAGGGCCTTGTTCAGTCCTGAATCACGCCCCATCCTCCTCTACCCAGAACCCCCAATGAAATGACAGCCAGAGTCCCAGTGACCTGGCGATCTGCCCCCATTGGAGGCCTGCCACCTTCCACTCAGCCCTCGCTCACTCTGTGCCAGCCCCCGCAGGCCTGCCGGCCCTCCCTCCGCCTGCTCTGCTCTCCCCGGAGGTCCTGACCGACTTGTCACGTGCTCGGTGACAGATCTACAGAGTTTAACCTCTGCTGCGGCATTTCCTCACCCACTGAACTTCTCTCCTCATGGTTCTACAGCCCACACATTCCCTCTACCTCTTCGGTAGTCTCCTCTAGGGAGAATTCAGGCTCCCTGCTATGCCCCCGTGACTGTGACATTCGTGCATGGGGGCACTCGGCACCGATCTGTTGAATAAATGTGTGTGTGTGTGTGCAGTTACGTGCAGATACAGAGATAGATGGAGGTACCCAGCACAGACCTCATATCCAGAATATATAAAGAACTCCTACAAATCAAAAGTGTCAAAAGACCCAATTTTGAAAAAATGGGCAAGAGCCTCGAAGAGGCATTTCACAAAAAAGGATCTCCAAAATGGTGATAAATGTAAGAAAAAGGAAATAACACTCAACTTCATTCGTCATCGGGGAAGGGAAATTAAAACCACAGTGTGACACCGCCGAACACCCACCAGAATGGCTAAAATGAAAAGGCAGAAAACGCCAAGTGCCGGTGAGGCTGTGACCCGGGGGAAACTCTGAGCGGTGGGCAGCGGCAGCGAGACTCAGTAGAGCCACATGGGAAGCAGGTCCCGTAGGCCTGGGAAAGCAGAGCGTGCCCCCGCCCAGGAATTCCTCCCGGGGTGCAGCCCCTCCCGGACATGCTTACAGACTCACCCCAAAAGGCACACCCAGGAGCGTTTATAGCAGCAATGTTCTCAGTGGCTCCTAACTGGGAAGCAGCCGGCTGCCCTCCACCTGCCCTGCAGTGTACCCACCCAGGGGAGCCCCACGGCCATGAGACTGGACGAAGTCAACCGCCCCCGAGGACCCATCTCACCAAACCGCGTGCAGCTAAAAAAGCCAGGCGAGAAAGAACATCTAATCAGGATCCCATGCACATCAAGCTCCGAGGGGGCTGCTGGGGCTGGTGCCCGTCACCCATGTATTCATCCCATGAAAAAGCACCAGGGCTTCACACTGATGACTCACGTACTTTTCTATACGTACAGCACACTTCAAGACAGTTTATGTTTTAAAAGTTGAGAAAGAAAAAAATAGGGGCGCCTGGGTGGCTCAGTCATTAAGTGCCTGCCTTCGGCTTGGGTCATGATTCCAGGGTCCTGGGATCGAGCCCCGCATCGGGCTCCCTGCTCCGCGGGAAGCCTGCTTCTCCCTCTCCCACTCCCCCTGCTTGTATTCCCTCTCTCGCTGTGTCTCTCTCTGTCAAATAAATAAATAAAATCTTTAAAAAAATAATAATAATGATGCAGGTCAGGCAGAAGCCACCTGAGCTCAGGGACCTTCTGAATCTGCTGTGGGCCACACCTGAGAGAAGCTGACTCGGGAGAAGGAACATTTCAGGGACACTGGGGCCTTGGCCTCGCTCTCCTCGTCTGCCCAAGACCAAAGGCCCCTCTGGCGAAAACACCTGCCCCTTCTTTTAAGAGCTGCAGCCCGCAAGATGTTGCTTGGAAGATGGAAGGTGGCCTAAGTTGGGTTGACTGACCTCGCAGAACAGAGGAAGCAGGAACCCAAGTGCCCGCACAGGGGCTGTTGAGAAGGACAGCAAGGACCTTGCAGAAGCCAAGACCGCAGAGGGCTGAGCTGCAGGGGGGGGCCCGGCTGCCCGGAGGCATGGGTGGAAGTCTGTGTGGCACCTGTGGGACCGCGCAGGAGGGGGGCACTGAGGGCGAGGAGCAGGTGACAGTGGGGCTCTGCTTCCTGCACTGACTCCCCGCCCCCTGGCCCCTTCGTCACCCAGAGCAGCCGTGCAGGTGGAGCTCCGTCTCCAACCCCTCAGCGTCATGGGCAAGCCTGGGACTCTCTCGGTTACTGTTTCCGGGTAGAAAGCAGGGTCTGTGACACACAGCTGTCAGGGTGGCTGGCAAAACACAAAGCAAAACAAACCAAGCACTTCTAGAAACCTCTAGTTCCAAGGGCTCACACTGTCCAGAGGCTATGGCCTCCCCTGGGAGATGGCTTGGGCTGTCTACACTCAGCAACAGTCTACTCAGAAGCCCTTGCTAAGAGCATTTACCAGGAACCCGTGTGACACAGCGCGGCCCGTGCGCCGGTCAGCTCTCTCCGAGCGGCCCTGTCCCCTGCGCAGTTCACACCCAAGCACGCCCGTGAGCTCCACGTCAGCTGTGCCCGGGCCCGGGAGCGGCGGGGAGTGCCAGTCCTCCTCAGGTGCTGCCACTCCCCCAGGGCCCCGGGCCAAGCAGGCACTATTCCATGTCCACTGGGGAAGCCACACAGGCCTCTGCATCTCCCTAAAACCGCCCCATGAACACTCCCTTCTGGGGAATAACATTCTAAGCAAACAAATCACTAATGGTTTTAGGCATCACTGAAGGAAAGGCTGGGGGCGGCTAGAGTTGGGGAGGACAGTTAACCTTCGGATGCCTCCCTTCTCATACCACAGAGTAGGGCTCTCCCAAAAAAATCCCCCCCCCCCCCCCCCGAGGCAGGAACCTCCCAGGCCTCTCCCTACAGCCTGCACTTGTCCTTGGCCCTCCCCTTCGTCCTGACATGATAACAGATTCGGATAGAGCTGCCCACCTGCCCCGAGGGTGAGTAACTAACCACACATGTGTAACCCAGCATGTAACTAATCGTAACTAACTGCACACACTGTCCCATTACCGGCCTCAGGGCGCCCCTCCCCTGCCCCTCCCCTCCGCCTCCCTGAGCACTGGGATCCGTGGGTGTCAGGAGTACAGGGGGTGGAGGTGGGCTATGTGGGGACCCAATGCCAGGGATGGGCATCACCCTTGGGGGTGGTGCTGGGGTCCCCGGAGGCTACCTCACCTCTGTACACCTCTATACCTCAAGACCCACTTTGGGAAAACAGGATGTTCCCTGGAATGCTCTGGAGAGCCCTTGCCACCGAAAGGCCCCCAAAGGCTAGAGGTCCTGGGGCACCTCCTTCCACCTGGCCTGGCCCTGGCTCACCCTCTGTCCACTCTGCAGGCATCCTGGGTCTGCATCTGGAGGGCCCAATTCCCCAGGGGCCCTGGGTGCTGGGGAAGAGCCTGGGGGTACGTCGGGTGGAGGCTGGGAGGACACGGAGATTCCGGTTCTCTAGAGGTGGACCCTGCTCCTGTAAAGGGTGCCAGCAGGTGCTGGACTGTTAGAGACAGACTTGGGGGTGTGTGAGGAGAACATTCGTGCGCCCAGCCTGGCCTCTGCTTCTGGGGAGGGAGGAAACATAGGTAGGAGGAGAGTCCTTCCTCCGTCCTGGTGAGGTCCCTCCGTGAGACCCAGGCCATCTGAGGAAGGAGGGAAGAAAAGACCCAGGCCTGGCTGTGAGCACCTGTGGGGGTCAGGTCCTAGCAGTGCCCCCGACCTGGGCATGCTCGCCTGGGTCCTGTTGCCCCTTCGCACGGAGTCTCCCCCCATCCTGGCTGGCAGAGGCGGGCAAAGCGAGGACCATCACGCGCTGTACAGGATGGATTGCCAGGCAGAGATGCGGTGACCTGCCACGGGACACGGCCCTGGTGTCCGCCAGGGGGCAAGCTGGCCCAGGAACCAGTGCGGGGGTGGGCAAGTGACTGCCACCGGGGCTCCTTGAGGCCACACTCTGGCCCTCTCCACCCCCCCCAAAGGCCTCTGAGAGGCCACACTCAAGATCCCTGCTCATGAAGAAGCAAATTACTTTCTCACAAGCGAGGCTTCCCTTTGGGTGACAGCCCCGGGCCGGGCCAGCCTCTGGACGGAGGTTGTTTTCCGGTCTCTGTGTGACACCAGCAGCCAGCATTGATCTTCTGAGAACGGAGGAGAGAGAACGCTCTACTGAGGAAAGGTGAGAAGAGAAGCACCCAGAAGGAAGCCCAGGCATGCCTCCCTGACCAGTGCCAGTGACAGACGGACGGACGGACGGACACTGCAGAGGAAGCGCTGGGTGCTCACCGCTGTCAGATTCCCACCAGCCTGGAGCGGCAAGGCCCGACCTGCTTCGGCACCCCGGAAGTTCCCACTCCTCTGACATGGATGCTGGCCCCACCGAAAGGTTGGCCAGGCATTGAGGGGCCTGGTTGCATGATCAGCAGTGGTTGTCTTCAGAGAACATTCCCTTTGCCAAGGGGATACAGCCTCTGGGTTTGGAAGCCATGCTGCCAGGAAGCTGACCCTGGAGTGGTCACAGGGACATCAGGTCTGGGGTGAGACTTCTGGGTCCTGCAGGGCCCCGGAGCTGGGGGGACAGAAACCCTGAAGCTGGGCCCTCCAAATTGTGTGACCTCAGGCTGGGCAGTCCTCCGGCCTTGGGGGACAGCAGGCCACAGCGTCCAGGAGAGTGGCTGGTGTCTGGGCGGTGGGCAAGTAGGAAGTGAGCTGCGCGTGGACTGTGATGTCATCAGCAGACAGCCCTGGAGCAGTTCACAGCTTCTGTAAGCCTCAGTCCCTCCTCCTCAACCCCAAATGAAAACGACACTCATTGACAGTCTTTCTCACAAGATGGTGCTGGGAGCCAAATCCGGTTTGGGTGGGCCCCACTTCTCATGCAGCCTTTCAGCAGACAGGGTTGTAAGGGGGCCCCCAGGAGGGCCGTCGAGCTGAGCAAGTACCCCAGCAGGACAGGGAGGCGACACAGTTGGCCTTGTCCAGCAGGGAGGCGAGCATCAAATCAGGGCTGACCTGGGGAGGAGGCGCAAGGGCAGAGGGAGGGACCACTTGGTCTAGGATTTCCCCTGACGCCATCCTACAGGGACGGGGCAGAGGCCCAGAGACGGGCCTGGGTTCCAGTGCGGGATGGGGAGTGCAGGACAGCCCAGACCACTGTCCTCTGCTTCTGTCACAGAGTGTCATTTCCCCCCTACTTCATCTGACCTCATCGCACACGGCCGCAGGCCTGTCGGTCACCGTGATGACAAGCACCAAGCAGGGGGCCCTTGGCGGAGCTGCTGTCTGGGTTTGCATCCGCCCAGAAACCAACGCAGTTTGGACACAACCTCCACACGACTCTTAGGTGAGGAGATGGGGCCCAGGGCAGAGCTTGAACCTGCTTGAGCCTGCAAAGCAGGGTGGGGCGCACATGGGGCCAGTCCGGCTCCCGAGACTCTCCTGGCCTCTGGCCAGCGCCCCCTGATGGGCTACAAGGGGGCAGCGTTTCGGGATCGATGCTGGGCGGACACAGGGCTCTCTGCCCAGGGCTCCTCGGTGTCTTGTAGATCCTGGGGGGGGCGGGAAATTCTAGTCTTTGCCCTGCCTTCGTGAGAATTAGAAAAAAGTCCCCCCTCGCTCCAGGAGGGCCTGGTCATAAGCAGAAGGCAAGCTGGCTCTCAGCCCACTCACCCCTTCTGTGGCAGCCATGTACTGGAGGGAATGCTGGGTAGAGCATTTCTCAAACGTATTTGACCACAGAGTTGCTTCCTCCCAAACGTTCCAGGAGACCCTGCAGCAGCTGAGGAAGACCCTTCTGCGATCCCCCCATGCTGGCTGGCCATCTGGCCCCGGGGCCCACTGTGGGTCTGCAGCCCTGGCCCTGCCCATGGCCCTGTCCCAACCAAGTCCAGCATCCAGGCTCAGGGCTGCCCCGCAGAGGCCCCTGCCTGGCAGGAAACTGTAAATGCGCATGTCTCCTCCGTCAAATGAGACCCTCCACCTGCACAAATGCGCTCCTTTGGGAAATGCCTTAAGGGGCCACAGAGGATTCCTGATGTCTTTTCACACAAGGCTTCCAAGAATCTGTCCATTTGCTTCTGCCTCCTGGAGGCCAAGAGGACGAGACCTCTCCTGAAGCTCCTCCCGGCATGGTGTGCTGGCCCCTCCACCAGCTCTGCAGGCTGGTGGTCCACCCCGGGCCCCCCATCCAGGACTCAGCGGCACGGTGCAGCGGCCAGAGGCGCAGGGGCAGGAGAAAAGGCTGACATGCCGGGCTAAGGGGGTTCCTCCAGACAGAGGCTCTTCAACCTGAACAGATCAACCCAGAACCTGCAGAAAAGGCACCTGCCAGGCCATCCCCAGAGATCCTGCCTCCATGGGTGTGTGGGGACTCGTTGCTCCTGGAGACGGCATCAGGACCCAGATTGGACAGCAGGGCCATGGGACTGAGGGGACAGTCAGAAGCCATTCAGGGAGAGGGGCGCAGGAGCGCAGAGCAGTGGGACCCCGTGAGACCTAAGGGGCGGGGGCTGGGGTGGGGGAGGTGCAGCAGGAGGGGGTGGGGCCACCCAGCCGGGGGCTGGGGCAGGTGACTTCCCCAGATGAAACAGATCATGACAGAAACCAGGCACTCATAAGGAGCCCGATGAAGTGTCTGTGGGGGTGGTGAAGGCACGGGGTGTCAAGGGGAAGATAGAGGGAGCCCCTTCCCCCCGCCAAAGCTCTCAACACCCACCACCTCACCCGCACAGCCTTGAGAACGGGCCCGCACCCAGGGAGACAAGGACACGGCACAAAGGTCCTTGTGCCTCCTGCAGAGCTGCCACCTTGGAGCCCAAAAGAGGGGGAGGGACCCAGGCTCGTGCAAATGAAGAAGCAGGAAAGCCCATCAACAAGGAGCAAATGGCTCCATGGCAACAAAAAGCCCTGAGTAATCAATTTTCTCCTGTGAAATCTGCAAAATTAATGTTCAAGGTAATAGAGGGTGTTAGCGCACGCGTCGGGGAAGGCCAGGGTAGGAGAAGGCCAGAAGTGGGTGACAGAGATGGGTCCCCACAAGGCACCTCACAGGAGAAAAGTCACTTCTTGACAGCAGGCCTGTTTTAAAGCACAACAATCCATGTGTGTGTTTGTGTGCACAAGTGCACGTGACTTTTCATATGAGCACGTATATGTGCGTGCAAGTGCACGTGTGTGCTCTGTTGTGTGCACACCCGTCTGTGGGTGTGTGGGTGTGCGTGCATGCATGTGCCTGTGTGTGCATTTGTGTGCACGCGTGTGTGCATGTGCTCAGAAAACCGACCGGCACAGACACACTGAAAGGTTAATCAGGGTGCGTGCCTGGGCTGGCCTCTCCTCAAGCCGTCCTTTGCCCTTCATTTATCCTTGTCAAGCACTTCCCAAATTTCCCCAAAGAACGTGAATGGCTCTGTCATCAGCCCTAACACAACGCACGTTCTTTTTCTAAAACCAAGACTCGAGGCTTGAGCTCGCTGACAGGCTCCTGGCAAAGGGAGACTTGCTCCCACCAGCCAGGGTGTACCCAGCACATGGAGGGTGCCCAGGGCAGACGGGGATAGGGAGCATGGGAGGTCAGAGAGGCTGGGGACCATCCTGGCTGGGTGTCAGGAAAGGCTGCATCAGGCAGCACAGCTGCATGGGGCTGACACATGTGTCCTCTGTCCTAAAGCACCTGGGAGAGGCTGACGCGTTGCCTCAGCGTTGGGTGCGTGTGCTCAGCAGTCCTCGTCACCACTCGCCACGCACCCCACCAGCTTCTCCCTCCAGCTGGTCAACCAGAAGGCTCTACTCGATGGCAGGCAGTGACATGCTGTGGGAGCTGCTTGGGGGCAGGCAAGTGGGCCCCCGAGCCAACCTAACAAGTGCCCCCCTCTCCACACAGGGGGCTTTGGACTGTCTTCAGGACATGCCCACTGGATTCTTACCTCTAAAACTTGTGGTATTACCCACCCTCCAAACCATCCTCCTTCCCCCTCTGCCCCCAATGCCTACCCTGTCACTTCCTCCAGAAAGCCTTCCTGACTTGGCACATCCTCAAGGTCCTCGCCCATGGACTGCCAGCCCGCTCAAAGCATGCACCTTATAGCCTATCTTCCTTCACCCCCTCTCAGCCAGCGGCTCTGTCGCTGTGAGGGAGGGAGGGAGGGCCTGCTGGGGATCCGAGCTCATGTCTGGGCTCCAAGGAATCAAATGCGTTGGGGCTACATTCGTGATGTCTGCCTCAGGTGAGGGTTAGGAGGGGAGCACCTCACTGGATCTGCATCCTTTCCCCTAGCTCCTCATGAGTGGGTTCTTCAACCACTGGCTGGGAATTTGCATTCCTAACTAGACTATTCACTTACTCATTTTTAGAAGTTAATGAATGTTCACTATGTGCCAAGTTCTCCAAGACACAGTCACTGCCCTCAGGGTTTACTCTCAGGATCACAGGAGCAGGGCATGGCAAACTAGTAAACCAATGAACAAAATAGAGCTGGTGATAAGAAAGGCAATAACATCGAGCCTGTGGGTCACAGGAGGCCTCCCTGGGAGATGGGCCTGGAGCAGAGATGGGCCTGCTGGGTTGGAGCCATCCGGTAAAGGTACCAGTGGGCATGCCAGGCAGAGGGCACAGCAAGTGCAAAAGCCCCAAAGCTGGAAAGAGCTGGGTGCTTTCAAGGCACAGAAAAACCAGTGTGGGAGCCTGCAGTGAGAGATGGCTGGCCACTTATGACCGTCCTGGAAATTCCCCAGAAGCTCAGTGGAATGGCTGAGTTTGGGGCTGGGGCTGGGGGGTGGGAGGGGAGATGCACTACCTGAGAGGCTCTCACCTCTTCTGTTATGGAAAGCCTTGCAGGGTTCTGGCACCCCCACGTGAGGCCCTGAGCAGCCCCGGTACAGCTGGGGTGCCAGCTTGAACCCATTTGGGGTTGACCTGGCAGTGGCTACTTTTCAGCAGGATGTGGGTGGAAGCTTCACTGTTTTAGACCCCGGCTAGCCATCTGTGTGCGGCCTCAGGGCTGCTTGTCACTGGGCTGGCCAGACCCCGCTCTGCCTCTCCTCCAGGGCTGAGGCCAGACATGGCACCTGCCCTTCTCCGGGGCTCATGAGGATCCCCTGCAGTGGACGGCTGACTTTTCAGGTCAGGCCTTTGTTTCTTAAAAGGGGGAAAGGAGGCAGAAGCTGTTAGGGTGGGTTGGGAACCCTCGCTTCTTGCCCACATCTTCAACTCCACAGTCACAGTGACAGGAGGAGAGCTTGGGAATACATATTCCCTCTTCCTCTTGGAACCAAGGGAACCACTGTCTTCCCATGTCCGTGTCATCGCCCCCTCCCAGAATGATGTCCCAAGATTACCTAGGGTCCCTGCCTCTTTCCTCTGGACCCCAAGCCAGAGGCTACGTGTCCCCTGGACCCTTCCTGCACCCAGAGGGGCTAGCCTCTTGGCTGTTGGCATTTTCTTCTTGGACTGAGTCCGAATGCTGGCAGTATGACTTTGGAAATGCAATCATGGCTCTTGTGGACTTCGGTTATCTCAATATTTCAAAAATGCTTTTTCAAGAAGAATAAACAGAGGCCGGAATCCATAAAAAGTTCCTCCTGGCACAGATGAAGGGACGAGGGGCCAGCCCAGCGACAGACCCCAGGACAGGCGGCTGTGTGGCCCAGGGATCTGTGTTCAGGAGGTGAACCGCGCCACCCCCTCCCCCACCCAGCACTGAACTAAGGGCACAAGCACATTGTGGGGCCCATCGGGACCTAGTACAGTCCCTGAGCCGGCAGGGGAGAAGCCGAACAGGCAGAGGGTACCAGGGCCCGATACAGGTACGTTTGAGCTCCACCTTCAGAAAAGGTTTGAACCACAGAAGAACATATGGTCTCCTATGCTTGAGCTTCTCTATTTACTTCACTGACTTAAAATATTTTGAAGTCATTTCATTTGAAGTCATCACATTTCTTGACAGTGTATTTATACTTTATTATAGGTTTGAGGAAGAGTTTGGGTCCCTCCTCTGATTTCCTTGTTGATCGTCCTGTCCCCACACCTTCAGATATGGTCACAAGTAATCCTTCAAAGGTCCTGCAACCCTGAAAAGGCCCCAGGGTCACCATAAGGGTCCCATGCACCCTCCCCTAGCCCTCTCCCTTCCAATGGGGAGAGGCTGCCTATGATGGACAGGGAGGGCCTGCCAGCCACTCAGGCATCTGAGCAGGGGAGGAGCACTGGAGGACTCCGAAGGAGCATCACAGGGGAGGCTGGTCAGACTGACAGGTGTGTGAGCAGGCAGCAGGCCTCTGAGAGTTGTGCCCTCATCCCTGGGGAGGGTCTGAAGCTGCCTGCCATGAGCGTCTGTGCACAGCCAGAGTCTATCTTGAGCTGGTGGAAGGGGCTGGTGGAAGGCTGGTGGAAGGCT